>NC_071354.1:66954376-67287709 GCF_943734655.1 Sabethes cyaneus
TGCGCATCCTCTTAAAGTAGGTGGTCAACTAACGTACCCATTTTTACAATCGTAAGGACATGGCCAGGTGTATGGTGTACTTACGGGTACATCATATCAGCCACCCATGATGTGTACGGTTGGCTATGCTATGCTATGCTATGCTATGCTATGCTATGCTATGCTATGAAAAGAACATAATTCTTTTATTTCCCCATAACTAGAACTAACTCGATTTCGTAACTAAACTTCATAAGCCCAGGTTAACAAAACTCTCCCGAAACCTATCCGCTTCGGCTACCATCACTTCATGTGTTCGCCTCGGCCGTTCCGGTTCTTTATCGTGCCGGTTGAGCTCACCGTAAATTTGGTCATTTTCCGGAAAATCACCCACATGGCGAGGCATCACGTGGCAGTGTACCTGTTGCACTGTTTGACCCGCTTCAGGTCCATCCTGTACGGTCACCGTCGACGATGTGGCATCGTACAACTTTTCTGCCACTTTTTGAACTTTACAAACGGTCTGGAAAAAGTCGTTGATTTCTGCTGGTGTCAAATCGGGAAGTCGAGCTGCCGAACGTTTTGTGGACACTAGAACGTCTACATGAGAGCATAAAGCTAAGGAAAACATTTGATAGCGGTTGACCAATTGATCGACTAATTTTTTCAAACTAATTATGTTGGCTGTTTGCGTACACCTGTTGGAAAATAGAACAGTTATTGACATAATCAACTACCTATTTGTGATCTTAAATTTTTATTCAAAATCAAGTGCATCTTTCAATTTCATTGCATTCGCAGGAATTCTTCTCGAAACATTTTCGCTTCGGCATTCATTTCTTCTGGGGATCGTTTGGGTTTCGTTGGATCTTTATCATGCCGTCTGAGCTCGTTATAGAATTGACGCTTTTCGGAAAAATCACCCTTACGCCTAGGCAAAATATGACAGTGCACATGATTTACCGTTTGGCCAGCATCTGGCCCATCCTGTACGGTTACCGTAGTCGATGTGACTCCGTATAATTTTTCTGCCACTTTCTGAACTTTACAGATGGTCTGGAAAAAATCGTTAATTTCCGCCGGTGTTAGGTCGGGTAACCGAAATGCAGGACGCTTCAGGGTCACTAGAACATCTGTGTGTTTAACAATAAGCACATTAAGGAAAATATTTGAATCGAGACAAGTCATCGAACCAAATAAAATTTTATTTTGAAAGGATACGACCCGGAACGACACATCGGATGTTGACAAATGCGAAACTATGCTCCGATGAGAAGAAAACCGTCTCTTTTGGTATATCGAATCCTCCAAATAGATATTTTTGCTCCAGCAATGGCGGTCCTGCTAGTGCATCGCGACAGGACAAATTGTAAATGTCATCACGACGGTGTTCAAAGCAGGGCATATTCTGCCTTACGCTACCCAGCCGATCATAGTTTAGAGTCGTAACAACGACGTCCAGATCTTGCTGACCGGCTTCCCCCAGGACAACTCCCCAGGGATCAACAACCATAGCATGGCCATAGCTTTCGCGTTTTTTGTTGTGAAACCCGATCTGAGCTGCCGCTATCACAAAGCACTGATTTTCGATAGCGCGAGCTCGCAGCAGCACTTCCCAGTGAGCTCTACCCGTGGACACGGCAAATGCAGACGGATAGGTTATTATCTCTGCTCCTTGTTTCCGCAGAAGGGTGCTCGCTTCTGAAAAACGTACGTCGTAACACTGCAAGAAGAAACATATAGGATCAGAAACATTCTCTCAAACGCGATTTATTTCAAGACTAAAGCAACTAATAAGCTGTATAATAAGACTACTTTTTAAAATAGTGTTGGAAATGCCATTTTGATCACCAACGAGCTTATCGTTACAGAAATTTGATAACCAAACTTGACCAGAAATTGAGGACGTGGAATTGGGCGACCGGTGTTTTCAATATTACGGCGCAACATGCCATAAAGTCTACAAAAAATCCATCTTTTACTTGTTAAATGCGGTAATTTATCTGTGCTTTGAAGATAAACGCTGTATAAATAAGTCAATCAGAGGCAGGGAAAGTATATGGTGCACTCAGTAATTAAGAAACTTTGTCGAGCACGGGCTGGGGAGAAGGTGGTTGTTTGGAGAGCGGGTCTGGAAAGTTGACTGAAATGATAGCTGCATTTTACGTAATTTAAAGAGGCATGTAATAGTCTTCAGCACATTATACATAGTTTAGGCTGACATAAAAGGATAATTCTTAACCAGTTGCGATGGGTAGGCGTTATCACTGAATTTTAGAAACAAAACTGAATGAAATCACAGGTGCATATGGTTCTTGTCTCTAGCCTGGGAAGCGAAAATGTGCTTACTCGTGATTAGTTCATTGATCAATTATGACAATTATCAATTATTACAATTATTAATAGCAAAATTTTAAAAGTAAATTTCTGTCGCTAAAGGTATAGCTTAATTTGCTGCAAAATTTCTGATCGGCTGATATAAATAACTTTCGAATTAGTTGAGAAATCACCGAGTTATTACTATTAGCGCTCAAAAGCTATCATTTTTCCGTGACGCTCGCATTTTTAGATATTTTGTATGGCAACCTACCTTGCCGTTGTAAGTATTTAATATGGTTCATCTGCAATACTTACGATCTGCATTCCCAGCCTACCTATCGGTGTTTCAATCGGCGGAACCAGTTCACTGCCGGAGCGCACCGTTTCTGATTCTCGGAATTTGAACTCTGGCGTTACTACATTGAACATATGTAGTTTGCGATATTTGCCCACTATCGTCCCCCGATTGTCAACTACGATGTGAGTATTATAGATGTTTTCAACCTTTTCATCATCAGCATTGCCATTCAAGATTGCCTCGTGAACCCCACCGAACGAAATCCAGAGATCGTTTTCTTTGGCAAGTTGTGCATATTTGTTTACCGTTGGTCCAGTCAAAGGTTCCGATAGCTTTAGTGTTTCTTCTCGGTTATTACCCACGTAATCACAACATTCCGGAAAGAAAACAAACTGAAAATAAAGGTATACCACCATGAAACAGTCTTTCACATTATAAATAGAATACTATTATATTACCTTGGCATCCTGATCTTTTGCTTTTTCGACGATGTTTATCACCTGATTTAAATTATGCTGTTTGTCATTAGTCGATCGCATCTGAGCGATTGCAATTTTTGGATTGTCCATAGTTCTCATACTGCTCAGGTTGCGAGAATTTACTGGATCAAACAGCTGATCGAACGAGAACTTCAGCAGTTTGCTGAATCTACACGAAAATCGGGTATACATTCAAGCTTAAACAAGAATGAGTTACAAAACTGCCTTATAAAGTGCAAATATACCGCTGGATATACCGATTCTGTGTCAATAATTATGCTAATGAATCACTATAGCGATCACTAGCTAGTAAATAGCTTGTTTATAAATATTTTACTATTTTACTGATACGACCAGCGGGGTGCTATCCCAATCTTAACGAACGGTGTTTGACAGTCGACTTAACGAAGGGCGCTATTTCAAGAAATGCAAGAAATAGCGCCCGTCTGACAGGTAGATTTGCTGCCAAGCTTGTCGAGATGTGCTGAGATGTTGGCAACAAAAACATGGCACCCATCGCAAGCCCCTGGATACGACCGATGCGACTGATAAATAAAAATATCATATAAGACACACCCTGTTACTGTCAACTGTCATTATGTTCCATTTGCCAAATGTTTCAATTTTCCTTCGTTATTTTTGTTGTGGTTTTGCTCGTTTTGCTTGTCTCATTGATCTGAGTCTGAGGAGTCTGATCTATTTCTGATTTAAAAGTTGAAACGAATACGAAACCTGGAGACCGTGACGGGCTGTTTATCAGTAGAGTGACTTTATACAGATTGTGGACAGCTTTTTTAGAATATTCCCAATTTTTGATTTCAACGCATCATCAATTCATTTGTCGGCCCAGAAAAACTAAAATGAAGCAACGAGCGAGATCGAACAGCAGTTCCTCACGACGTGTAAAATCCAAAACCCGTTCATCTAAGGAGATCAAAACCTACAAGATTCCACAAGCCAAACTGGAAAGAGCACTCGAGTTTCTACATTCCAAACCGACACCGGCACGTAATCACGTTAGGCCTTGTCATGGAAACATCGCAAACCGTGTCGGCTACAATCGCAAACTAGATAGGAGTATGTTCGATACAGCTAACTTGCAGGAAGTTGCAAGTCTCTGTGCCGAACGAGAGCAATGGCCGGAACTTATGAAAACCGTGGCAATCATGTGCGAAGATCCACACTATCAAGACGTTCATGCAATTCTAAGGGTAGGTTTACTGTTAGATTTCAAATAAATAATTTTGGTATAACCGAGGAACCATTGCCGTTTTCCAGAATGCCCTTTTTGCCATAATTGCAGATCCGACTTTGAACGATCCATCGTACCTGGAAGCTTATTTGTATTCTAACCCGGTTTGCAAGAATCCGGGAGATATCAGCTACTGCATAGATATGATTTTGGAGGTTTTCCAGGGCATTACGGTACGACTTAAACGACGATACACTGTTCGTGATGAAACGCCTCAAATTACACGATACTCCACTAGAAGTATGCAACAATCGAAAGATAAAACGAGCGAAATATGAAAATAATCCAAAAAAATGTTTTGCTTATTGATATATCTTATTTAGTTTTATTTTTGCTAAAATATGCCATGCATAGGAACGTAGGCGTCGAGTTTGAAGCAAACTAAATCTCTGGTTCAGTCAAACGCAGGTGAATCAAAGAATTTTTTTTGCGGGATTAGCATTAGCATACTTTGCTAAGAGATGTGGGTTTTTATAAACGTACATATTGGTTTCCTATAAAATGTGTAAACAAGTTCAGACTCCTGCATGACTTGCTTGTGTATTATCTAAAAAAACGGTTCGATGGAAATTTGTTTGATGTAGAAAAGCCCTGGGACCACATGACATAGTAAAAAAAGTGATGAAGTGAAGATAGAACTAACAAAAGGGCGAATGTGTAGCAGATCACAGATTTAAACATGGTAAAGTCGCTACGACTTGGCCCAAGTCAAAAGGTCAGATTCAACGAGGACCGGTTCTGCTACATTGTGAAATGTGGAAAAATAGTTCTTGTAATCAGCAATTGTCGACCAACATTAGAAAAGGGCGGATAAGCCAAACGTCAAACAGACCGAACGAGGGTTATTTTTTGCTAGAGCAACATAGGAAAATAAACTCACTCATTCTGTTTGACAGTTGGCTTATGCGCCCTTTTCAAATGTTGCTCGACAATTGATACAAACAAATCTAGATAAAATTAACAAAAGGGCGAATGTCGCAAATGTAAACCAAACGGGTGAGTTATTTTTTTGCTAGACCAGCATAGGAAAAGCAACCCTCACTTGGTTTGTTTACGCATGCGACATTCGCCCTTTTGTTAATTCTGTTTTCAAATAAATATCTGAAGTTATTTGGACAGAAAAATTCTTCCACACCTTTTTGTGCTCATTGATTTCAACGCCCATTCGGTTCCATTTCCGAGCGTTCCTTGCTCAAAGAACGACCAATTCGCTGGCTGGTTGCACTGACACCCGACAATCGAATGCCTTCATCTCACTCTGGCTTACTACCGTTAACGTTTAAGGATAGCAATGTGTGCACATGACAGAAAAGCACAGCATCAATCATTCTTCCCTTTGTAGGAAGGAAGTTATCTTACTTCCATTATCATCATCGTTTTGCGTTTTCTGGTGCGGCATTCGCGGTTCGGTTGTGGTTCGTTCGTCGTCCGTCGGTCGGTCAATTTTCAATCGGAAAATTATTGCAAAATCGGAACTTTCACTCGGTTATGGTAGTGTAGTGTGAAAGTTAAATTTTCGCTTATAAAGGTGATAATGTTAAACTGAATTGAGAGATACGGAATTATTCAATATATTCTGAATTCTGATCTAAAGAACTTTAACAAGTTAGAATAAAATTCTAATCATCGATAAAAATTTCATGGGAGTGACAGAGAAAGGATAGGCATAGGAATTTTGAACGTGCAAAGGAGAAGGACCGCTGAAAAATGCAGATTTTTTGCTCTCGATATTTTGACGTTTGGAGCGTGTGAATTCGGCTTCTGCAATAGTATAAGTGCAATCAGCCACATGGAAAATAACAATTTCAAAACACTTCCACCTAACAGTGAATAGATACTTTCTTCAAATTTAGATGATTAGTGATTTTCAATCAACTCCGCTATTTAATTTGTATGCGTTCACGCTCTCAGGTTCACTTTAAAAGTGTATGGCTTGTTTTACTAAGATTTAGATAAAGAACTCGCCTACTCGATTTATTTAAATAAGAGTTATTCGCATTTTCGGCTTGATCGGGGTTTTGTCCGCAAAATTTAGAAAAAAATAATGACAGCAAACGGTCATGAATTTCCGGAGCAACATTTAACATAGCTCTAATATTTACAAAGTGTTGCAAACAGTCAGTTATGAAATGGCTTCAAACGATTGAAAGCTACAAACGATGCACAGAAGCAACATTCAAGATTATAATTCCTTTTTCTCGAAATCTAAATTTTGTCACCTAATTCGGTCTGTCATACACCAACTACTTCTTACCGTAAAATACATTCTTGTGCCATCCGGCCACCTTAATCTCATTAAACCTTTCAGCACTAGAAATCGGTTACGTGACCTAAAAAGTAGAAAAGTGGAACAACGTTTGCTGAATACTTAGACCCAGATACAATGCATACGGATTTTACTACGTTGCGGCAATTTGACAGAAAATCCATGGAAAAACTCAAATTTCCGCAACGTAGTAAAATCCGTATGCATTGTGTCTGGGCTTTTACGCTTCATATTACAGTAGTCGAACATGTTCTAGGAAAGTTAGTTCTTTTAAAAACAATTTTTTGAAAAATTGCAAAACACTTTGTCCTTAAAGGGTTAAGCTATTGAACTTTACTTGATTTGCGTCACCATACCTGCATTAAAACCTTTGTGCACAACTTTTAATCTACCTCATTTAACATTGGCAAAGTGGAACTTACACAGTTCTAAAGGTTTTCTCGAAAAACAGAAGTCAAATCTTGGCGTATCCGCAAGTGTAAACAAATTGTGTGGGAAATGCAAATACCAACATGATGAAACGTGTAAAGTGACCGGGGCCGAGAAACGATTCTAATCATATTTAGTTCAGTTTATAATCTTTCCTTGGCGAGAAAGGTAAAAAGTTGCATGTAACATGCACACATGCATCCAAAATAGGTCGCTGATGATAAAATATGAACATTGTTACAAATTCGGCCATAATCGGTCATCAAATAATGACTGTTTTTTACTGTGACGCGTATCTGCAGTAATCAATTAACATCAGTTGTCAAAGCTTAGATTTAAAAGTACGGAAACTTCCTGAAAATAATCGGAGACTGCAAAATATTAGCATTTTTTCTTAATATTACATGCACTATACTTTAATTATATGTGATGGAGAATAAACTGAAAAGCTACGACTTTCCACGCAAACGATATGTACCAATTTTGCATTGTTTTCTCCCACAATGCGGTGACCGTCCAGTTGAAATTTTATAGCTGCACTAGTATTGATGTGGCGCCTAGTTGTGGTTTTGTGTTTGTGCCGTGCTTTTGTCGAATGCATAACTGCGTTGTAGCTGTATTTGTGTTAGACGGGCGACGACAAAAATAATCAAAACGTCAAAATTTTCTCTACAATTGAGTGAATTTCCGAATTGAAGACACCTTTGCTTGCTGGTAAAATTTGTAAAAAAGTATGCAAATTGTCGTGCAATTTCAACATTTTTACTTGCAAAAGTAGTTGTAGAAGAAATTTTAGTGCAACGAGTAGCGTTTTGCAATTATGCGAGTGTTTTTACGGTGAAACTGTCAGGCTCGGGAACAGAAATCGGATTTTTTTCCGCCCATCCAGGCCACGACGGTATGTGAACTTGAAAGCCAATAAAACCATTACAAAGATACCATAGAAGAAGCCACTGTCAGCAGAAAAAGGTTTGATGAAAGTTTTGCAGTAGTCGGAAATCAAGAGAGGTATTCGCAAAAGTACTAACTAGTGCTCCTCCGATACCAATAGCAGGGCCATTGAGCCACGAAGAATAAATTTTTTCCTGTCGAAATTGTTGCTGCAAAAATAGCACTTTATCGATTAATCATCGCCAGTGTCACAGTTTTACATTGTTTATTTGTTCATGCTATGATAGAAAATAATAGGATGTTGAAAGCAGAAAGTTATTCATCAATATCAAACATAAAATACCTAAATTTTATTTTTCTGCAGTTTATTAGTTGGTAGATCCAAATAAGGCAGGATGTATTGCATATAGTGTTGGAACAGTGAGGAAGGAAGAGGCAGCAAGACATTCAAGATCAAGTTGTGCAAACTCTAGGATATTCCGGACATTTCCGGATTGTGTGCCGGTCGTTGCTAGGACTGCAGTGTTAATTGGTGCCGCAACAGTCATGGTTTAGTGAACATTGGCAGCTGTAGACTACGCAGTCTGCACTCGTCTGGTGTAGCAGGTTTGCTAAAAGAACAGAACGCAGCCAGAAGAACGAAGGTTACCTCGCATAATTCAACTGCAGCAGCAGCAGCGACAAGCTGAAGAAGTCTGAATTCCATCCAAGGTAAGTTGCTCGTTGTTGCTGCTCCTCACATGGTTAGGTTCAGGATTTATCTATCCGAATACAGGTTCTGTTGTTTTGCCTTTTTTCTCGCGTAATGTGCGTGGTTCTGATCGCTCTTGATAGAACAAGAATTCAGTGATATAAGCATAAAATGATATGGCAGATGAGCTTGTATTCGTTGCGTTGAAAAAAAAAACCAGATTGGGGTACGATTTTCTGCACGCTGCTGTATAAAAGACCGGTTATGGGGAAGCCTAATTCCAAATCAAGTAAATTTACGTCGGCAGAAATTTAAACGTTTTTGATTGGGTAACATGGTCTTCATCGCCGGTACCTGTGTTGTAAATGCCGTATAAAACCGGAAATTAGGTGTGATACTTTTTAACACATGGAGGATTTTTCACTTTACAATAGTTGTTGCGCATGAAATAGTTTTCCGATTTGATTTTGTCTGAATATTCTTTCTAATAGCAATTGCAAATTTCGGCTTAATAGAATTCGGAGTTGCCAAGTGGAATATAAAGCTTTTTCTTTAGTAGTCGATAATTCGTTGGAGGCTTATTTTCTATTTTGATCCTGTACTATAGAATGACTGGCTGAAAATTAGTCGCTCGACTCACTTGGAACAGATTATTGATATGATAAAGCACCATTTGTATTCCTTCAATTGGCTTGAAATTAGTTTTTAAAATATAAAATATTTAATGGTTTGAGCGCTGTACCTTTTTAAAGACGAATCAGTTTTATATCTTTTTTTTCTGTCCGTTGGCTTGTTCCCAGTTCTAATTCATTCGATTTTTTTCGATTATACTCACTTCAACAGCTTGGTCATATATGACTACTACGGGATTGGGATTTGAACCGCAGAACCCCGTAGTGAGAGGCCTTCATGCTAACCGCCACTACATCGGGATTAACCTGTGTTAATCCGATTTGCTGCAAACTTTTTAGTTAGATTCTAATACAAGATTAACATCTACTACCAGAAAGCAGGTGGAGTAAAATTTAACTTTGGCGGCTATCGGCTATTGTATCCTGCATTGACAATCAAAGTAATAGAAAGGCATTCGATAGCAGCAGTAGAACAAACTGATAATAAGTTTATTGTCTTACAGAATTCATAGATTACTAGGATCTCTAACAGTCCTCCTCAACCATGATTTCCCTCAACTCCTAATAGTCGTTTTGTTCCTCGTAGTTTTGGGCATGGAACAGCTATCGTCAGGCATCTGTAGCTTGCAATCCAGTTTCAACGTGGTGTAGCTCGATGGATTTCTAGTGGTAGCGATGATTCGGTTACAGAAGCCTCAACTCTGAACGATCTCCACCATAAAGCTTCTTGCGTCGCAGTCGAAAGAGCCATATATTTAACCTCAGTTGCTGATAAGACAACTGAGTTGGTTGCCACCTACAGTTCCACGATATCGCTCTTTCAGCACGGAAAAATACGGATCCGATTACAGGCCTGGTTTCAGCATTGTTTTTCCGGCCGCATCACTAAAGCTTCTAAATTCGGATGATTCACTACCAAATTCAATTTGGCCGGCACCGCCATTTGATAACGGATCGTCTCATACCTTACCACAGGCCCAGAGGTTTCCTTACTACCGGCGCGGGTTTTATCGCTCCACTTATTCATGAAGACAACACAATAACCAAATCCGCAAATCTTCAATACTGAAATCAGGTTCATGGCAAACTCAGGAATATAAAGCACATCCGCAACCTAGATCGTAATAGATGCACCTCCGACCTCAGCTTTTATTTCCAGATTACCCTTGGCCACTACAGACATCTCCACGTTGTTGGTAACCAATTAACCATCTCGCTGTTGGTCATGTTTCGATGGTTCTCCAGCTCTTTAATATTAAAGAATCTTTGCTTTAACAGTATCCGCCGTCAGCTTAATCCCGGACGCTTGAAGGCCCATGATCATGGGCCCATCAACAGGATACTGAACATCCAACGGTCATTAACTTCGAATCCTATTGCTGCCAAGTTTTGCCGAGTAGTCATCAGAAAATTACATAGGCTTCAACTGATTGACACTTCCCAAGCTTGACCCTGGTCATCCGCCGAAGCAGCCCGAATGCCCGGATGTAACCACTGTCCTGGCAAGCCGCCTTCAAGGTTATTCCATGCCTTCTTGGCGATCATCGCATCTTGCAACAGGCTATAGTTTGTAGGGTCATTAAGCAAACATATCATCGCAAGAGTCCGTGGTGATGGCTTTTCAGCTCCCTTCACGAATGATCACTATCTTGATACCAAAGGCCCACGAGCTCTAGTTTTCTTGACCACGTAATCGCTCTGGTTACGTACCGCCTCCACTTGCTGGTGTTAGCTTCGGGAACATTTCTCTCGATGTTTTTCCTGGTTCTACTTGTCACTGAATCCGCCTTGAACTGGTTCGCTGCGACTGTTTCAACTTGAACTGGTTCTTTTTGATCGTTTCCTAGATGGTTCCATTCCAACTTCAGGATTTGATTCGATCCAATTCCATTTCGAAACTTTCCGTATGCATTAAGATTGGTTTTAAATGTTGCATTGGAAGACGGTGGTTAAATTTTAGTTGCCCAAGCAACTTGCGCTCGAGCCTTGTCGTGTATCACTTAGTTTCATTGAAAAGCAAACTTTAAAGAAGATGCAGTCCGAATAAATACAATGCTACAATGTCATGTTCTTAAGGACGTTTATACCCATGGCTTTGCTTTGGGATCGCAAAATTGTTTTAAAACTGGGCTCTTCACAATCTAGCTAGTATCTATGGCAACAGCTCCGGAGTCCTCCTAGGCAGTATCTTGGGGCCTCTACTATTATCGTCGATTAGCAAAGATATCAGTCATTAGTGATGGTCTTGTGGCACACGGTTGTTGTAAACCAATCACACAGAAAACTACCAGTGTATTCAAATTGGCAATGCTTGCTTCAGGCTCCAAGCATGAAATAATTTGGAGCGCTGTTTAAACGTTTATCGCACAATAACCAACAGGAACCCATCCGTCGTCTGACTTTAGTATAACTGCGAGATTTATAATGCAAAGTAGTAAGGAAAAACACAGACACACACTTTCTTCGCACTGAATTCGACGACGATGAAGCCTCTATCCTAGCTCGAGGTGCGTAATGAAGCCCCTTAAGTACGGAAAACAAGCGGTGCGCTCACTCTATGGTGATACCGCAAAAAGAACAAAGTGCAGAATACAGAAAAACACCTGGACGATCTGAAAGCCTACAAGTCGCGGATGAATATAAACAGTAGAATTTAATTTGAAAAAAGTTTTCTTATTTAATTTCAGGTTTCGTATTCTACTAACACACTCCAGAAAAAAACTTCAGTCAACTTGAACGACATCACTATAAGATCAAAATACTGGTTGCAGGAATAATGTCCATACAGGAAAAAATATTTTAATTAAACGTTGTGTCCCGTAGGACCTAAGCCTCAAATATTATTACTTATTACATAACTGTTCTTAAACACTTTGTTATTTGACATTTTCGAACAACGAAGGTTTCTACTAGAAAATCAACCTGACTTTTGTAAATTCATTATTTTTGTTGAGTATAATAACTTAGCAAAGGTACCACCCATTATTAACGAGTACTAATTTGACACTGCACGCGTCTTGTATGCCTTTAAACCAATTCCGGCAAATCGTGCTGGCATCCTTTAAAGGTACCGTCGAAGACTATCGCCTCACACGTCAAGTGTGGGCTGCTGCCATATTTCGGCACAGGACCAAATAAAAAATTGCTCACCACAAAGAGCAACATACAAATTTAGCAGTGGAAAAGTTCTCCAGTGCAATGCACTTTCATTCCGCAATTTCGATCAATGCATCGCCTCATTCGGTTCCAACCGTATTCGGGTATCTTTGATCCGACACACGCAGGCGTTACGCGAAGGAACGTCAGGTCGATATTAGTCATCGCCTCTGGAACGCAACGTTGTTGCAAACAGATGCGGTTGATGCGTTAAAGCTAATTTAAATATTGAATTGTACCAAGTAACCGTGTTGTGTCGTTCGCTGCAGAATGTGGAGATTTTCCGTATGATTCATTAGTGCAATCTTTGCAGGGTGTTTTCGAAGTAAACGAAATCGTGCTATCTTGTTTTGTTCCCTACAAGGCGTGGCCGTGATAAATGATCGAACATTCACCGCGTGCATTGTTTGATGCTGGGCAATTTAGTATTGCCTAAACATTTGACGGAAATTATTTAACAGAGTAATCTTTAACATTTCCAGATTAAACCGAATCAAATTTATCTATCAGTATCTGCTGTGATGCTTGCTGGGTTTTCATTGGTTTCAGACTGAATAAACAAACAAAGGCTAAGAGTAGAAACAAAATACAAAAATCACTGTGGTAAAATGTCCATAAATGTGGAAAAGAGACACCGAAAAGAACGGCTAAATCCAGTAAGAGAAGCTTAACCTTTTGCAAACAACAGAAATAGCAACCAACCCTAATTGATATTGACGTCAGGAACACCTCCTGGCTTCAATTTGAACGCATGACCTGTAGCATACGATTAGCAAATTTAGTATCACTTTTGTTACGCTCTATGATGGCACGTGATTTGTTGCAGCATCGTTTTTGACGTCAACGTTTGCAGCTCCGCTCTGCTATATCTTTCTGATATAATTGTTTGTATCTCTCCTGACGGGTCCCGGTATAACCTAATTGTTCGAACAATCTGTTTATGACACAAGATTAATTTTAATTTTGTGTTTTTCGCCGATATATTTGCCGGCAATTGTGTTATGTTGGTTGGTGTTGCAAGATGAATTGCAATGAGTTATGACTCTGTTATCTATATTAGGTGGTAATTTAGTATTGCCGTTCTTGACGTACACGGAGAAAGAATTGTAAACAATCAAAACAACACTAGAGTTCAAAAATTGAATTCGCTATTTATGCGAATGCCCGACGTCTCCTAGTCATCAGTGAGATCTTCACTGTGCAACTTCTGACTGACTGATGCCGTCTGTCAATCCTCGCTTGCTCGTTCATTCGCAGTGGATTGACAGACGATATGAAGCGATTGTCGTTGCTTTGCTGAGCTACGGCTAGCTACGGCATGATGACGATAAACAGTCATGTAGACATGTGATCTGTGCAGAGCACTCCACCAGAACCATCGGCGGTACACACCCTCATCGCTCGAGAAGGTTTGTTTATGATACCGTTTGTAGTGAATCAGAAGAAATGCAATGCGTTCGAATTTATTATGCGCCTGGAAGCGATTGGCACTAGTCATAACAATGCTGAACAACACTGAGACGACCTAACCGGTGTGGATTGGGAATAGGCTATACAGCACTGGAAAGTTCATCGTAGATGAGAGTTCGTGCTTGAATGCAAACTGCCAAGGCATTTTCATAGACCATAGGATACCGGAACCAATGCTTTACTGCTGCGAGGTTTATAGCTACTGCAGGGATTTGCCATATCGCAGAACGCCTAGACCAGCGCTCCAGCAAGCAGAGAAACTAGTTTTAATATTTTTACAAAAACTAACAGGGATTATCACATCACAACTAGACATTGCATACCGTTGTACAGATGGGTTGCAGAGCGTTGTATATATTTGAATGAAATAACCAGCACGATTTGACTCGGTGTAAATTATCTTCATCAAGCTAATTCCATTTGCACTTTTCGTGTAGGTGTTTCTATAAATTCGGCCTGTCAGTTTGGCCTGGAGGTACGTCACTAGTCTAACAAGATAATCGTCCCATATTCGAATCTCGACTGGGAGAGGCTGTACAATTCAATAGGATCGTAGCACTAGCCCAGCTATTGTCTTGTACCCTAACAACTGGCTACGAACTCTGTCGTATAAAATCCAGTGAAGTATGTCGAAGGTCAAGTTTCGGAAACAGAATGTTACGTACCACTAAGGTTTAGTTTTTCATTTCTATAAATCTCTAGATTAAATTATATTGATCATACTCCTTGAACAGAACTACTCGGTACGGTTGCATTTATCATCGATACTTTAATTGATTCATTCCGTTCTTACAGAAACAAAAATTGTAACAATGTTGATTTAAAACTATGTATAAAAAGTATTGGAAACACATTGAAAAAAATGCAATAAGCAGATTGTCTGACTCACTTATACTCAGTTTGTGAATGACAATGTTCATAAATTTCATAAATTTCTTCTTGAGCGTGCGGTACGCTTTATCTTTGCTTATTTGCGATGATAAGAGGAAATCACAGAACAGAAGTGGAAGTCCGAACGATTCGGCGATCAAAACTGCTAAGCGAGTTTTTTGTTGCTTTTATTTTTCTTTGGGAAGGTTTTCGCACAGAAGCGACCAGCTGCAATATAAGCCAGAGGGTCGATTTCCTGGAAAAACCTGGAAAATCGGAATATCAGGGAATTCAATTTTGGATCAGGGAAATCAGGGAATTTCTAAATTCAATCAGGGAAATTTTATGCATGCGGCATCGAGCTAATTTTCGTGTAAAATATACGCAGATTGATCGGTTGAATTAAAACTTGTCACATGTGTTTTGGCGATTTGATTATCTTTCAGTTTGTCGAAGAATTTTTATTTGTTTTGCGCCGTACAATTGTCAGACTTCACTAGCTGTACTGCTCGAAATCGGCAATGGCAGCGCCTCGCGCACTTCACGGTACCGACATCAAGAGCACAAGTCTCGGGTACTTTTTCATTTCGACGTATCTGCAAATGAGAGACTCTCTTCGTGTCTCCTCTCTTTCTCCGTTTACGGCGATACTAATGCATTTTGACACATCAGCTTTGCATAAATCGGTTGCCGGAGTCACTAGCTAGCCAAATGTTTTGAAAATTTTGTTTTCAATGCATTAGTATCGCCGTAAAAAGCGGAAGAGAGGAGACACGAAGAGAATCCCTCATTTGCAGATACGTCTAAATGAAAAAGTACCCGAGAAGTGTGATACAGACTGTTATTTACATGCAATCTACAGCATTTTCACCAACACCAAGCATTGATTGCAGAATTTTACGCTCAGAAGCCCCAAGCACGCTTTGATCATCTTCCTTCAGCGTCCGTAATTCATGTCCGTAACGGGTTACCGGGAGCATTAACGTTCTGTAGAATTTGCGTTCATGCGAGTTGGCAACCTTCGGGAATTCAGCTGGTTATGTAATACGCAGAAAGCTCAATTCGCGGCTGCAATGCGTCGTTTCACTTCGCGGCCTACATCTTTGCCATATGTCACGAGCGTACCAAAGTATGTGCATCTCTACTACTTCATATCGACTCACATCCAGCTCTACCTCGGCTCCAACCCTCCAACACTATTTGGACACCCACGACCTCTGCCAACAATTGTGTACTTAGATTTGGCAGTGTTAATCTTGCATCAATCTTGCCAGTCTCAATCTTGTATGTACAGTTCCCCCACAATTATGGACCATTTAAGCAGAAGTATGATTTTAAAACAATCAATTGTAGCGCATACTATTATTTACAAGCAGTTTATAAACGTTTTTAGTTACAGAAATATGTAATATTTCAGTTGATTCAGTTCTTAAACCCATTTAGTGCAAGTTTTCCACGGAAATTAAGCTTATATTATGACTGATCAAATACACAATTATGGATCACTTTTGGAAGCGGTCACAATTATGAAACAATTTTCATCATATTATGGATCAAAATAACAATACACTTTTTGCAGCGAATTGACTCAATGAAGTTTATTCAAATCATGTAATAACATAAAAATAACATGTTTCAAATCGTATGAAAGACCTTGTGTGGCTTTTGGTCTGTCTTTAGATGCCTGCCGTCCTTCTTCGAAGACACCTACCGATCAGCCTTTGGGAATGCTTTTCGCAATTTCACGACTGATTTTTTGTCCTGGAAAAAAAATCTTAGGCTCACCGGCTGCGTTGGCTCCGAAAAGACTAGTATAGGATGAAGCTTTCTTTTTTCCGAATTGTTCTTAACGATGTAGGTACAGTGGATCTCGGAAAAGTTAATCGATGCAAGAGTTTATTTTAATCGCTGCTATGATGCGACTCTGTATGAAACAGTGGAAAGGCGACAATAAACCGAAAAATGAAAAATATACATTAACAATTTTTCTAGAAAGTTAAGGAAAAAATTAACGTTTTAGATTGTTGCATTAGAGCTAACATTCGCTTAACTTTTGCGATGAACCTTTGCATATGTACCATCATAGCGTTTTACTACCTTACGTAGCTTTCCTGTCCTGCGTAATGCAGAAACAGCATTTTCCAAAAACTCAGATCTGTGCAGCTTTAGATTCTGCTTAAAAAACGTTTGTAATAGGTGCTAAACTGTTTGAATTTGAAAAAATTACTTTGGAATCAAAGTGATCCATAATTGTGAAAAATTACCTTGTTTTGGTCCCTATTATGGATCACTTTGAAAATTACTTATTTTTACAGGAAAACCATTGGCAATCCCCAATATTTCGCTGAATCGTTAAGAACTTAGCTTAATCTTCATGTGCGAGACATTTTTTGCTCGAAAATTGGTGATTATGTCACATAGCAACCTTATGAATGAGAAACGTACTGCTTATGCTGATTGAAAAAACGACAGACATTTTGATAGATTCTCGACAACAACTTTGTACACTCATTGAAAAAGCATCAATGTCGGGATTTAAAGGATGTTTTATGTGTTAAAAGCTAGTTAATAGGGTATATTTTGTTGTAAAAATGCTTCATACCTTCAAACAGTTTGTTTAACTGAGTTATTTCACTTGAAACACAAAAGTGATCCATAATTGTGGGTGATCCATAATTGTGGAGGGAGTGTACTTCCAACTTGAAAGGCCTAATGGCCTCTTCCACTGGAATATGGTTGACACGACTCTACGATGATATCAACGACATCCGCAAAACCAAGAAGCAAGCATTTGAGATTTCGTGATGATTCCGTTCCTTTCCGCGTACTGCATCTTCCAAGGCAATGTTCAATAGCGGGTTACTGAGTGCATCCGCTTGCTTCAGTCTATCCAACATTATGAAAGCTGAATTGAGCAGTGTAATGCCTCGACAGTTTTTACACTGGAGGTGGAGGTGGAGACAATGTCTTCTCAAAATTCTTCAAAAATAGCACACATGAGGCCAGCCAACCACTCTTGCGACATTTGTTCTTTTTCCCGGATTCTGACAACGATCTGGTATGTTGCTTTGTACAGCCGGTTGCTCCCCGTGTTTGGAAGTTTAGTCGGGATACCGTCCTTCCTAGCAGCTTTACCCTTCTTTATCTCGCTAATTGCCTTTTTAGTGTTAGCTTGACCATCACTCACAATTCATACCCTGTTCATACCGTTCTCCATATTTACCTTTCCATTCAACAGCATCTGGAAGTGATCCTTCCAGCTGGCTGTTTACTGTTTTGTCAGTACGCATGTTGCCAGCACCATCATTGTGTATCACAGGCATGACAATTCCTCACCGTATTGTAGATATTCCGTGTGTCGTTGTTGCTGACGATTCTCTCTTGTGCGTCGATGAGCACGTGATCCTCGTACTCACATTATTTTAGACAGTCGTCACAGTCGTCGTCTTTTTGTCACAGCTCTAGTCTCTTTATATTTTTCTTCATTCTGAATCTGACGGGATCCGCAGTGAGCATGCGACTCTTGGTCTGTTTCTTCTCATCTGTCATTTTCTGGCATTCGCATCAAACAAGCTGTTACACTGTCTTCCACACGTCGTGCCTTTCACTTCCCTCGTAGTTGTTGGCGCCATGGAGGATCCTCAACAGTTCACTTACATCCTATTCCTTTTCTTCCTGCGTGTTCTACGATTCGTTGGTCAAGCTTTCTGGTGTATTCCACTGCAACGTCATCTGCCGTCAACCGCTGTGTGTTGAAATGCAACGTCCTCTCAGTGCAAGCCTTCGCCGATTTCGATAAGTTTGCGCGGATCTTACGACAAGATAGCGTCAAAGTCGATAAGAAAAGACCGTACATTGATGACTCAAACCTGACTTCAAACCTGTCATAGTATTCGTCCCTAGTATCATCGGATTTATGATTTGTTGGTGAGTATACGTTGATTAAGCTGTAGTTGAAGAATTTGCCCTCAATTCTCAACACCCATATTCGGTCATCTACGGGTTTCCTCCGGCTAATTCTGTACAGAACTCCGTTTCTCTGGAAATGGCCACCGAATTTCCAGAGAACTTTTGAGAACCTAACATTTTCTGGACATTTTCTAACAATATATCTCGAGCCCAGCGAAACCTGTTCCACTATTTTATTGCAGCGTCCACTATTTTATTGCAGCTATTTATATAGCAGATATATTTGATGAGAAATTGTAAGATTTTTGTTTTGTAGTTTTTACTTATTCCTGTCAGAGCCGGTTTTATTAGGTCTTGGAATTCAAGCCGCCTCCATTCACCAACTACGCCCGTAATTCTTTGTTGGAGAGCTGTCCAAGCAGCAGTGACACGAGTACATGTGCAGAATTTGTGAATGATGGTTTCTGCTATCTGGTTTCCTCATCTCCTTAACCCCATACTTTTTCCACCAGAGATAAGCTGGAAATTCCAGCAAAATTTTGTTTTAGTTCAACTAAAAAACCGCAGACATGTATTCACCTTCCAGGTACAAAGTTACTAGTTTGAGCTGACTGAAAGTTAGCAGGACTTGTTTTGTTTATACGCCTGTAATTTTGTTATATGTAACATCCAAGCTTTTGTGCAAAAACGGATCGATTAGATTTTTTCTCAATCTTTGTCTCTTTGGATACAAGTTGATACCTCAAACTTAACTGTCCCTAGAATCGATAGAAGAGTGCGATGCGTTCTCGAGACGCTGGTAGGAAATAGGTTAAGAATCTTTGATATGTGTTCATTAAACATGATGAAATCTAGCTTTAGTTTTCAGAAGGTCGCATAAGCCATGCTAAAGGGCTAAAAACTAAAGCCAGAAATCGCTCAAATAAGCTTTGTATTCGAGTTTTGAGGGTCAGGGAAGAATATGTTATGGATCAGGGAAAATCAGGGAATTTTATTTTTGGATTTGAGTCGACACCCTGTAATATATCAAATCGCAGAATTTTCAACACGAGTACTTGGGTGGTTTCTGCGATTTGATACATACTCCATTTTCCACACTTCGCAAGTAAAATTGAAATGACTAATTTTGAGTTCCGGTAGAACCGACAACGGCTATTCCGAAATGTCCAGATCGGCTCAAAATGCATCCTGAGGTCCACCCAAGAACTCGCGTTGAAAAATCCTTTGATTTGATGCCCCATTTGCCATATTTCTGCTAAAAATTCAAGACGGCCAATTTTGAGTTCCGGTAGAACCGACAACGGATATTCCGGAATCTCCAGATCGGGTCAAAGTACATCCAAAAGTTCACGCAAGAACTCGCGTTGAAAAATCCTTTGATTTAATACCCCATTTGCCATATTACTGAAGAGATTTCCAAACGGTCAATTTTCAGTTCCGGTAGAACCGATACCGGATGTTCCGCAGTGTGGGATATGAACTTGCGCTCTACTGGATAGTGCAAGATTCATTCTTATTGACCACAAATTAAATGGATACCTTTTGCGCACTCTGTTAAGCAGATTTCTAGTTTTCTTTCACATGCTACTTATGACGTCAGAAAAAATCCCGATCTGGAATATCTCCGGGAAAATGGAACCAAAATTTATTAAATTATTTTTCATTAAAGGTCAACGCCAAACTATTGTGGTTCTTTTAAGACTAATTGCATAAAAATATGATGAAAACAAGTGGAGATAGAGCTAAAGGGGTAACTGCAAGTACCATCATTTTTGATATCGGGGACGTAAAGGTTAACGATGAAATAGACTCCCCAAAACTGCTGTTAATGATGAACTTTCATGTGCTGTGACCATCCTCGATGCTTGTCACCGGACGAACTTCGGTTATTTGGAACCAACAGCGTTTTGTGTGAGAATTTTTAATAGTGTTGAACATCTCCTCGAATTTGGCGTTTATGTTTAAAACTAGACTGAAGTTTTTGGAGTGTCTTAGTAGAATACGAAACCTGGAAATTAAATAAAAAGAAAACTTATCCAATTTAATTCTACTATGTATATTTTATTCTTGACAGATATGTATTTCGCCTACGACTGGCAGGCTTCCTCAGTGTCTGTTTTCGAACTTCGAACTTACGAACTAGTTTGAAAACAGACACTGAGGAAGCCTGCAAGTCGTAGACGAAATACGTATCTGTCAAGAATAAAATATACATAGTAGAATTAAATTGGATAAGTTTTCTTTTTATTTCAGGTTTAAAAATAGATTAGCAAGAAGTAATTCATTTTAGTCGCTTCATTAAGACTCTTATGTCAGATGATGTACAATAAATAAACAAATAAACTACAAATTTTTACCGATGATTTAAAAAAAATATTGCTTGCTGTGCGATTCGCAGAGGTGTGCAACCATGTTTGCCACTTTACAGAATGGGTGCTGCTTAAGTAACCTTACCGTTAACGTTTCAAAGATTTAATTATCAAGACTCCGATCGTGAACGCAGGTATTCCTGCGGAAAAGCTTCTCATCCATCATTAAAAATAAATGCATAGAAATTCTGGCATGAATTTCTAGTATATTTCTAAGGTATAAAATTTCACGCCTGCGAAGGGTTTCAACGCAGCTTGAGGCTGAAATTGCTGAGAATTTTTTAAATATTTGATTTTAAATTCATGCGATTTAATATCAGTATTTACTATCACAACATCCACCAGCATACTTTTTCCGGGTTTACAAACCGAAATAACCGCTTCGTAAAAACATTTTCCAACAAATGAAGTCATAAAAAAGGCCATTAAGGAATCGACCTCCCAAAAATATTTTCGAAGGCTATAAAATCGTGGGTGGCATATGCGTATCGCCTCCGCTGGTGATTATTTCGAAGTGTATAAAATATATATTAAAGAACACTTAACCTAGTTATTCTTTTTTTTTTGTTCTGTTTTCATTTGCTCATATAGATTCGATTTAGGACAGAAGATATTCGTACGGGGTGGGTGTTTGGTTATAGACAAAACACTACACGGATTTTAATTTGAATGTATAAAAATAAAATATGAGATACGCAAAACATGCCTTCAATATCTGACCTTATTATCGTGGTTCATATTACATTGAATTCAGTAATTTTTGGTGTTATCACGTGTTTCGTTTTAATGACCCTTGCAATCAGGAATTCCAACAACAGGTAGGAACAAAGATATCATATTCTTTATTTTTTCTTTGAACTTTTATCTACTTCCATATGAAGATAAATGCAAGCAAAAGTTCACCGTTACCGTTTTTTTGCCAAATGGTTTATTTTGGGAAAGTAAGAGGAATTTACAGATATGAAATGTTAGAAGAAATACCGACATTCTGCCAAACAAACGAAAATTCGTCGAGATGCTCAAACAGTGTACCTAGTAATCTCTACTGATTGTCTGTTATTAGCGTTATTAGCGAATTCCTATGGTGCGATTTCCTTAATTTGTTTCGTCTATCCCTTGTGGGTGTAAAATGCGCATCATAACTCGGTCAGTTCTACTGCCTGGTCTTGTTGCCCCTTACGAAATCTCACTGAAACTTTGTAGTGCAATCTTTCAATTTGCGCTCCATTTAATTTACCGTCGAATGGGGTTTGTTTTGATGCACGAAACTATACAATACATCTTTTTTAATATTTTAATAATTTGAGAGACATATGCATTGGGGTCAAGAAATTAAAAAATTGAATCGACAAGAAATAATCCCAAAAATGTGAAAAAAATTATTCCTTGTTTTTTGTTGAGTGTAGAGTCGACTTGAGGATGTTAAAAATAAACCCGTTCTTTACAAATTATCCTCACTTGACAGTTTGAAGAATACAGTCAAACTGCTAATACACCCAACCTTTGAACGTTATCAACAATTACCTAGTAAGACTGCATCGCTAATTGTGAGTCGAACTTCACTGACGCTAACAGCGCACGTTTTCCAGTTTATGAACATCTTAATTTCTTTTCAATTTTCAAATTTTCGGGGAATGGTGAAATATGCTGAACATCAGAACAAATCATTTTTATTTTCATCATACGACACATTCAGTTATTTCAACATTCCCTTTCGATGATGGAGTGGTAAAAAACAATTTCTGCGCCCATGATTCACGGTGCAGTCTTTAGTAACGTCCGCCTGATTCATGCATACAAACAAATAGGTTCACTTTATATGTAGGTTAGGTACGCGTGCGAACGTCGCGACGTCAGGAAATACCGACAACAGGTCGCTGTTGATATTGACCCTCAGCGTTCGGGCTGTGCTGGGGTAGGGCAGGGCCGAGAAACCTAAGCGCCATCCATCGCGAGAACAGCATCCGCGACTTTAATTGTAAATTGTATGGGTGAAAAGAGCATGTCCGTCGTCGCCAGCAGCGCCAGCGCCATCGTCGATAAATGAATGAAGTGAGCTGCCTGCTGTTGTATTTTCATCATAACATGTAATCATCTAGTAAAACCGAAACGTTTATTTCGTTTCTATTTTTAAGACACACGCTCTATACACGGTTGACGTCCATGATCGCAAATTTTTTTAATGATAAAGGCTACCCCGCCGTATTGGAGCTCGTTCCTATGCGTAATACAGCATTTTGCGCCTTCAAATGTAATAATAAGGTTCATTCGAACACCGAATGAACCGTCATGTGCTTCAGCATGCTGTAATAAAATTCATGATAAATTTTTATAGCTGCATCGTAGTTCGACTTCTGCGAAGTCGTTATTTATTGCAACATCTCCTCCACGAAAAATGTAATCTCTACTGAAATCGGTCTTGCGTTCCTCCAATCTTATCAGTAAATGCACCGCCGTCCAGTACGTCAAGTCAAGAGGCGCCTGCCAAATATTTTAGATTTGATTAAAGTTCGCCGTAAATCAGAGGGGAAAGCCATACGTCTAATCATACCCAAATGCAAAGCTTCCCTGCAGATAAAAACTCGCGGAGCATATATGGATCCATGGATTATAGCTCAATTCCCTCCGGTAATCCTTAGTCGTGGGTGGACATCGATGTAGATAATGGTAGCTCTTTGCGTTGCAATTTGCATCTTAACTTCGCTAGCTGGAAACAAATTAGGACCCCAGTTGGAACAGATATATTCGTTCGTTCGTGGCTAATGTGCATGCAGACACATTAAACTGCATCCCAATTACTTTCACTTACAAGCACTACAGAGGGATGTGAGGCAGTAAAGAAACCCGGAGAACGTTGTTACTGCCGGCTTTTATGGTTACGTATCCACTCGGCGGCTAACGCCCACTAGCCGCCAGTAAAGGGTCGTTTGGCTTGTTAACCCGGAATGAGCGATATATGCCTTGTTTTTCGCCCTTTCAGTACCGTTTGTAGTACCTGCCGAATTTTATGACAGGTCAAATCCTAACGGTTGTTTTAGTAGCACTGTTTTCGTACAAATTATAATTTTTCTGCGAGTTGCAGGCTTCGAGTTCGATGACTTTGTTGAACACAACACATTCAATTTTATTATTTGGAATATATTTATTGCCATTTTTTGATATAAAATATTTTTAGTTTGTAATATGAGTAAGAATTTTATTTTAAATTCAGCATAATTAACGTGGGTATATACTGTGGATGCTGGATGATAATCAGCAGCTAAAAGCGCTTAGTCTGATTGCTATGGATTGACCGCCGATCTTCGTTTACCTTATAATACATATAATTTTATACATACTAGCCATTCAGCACGTTAGGTCCCTCTATTCCTGGTGCCGATGGGATTGTTGAAGAGAACAAATTTCATTTCACAGTCCTCCGTCATATTTGCGACGTGGCCGACTCACCGTAGCCTCCCAACTTTCGCCAGGTGTACTATGGGAATCTCTTCAAGTATTGCCTACAGCGCGTGGTTCATACGCCTGCGCCACCCTCCGCTTACCGTTTGTACTCCGTCAAAAATAGTTTTTTTTTGTATGGACTCATCACTGCGACCAGTATAGTTAGATCTATTGTGATATCGCCCGGGTGTTTGCTGTATGACCTGCACTGCATTTATTTGCTATAATCGCTATTGAGTGAACGATATGCTTATTGAATTTCATGCGTGCTTGTGTGTAATTGGGTTTTACCCTTCTTTCAATGCTTTCTCTACTTTACCCACCTTGTTCCACATGATAGCACTGTCCCCAATTATAGCCATCCCTGGCACTGCACACCAGTGCATTTAACTATAAGGGTCTCATTTTGCACTGTCAATAGGCCTTATCGGGATAACATAGAATGCAGCATTAAGGAAGGGTAAATGAGGGGCCTGAGAATAAACCCATGTTAAAAGTCACTTTGAACATCGAATGGCTTGATTCTACTAAGATTCGAACCCACGACCATTCGCTTGCCAAAGCAGACTCGGTAACCTTGCGGCTACAGAGCCCCTCGTCAAAAATAGTTCTCAACACCTTTCGTTCAAATACGGCAAGTCGTACGTATGTCTTCCATAAGCAAAATGTTACAGTCTCACGTCCGTAGAGGAATATTAACGTCTGATTAACGTTTTGTACATCATCACCTTAGCACTGCGACATATGCTCCTTGATCGACGCGTCTTGCGGAGGGAAAGGTAGGCCCGACTCCCAGCTTGAATGCATCGTTGAATCTCGTTACTTGTATTGTTGTCGGCAGTGTCGAGAGGTCCCAAATATAGGAACTCATCAACCACTTCCCGTTCATCGCCGTCAATACTTACTGCTCGTGGGAGGCGAACGCTGCTTCCTTGGAGCCTCTTTCTACCATATATTTGGTTTTAGACGCATTGATTTGAAACCCAATCTTCCTAGCCTCCGTTTTTATTCTATCATAGATTACATAGAACCTGCACATGTGATTAATCCGGAATAGTTGTGGTCAGGATCGTGGTCAAATCATTCCGCGCTCGTCGATACTTGGCCAAAGTCATCCGTGCGAATACTGGGTAATTTTTCTAAGCTCTTTTTTCATCTCCATTGCCTGCTGGCATTCCCCGTCAAACTAGTTATCTCGTGCACACGAGGTTTCTTCACCTGTGCTACCAGGTTGCAGTTGCCATTAACGGTCGAGAGTACCCTGCTCCATCGGTCTTCGATCCTGCTCCATCGGTAATGATCCAAATTACTGCACAGTTGATGCCTTGCTAACCGTTATCGTTCGTGTCAGTGTACAGGTTATAGGGCCCGATCCCTGGTCTATTCATATCTCCGATAACGATCTTGATGTCCCGTGGCGAACAGTTATAGATGCCTCCAGCTGCACACATACAACGCTTCCTTCTCGTTGTCGGGTCTGCCTTCGTGTGGACAATGCACGTTTATGATGGTGTAGTTGAAGAAACGACAGACAAATCTTTTCGTTGATCGCCTTTCAGATGTTGCTTAACATGAGGGAGTCAGATAAAATGGGGAAGAAGGTGGTTCCTAATAAGGGAAGGAGTGGCATAACTCTAGAACGCCTTGACCGTTCACCACTAAACTTGGCTCGCATGTTCCTTGACGTAAGAGAATTTAAAAAGCGAGAGGAACAGCATCACTCCAGACTGCCTTCATCGTTCTCCAGCACATGTTCATGGGCCCACATGTTCTTTGAGGTAAAAGAATCAGCACAGGGAAGTTGACAAAAGGGAGGATCCCTAACAAATGGTTGAAGAGTAGAAATAAGAAAAAGGAACTGCGTTTCTTTTGCGTTACAGTAACAAATGTACATGTTGCTGAGTGACAAAGGGATCCCGAGAAAGATCGGACAATCAACTAGTATCGATTAAGAGGACATAAACATTTTGAAATCATAATGTTTTCTACTTCAGATTTTGATTCTGCAATCTTTTCCGTTTATTTTGAAACTTTAAGAGGCGAACCAGCCGCAGGCTGAAAACCTCTCTAATATAGAATTAAAAAAAAAAATTGATACTAATTTTGTAATGATCCGACCACGGGAAGTGGCCGAAAAGTAATCATACACATAAGCATTCCAGTGACGCGTGGAATAACCTCGCCGGAATAAAACTATAAAAACACGACTTTCAAACTTTATGTACCTTTTTCTCAGAAACTACGCCACATATTGAAACAAACTTTTTTTTGTTTTGTTGGTAGTAGCTTGGCAAAGACTTTTATAACTTTTAAGCTTTGTAAACGGTTTGGGTTGGGTTGGGTTTGGGGTAAAGTGTCATTCCAAAAAATCTCGAAAACCGAGCTTCACGAAAAAATGATAGGAAATGATAGGAACACTAATAACGTAGAAGTTTTCCGACCGATTTTTGACATTTTTGCCGCATGCTTCTACGCATTCACACCAATAAAGAAAATTATTAATTTTAAGGTGCACACTATTGAAAAAATGAAAATAATGAAGCATTGTCCAACTAGAAATCCTCGATACGTGGTTGGTTGGACGTCATCAAAGTTTCAACGTGTTTTTAGAAAAAAAAGTGACAGAGTCTTCTCGCTCCAATAGGTTGAAGATTTTTACGACAATCAAACCTTGACTAATTTGATGTCTCTACTTGGGAAGCAGGCCAGATAAAATGACAAAATCTCCTCGTCCCAACAGCTTCTACCAATTTTATGATCAGCCTAGGTTAATTTGAGTTTGCGTTTAGGAAGTACACCAGAAAAAGTACCAAAATCCGCTCATCCTAGCAGGTCGAAGACTAAAAATTCTGAAAAAAAAATCGCGGTTTTTTATTAAATATTTAGATTTTACGAAGTTTTCTGTTTATTTTCATACTAATTTTGTAATGATCCGACCACAGGAAGTGGATGAAAAATTATCATGCAAAAAGCATTCCAGTGCCGTGCGGAACAAACTTCTAATAAAACGTTACTCCTGTAAAAAAAAACGTTTTGTAAACTTTATGTACCATTTTCTCGGAAACTAGGGCACGTGAGGCCCATTAAGCGATTGCTTCTATTTTTTCAGCCTATGGCCTAGTTCTAGTAGAAGAACAGGTGATTTTGACGTTCTTTTGATAAAAAACAGTAGTTTACTTACTGTCATGAGAAAATAGTTACATCACATTGAAATTGTATGTCGGCAAAGTATTTTTATTAGCGAAAGAAAAGGAAAATAGGCTGAATTTAGAAACCTGCTGAACTAATTGATGTATTGAATCAAATTTTTTTTGTTGTTGGTAGAAGTTTGGAGAAGACTTATAACTTTTGAACTTTGTAAACAAAATACAGTTTGAGAAAGACGAAAAAATGATGAATGAAAAAATAGCAAAACAAAAAGAGTTTGTTGCAATACATTGATTTGTATTGTACATTGATACGTTGTTAGCATCATTTGTGTTCTATTCCCTCTAATTATTTTTGTCGAGTATCACACGCACATGGTAGAACTAACCGCAGGTGGACGTAGGACTCGAACCCACAACGCTCACTGCTCAATTCAATAACACTACCAAAAATTTAATCTTATTTTGATACTTCTCATTGTTGTGTATCAACACAACAATGAGAAGTATCAAAATAAGATTAAATTTTTGGTAGTGGCCTTTAAGGGGTGCGCAATCAGTGCAGTTATAAAACATGTCAACCGCACATAAGAACACACTCGAAAACGACGACACGGTGTGGCGTCGACGGTAGTATGGTGGTGTGAAGCGAACCGGCAACCCGGACTGTTGTTAGCGAATGTGGTTTTCTTTTTAAATTCCGCAAGACTCATGTCCGCCACAGTAACAGTTAACAGCCTAATAACACAGCCTTAAAGTAAATTACACATGCACACATCTAAACGTTCTATCATCATAATAATGGGAAGCACATTGCCATTATTGCGATAACCGTGGTGCCATCAAGAGGACGGTCTCTCATTTTTCGACACGTTGTAGCGTGGCTTCAGCTCTGCAATATTCGTTCGGTGTGTGGTACCAAACACAGACACATACCATGCCATAGAATTTTGCGACGATCAAGGTCACCACCACTGATCACCCAACTCCCCGTCTCCGTGCTTCTGCCTACTGCCTCATCCGGAATGGCAGCCGTGTAAGGGGTAGAAAATGCGTTTTTATTGTGATTTTATTGATTTTTATTACTCCCCATACCCACTGCTACTATCGCCAGCAGCGGTGCGGTGCCACGATGCACCTGGCACGAATGTCCCCACCCACGTCACGCGAAGCCTCTGCTATCGAACAATTAAGTGCTCTTCTTCTGTTTTACGATGTTTGCGGAGGTTCGTCAGGCCAAATAGAACAGATAAAAGGTGGAGAAGCCTGTTGCATTGCCATTCGCGACTGTGAGAAAGACAGGCTGTTGTCTATATCGAGGACTGAAGCTTTTATTGACTGCAATTGATGTTTTCTTAGACAATTGGATTCCGATGGACACTCGAACTTATCGCTGGATATTGACCCAAAGCAACTCAGACGGGATGTGGTTATCCTGATGGTTTTGTGTATTTCCAATTCAATCGACTATTCATTTTAATTTAAACTTAATTTAGATAAAAAAAAGTCCTAACTTATGTCATATCCATTGGTATATATTGCTCAAGTTGCATGTTGCTTCAGTCGAAATACCTTCTGTCATTTATAAACTCTGGACAAAAATATATTGACTGTCAGTTGTGTGGTAATTGTGAACTTTTCTGCAAATCGATTACCATGCCGAGCGTACGTACAGCTTCCAAGATGAAAACCGCAGCAACCTGACACGGACAAGATAATGACCCCATCGAATTATAAACGAACCAGTTCCTCCGGTGCGGCCATGCAGCCTGTCTCCATCTGCAGTACGCAGTCTATTTTTGGCATCCACAGCAACACGAGCCAAATAAAAGCAACCGGACCTGTAAGACGTTTTTTTTTCTCTTTCTTTTCGTCAGCAATCGAGTATTGTCGATTGAACATTGGAGAAAGGCTCCGGGAGAACCGCGCACCGATCGGTACGTGAAGCAGATTTTTTATCCAATAGTTTCAATCGCATGAAATGGATGGTAATTATTCACCCTATTTTTTTTTATCGCCATCCATCTTTAAATGGCGTGACGAAGTTTTTTGAGCTCGTATTTTCAAGGGGTAGGTCAGCTCCAAATTCAATTGGTCCTATTAATGATGATTTGTGAAAGGATAGTTTTCGATAAATCTCATGCAATCCTTTGAATCGATTATGTGATTTATCGAGTTTTACGTCATTGAAAACATAAATCGAAAACTTCTGCTTTGTGCGCCACATAATATAAGTTCCAAGGCCATATTTTCTTCTATTGGAACAAAAACCGGGTCCTACTGTTTCGGTACTGCTTCATGCTCATTCAAACCAAAACAAAGGTGAACCGGCGCTTCCGATTTGCCAGTGAGTTGCCAAATACTCCTGACCTGCGGCCGTTACGCCATAAATCACCTAGAGAACAATAATAATTATTTTTTATGACTGTAGCTTTTACAGTAGCTTGAGGGTACGGTAGAAGAAAGTAATGAAACAAAGGTGTTGATAGTATCCAAACAGAACGGCATAATGCGTGAAGGGGATGGAGCGGAATATTAGATAAGGGAGTGTCATTAAAGCAACACTGCAGTTGTGTACCGTTCCTCTTTACCCAAAGTAAGGGATTCGCGGATCGAAACGAGCTAAAATCGTAGCCTATTTTAACCGGATTGAAATCCACTTCTCGTCCTAGGCGCTGTGGATCGCCGGTTTTTTTTTATTTGATTATAGTCACTTTAGCAGCTTGGGTCATTCGTGATGTTTACGGGATAGCGATTTGAACCCGGATCCTCGGTGTGAGAGGCATGAATGAATGCAAGCAAATTTTCTCAATCTCAATCGAAAAAAAGGTTTTACACAAAATTACATTTTTTTGTTTTGACTCAAAGTTGACTCACACACAAATTAATTTTAATCGTAAAATATGTGACATCTTTCAAAAGGTTGATTGCTTTAATTAGCCGTCTTTTTCTGATTGCTTTTTGACACCATGCCAACTCACTGGAAGCGCGGTAAAGGGGGCGGAGATGTCATATTCTCTGCTTTCGTTCGTTAGCTTATTCCCGTTTGTTATCGCTTGCGAACAGTAAAAACTTTTTCACGACCAAGAACAATACCGAAACGCCAATTAAATCATCCGGTTTTATTATTCATTTATCCTACCATTTCAGGCATCTACGCATCGGAAAATGGGTTTAACCTCTAGAGCTCACGCTCGCGTACCGATTGCGGTATGCAAAATTGATTTCAATTTATTATTATTATCAAATATGTATATTTCAGAGTGCATAAGGGATTAATGGTTTTGAAATTACTTATTCAAACGTAAATATGTTGTAGCAGGTACCTTAATATTTCAGTGCTTATTGCAGTAGAATAGTTTTAATCATTTTTTTCTTAAATAATTTCATCTCGGTCCAAAAAAAGTCAAAAGTGCAAGTTGGTGTGATAATTTATCTTATCCAAGCATGGCGTACAACACACTCACCCACTTGAGCTGTTACGCATCTTGATACTTTCTACTACCATGTTACACTCGACTCGTCAATTTGACAAAACGTTTGCTATTTGTAGCAAATATTGATGTGTAATACTACTCCCCACTGTGTCCCAGCGAGTTTTGCCCCGCCCGGACGAGAAAAGGTATCGATTGATGCCGATGATTTAATTCCCTCTGAGTTTCTGCCGAATTTCATTCTTTCCGTCGTCTCTGGAGTGCAGAAGGGAAATGATTTCGAATGTATTCTAAGATGATTGTTTTGCGGAATGTTAACTTCATACCACTTGAATAATCCAAAAATAATTCACTTCTTAATTTAGAGTTTCCAATAGTCACAGAGCGAACTTGTGGCACAGCACCCGAAAAACTTTGCTCGCCAAATGGATAAACAATCTTATTTATTTTTCCTTTTTCTGCTTTTGTTATTTGCAGGACTGCGCGTCATCAAGCCACCCAAAAAGTGCACACAACAATTCTGTCGATCACACCGCAAAACCGGGCGGCAGCAGCAAGTGAGCGTTTCGACGACAGCTACACAGTTGAAAAGACCTTGAGAAACGTAACTTGAGCGAACCGTCAATATAGTTCAAACCCGTACATCAACGTCGTTAATAGCGTCAGTGACATCCCTAGTTCACTCTCTGCTTTACTGCGTCCCGATCGAACAATTCCTTCTTTTTGATTTCTTCCACGCAACCTTCTTTAGTCTCTTCAGTTTAACCTTAACCGTTTCTCAGTTTCCTCTTATGATTTATCACCCATCCACGACGTTCCGTTGGTGATAATGTATTGGAACGAAGATTCGCTGAGTAGAAACAACTATCTCAACGCCCAGTCGTGTCAAACCTACATTAGTAAAAGGAGCGAAGAACTTGGAAGCCACGGCCGGTTGTCCTTTAGTAAGTCCCCCGCGGTAACACAACGTACGAAAGAGGACAATCGTTGCGACCAAAAGCGGCCAGCTCATGCTGTCAGCTATTGTAGTAACAGTAGTTTAACTTCTTATAGTATACCTCAAGAAAAAACAGTTGCCGGTTGCGTGTTGAGAAATCAAATTTCCACACGCCGTTAGTTTATGACTTTTTCTTGATTCCATCAACATTGGAATTAGCGTTTAGCGTTTACCCCCGTAATAACCATTAATTGAGGCAACATTTAATCTGTTTGATAGTTTACCGTGCTTCAGGAAAAAAATAACATTTCGTTTGTAATCAAAATGAAAACTTATTGATATTGCGTACCAATTGAACGTTTGAACTTATCCAGTTAGATTAAACGATATATATATTTCATTAATCAAAGAGTACCATTATAGTTTTACTTTATACCGCGGCTGTCACGAAGATATACGATTCTAAGATTTTAAGGCTCCAAAATAATTATAATCACAGCGTTTCTCATTTTCCCGTTCAAACGGTGCAGGACCAAGTCTTTGTATCTCTATAAACTTACAGCACTCTAAGCTCAGTACCAAAAAAGTGTAGTCAAAGACGAATATTTAGACTGTTGTTCCAAATTTTATTTCGGTTTATTTTTTTCTTTCAATAACCATTTCCACAATTCCCAAAAAAAAAAGAAAAAAATTCCCCAAAGATCCCGAGAGCTTATCCTAGTCCTACGCTTGTATACCACTACTATAACTTTGAAAACAACTAAATCAACTCAAGGTAAAATCGGAAAGCTCACCGCGACCGATGACCGAGACCGCAGCTACGTCGTGAGTGCACAAAAGAAAAGCCCAACTAGAAACAAACAAACTATTACTTTTCGATCCAACGACGGCAGAAGAGACAGAAGCGTTTTAACTGCGCTAAAAGTTAACGGTTTTCGCAATTTCTCTCGGTTGTTTCTTGGAGAAAATATTGATTGTTGGCTGTCCCCTCCATACAGGTGTGAAAGTGTTCTGAATTGTTGTAACGTCAGCTGAAAAGAAGAGTACGGATACGAAAGTGCTGACAGACAGTAAGGTGAAATTATTAAACTCGAAGGTTGACGCTAACCCCCCGGTATCGACGCGAAGTGAACGACGCACTGTTGTAGCATTTGCTAAGGCGCGAGAAAGTGGAAATTTCGGCAGATGATTCAAACATTCACCCTATAATGCCGCAATAATGCTGTACAAATGGGAGCAACAAAAAGAGCATGTTTTAGCAGAAGGTAAGTTTTTTTTCGGAATTAGAGTTTGTAATTTTATTTCATGCAATCATGACAGGGCGTGAGATTGTTTGAAATTTACGACACTTAACTAAAGTTTATTTTTAACTCTATTTATCAACTTAGACAGTTGGCAGTTTTCTTCGGATTGTTTTTTTTTTGCATACCAATGACATTGGCAATAATTTTTCGAAGTTTTATTCGATTCATGTTTTATAATTGCCCAATATGTTTCAATTTGTCCCAGTGTCGGTGCAGTGGATAACTTTTCTTGGATAAAAATTCTTTGTATGATAGTAGTTAGAAATATCGTAAATTTTCCTAGTCCAATAGATGTTGTTTGTGTTCCATTTATAACACTAGCACTAGCACTTATAAAAAAAACTTCGCTTTTCTACAACTAGAACAGATAGTTTGCCAAACGAAAAACTTGTTGGCAAATTGATCAAATTTATCGTGCGAAACTCTTCTGGACGTTTTCAATTATATGACGGAATTTAAAAGGTTTTACAATTTTTTTATTTCATTTTTATTTTCTCAACTGGACAATTGAAAAAATCGACGTCAAACTGAAGATTCCCCACTCGTTTCCCACATCTAATTCCTCAAAGCAATCTATAGTTCTCTTGACTATACTTTAGGAAGGTCTGACAGTCTCACTTTTGTTAGTTTATTTATTTCATCAGCGATAGTTACACTAATCTAGTTCATTACCTGTTAGTGGCCATTGATTGAAAAGTTCATTTGATGCGAGTTAACCTTAATGAACACGAAACAAAAGGAGGAACTATCGACTAGTATCCGTAGAATCAGCTAAATCGGCCAACTGCATTCAACCGAGCTGCTATGAATCTCACTGTTATGTAGTTAGATTGAAAACTAGCCGCAATTAACTCTTCATGTCTGAAGATAAATCAAATTCCTCTCTTGAGGAAGCTTGTTCTGAAACGTAAATCAGCGACTCTAATCTTGTAAGGTATCATTTACCCCGATCAAAAATTTTACAACGAAATAAAAGCTGCCGCTTTTCAAGCAGTTCAATCCTCAGCAATAGTCCACACTTTATAGTTGTCATGGTTGCTCCAAGCAAGCACGCAAAGAGCCTAACGTACGCAGCTTCGATCCACGCACGTCAGTTAGCGTGCCATGGGCACAAAGCTATAGAACACAACTCGATCCGCGAGCAACAGAAAAAGAGCAACTGAAAAAACTCACCAGCCATCTTGAAGATAGAGCCGATTATATCGGCTTCGATATGGTATCCTCAAGATGTACACGAACGGCAAATGCAAAGTTTACTACTACGTCACGAACGTGATTGATCCACTACAATCTATATTCTAAGCTACGAACAGCTTTTTAGGTTCCGTCATGACTCAAATTCATCGATACTACGCTGTAGTTGGCACGGTGTATAAACGATTGTATTAAGGTGAAATGAGTCGTCATTGATTTTGTACATTTGAAACAAAAATTCTGTTGAAGAAAATATATTCGCTGTGTTCAGATTGGTAAGAAGAATGCAGTGAACACATTTTTTAATACAAAACCTCGGTTTTGTGCCCAAAAACTGCTTCCGAAATTAGGTTTTCCGACGAAAAGTCAATAAAAGTCAAAGTTATTGAGCACAAAATAGACGACGTCCACGTGACAGCCCGATAGAAAGCTCATTGATCAATGATGTGAATAGCAAGGATTTCAAATTACTCTCTTGTGGTCCCCGATAAATCGCAAAAATCCAATTCTGCGGATTCTGCCCTCTTGCACTCTAAACAACTTGAACAGCATGAAATAAAAAAATATTTACTTTAAAATAGTTTAGCATTATGATTTTTTTCTCTTCTAAAAACCTGCAAAGCTCAGGAAATTCTTTTTCAAAACGAGTAGAAACCATTGATCCGACAGTAAGCGACAATTTTAAGTTGAGTTTTTAGCGATTTAATTAGTATCCAAGATCCAAATATCTGCACTTTGTCGACAAAAATCATCAAAGAGGGCCAAGCGAACGACTGTACACACTCAAGCTGTAAAGTGTAAGGGTCATCAATTAGTGATGCATTTGCAGGAAAGTCGCAAACAATGCGGCGATACGGTTGTAACCGCCAAATAATAGCGCGCGCTCGTAAAGGTTAAAGTCGAAATAAACAGCCTAGACAAAGCAGATATGAACCCTAATGCTGATAGAATTCCCCGGTTCCGGTCAAAGGGCAGGTAATATGAGGTAGACAAACATTCGTCATTTGGTGGATTAACTCATTTCTGTACGTGATAAGCAATCGTTGTTCGATTTCGATGAAACCTTGCTTCGCAAGTGATGTTGATGTCAAAAACACTTCAAAAACGCTCCACCTGCTCCAATACTTTTCAATTGCCGTGTTCTACCGCACCCAGTATCGAATCTTTTGACTCATCCAGCAACTTTTGAGTAAGCAAAGCCGGATTTAGGCCAGTGATGTCGATGGCTGCGCCCACTTTTGCTAATTTGTCATCCCATTCATGTCCAATTAACCCATTTTCAGCCAGCGTATTTTTTTCTCGATTCTAGGTATTAACAAACAAAGAATTTGTTTTTGGTTTTTCATTTCTTGTATATGATTGTATACGCGGTCGTGACATAGACTCTTTTTTGCAAAGGGTGTAAATGTTCGAAGCAAAAAACGATTAATTAGAGGTGCTGCGATGCATAGATCAAAAATATATCGGGCTTTTCTCAATGGCAGGTGGGAAACGAACTCACATCTCTCGATTGCCAGTCGAAGTGTGATATTTCTGCACCACCGTCGCGCCCTTCTATTAGGTAATCAAACAACTAGTTTTGTTGCGCTTTTCCAATTTTATCATTTCAGACACGCACCACACACTTACACATGTGAAAAATTTAATTAATCTTCAAATTAGACCCTAAATGAGACATTACATTGGACATGAAATTGGATTTAAATTAGACTTAGTAATCTAGGAATCTAGTAATCCACCAAACCTGCCACACATGTTCCTTGATACAAGAGAAGCAGCACTGGGGGGTTGACAAAAAGGGGGGGTTCGTAACAGGGGGGAAGGCCATAACTCCGAAATGCCTGGACGGTTATTCATAAACCTTGGCACAATTGTTCCTTGGCATAAGAGAATCAGCACTGAGGGGTTAACAAAAACGAGGGAGGGAGGTTCCCTGACAGGGGGAGGGTCCCTAATAGGGGGGGGAGGAGTGGCATAGCTTCGAAACGCCTTGACCGTTCTTTATCAAACTTGGCACACATGTTCCTTGACATCAGATAATTATCACGGTGATTGACAAAGAGGGAAGGGGAACTGATAGGGGGGGACCATAATTCCGAAATAAAGGGGGGGGGGTTGTAACCGGGGGAGGCCATAACTCCGAAATACCTAGACGGTTATTCATCAAACTTAGCACAATTGTTCCATGACATAAGAGAATCAGCACCGGCGGGTTAACAAAAACGAGGGGGGGGAGGTTCTCTAATAGGGGAGATGCCATAACTCCGAAATGCCTTGACCGTTCTTTATCAAACTCGGCACACATGTTCCTTGACATCAGGGAATCAGCACCGGTGGTTGACAAAGGGGGGTGGGACTAATAGAGGGGAGACGATAACTGCGAAACGCCTTGACCATTCTTCAAACTTTCATACATGTTCCTTGATATAAGGGAATCAGAACTGAAGGGGTTGACAAAAGAGGGGGAGTAACAGGGAGACGACTCCGAAATGTTTGGACGGTTCTTCTTTAACTGACGGTGTGACAAAAGAGGGAGCTGATGACAGGAGGTTGCTAACAGGAAGGGGGAGTAATGCCCACGTGACTGTAACAATTTATCCGTACAACAGAAAAAATCAAAATACGAAACACTATACGGCAATCACAGCTGTAGATTTGTCAAATGTAATTATGCGCCGAATCAAAGTGACCAGTATAAAAAGAGTTCGACCATTAGTGCTAAGCGTTGCTGGCCGACTCTATTTGAGTCCCAGGGGCAATCTATAGAGACTATAGACTACAGAGGCGCCGAGACACTCAAAATCCGCTAAATTTTGAAACAAAACGGAGAGTACCATCATAAATAAAGGTAACTCTCCGCATTCGTTCAAAATTAAGCGGGTTTTGAGTGCCTCGGCGCCTCTGTAATCTATAGTCTCTGTAGGGCAATCATTCACACAGTGTAAAGTTGATCTGAGAACACCATGTTTTTCCCATGGTCAACTTTATGTAGCATGTTCCAGAGTGGGCTCGGCCAATAATCTGTGCATACTTGCTCCTGGTGATGAAACTGAAAACATTATTTACAAAAAAGTTTGTCTCGAAGTGAGATGAAATGGGGGGAGTTTTTTTCCTACTTTACTGTGAGGAAAATTTGTTTATTAAACCATCCATGAACTCCTCAGAAACTTGCAAAACTCGAGATTGTGACAAAGGTCATCTGAGATTCACGATTTATGCACAACACAGTTTAATTTGTGGCAATACGTAGTTTGTCGGATCAGTTAGTAATAAATAAATACAAAGTATCGAACGTAAAAGTTTTATCTTTCTCTATGGAAAAAGGAAAAATATGGGAAAAGTATAAAATTGTGTTAATGCTTTTCTTTTCTTTTTTCATGGTGTCGATTATCTTAAAGCATGGAAGGCATATCGTTCTGAATATTTTTTCCTTTTTGAAGATCAAGTCTTCCATGCATCGCAAAATAGATATTTTTATGGGAAAAAAAGTTTTTCGAAAAAGACAAATGCGAATTTGGCGGTACACCCGAATAGTTTTGGTTCGCTTGCATTAAAAATTTGTGATATTTTCACGCTCATAATGTAAAGTTTGCTAGAATGCGTCACTGAGAATGTTAATTTATCAAAAAAATGTTAATGGTCGTTTTTATCATGGATTGCTGCCTATACCTATCAAAAAATGAGTAGATGGTGATTTTTTTATTGAAGAACTCGACCAGAGTAACTTGAATTTTTGTGCAAATAGGGTACGGGGTACCTCAATCGAACATTTTTCTAGTGGTATTATAACCAGAAATTAAATATTTTAAATTAGGGATATCAACCACACTATGATTTTAGAGCAGCATCCCATATATTGAAATAAAGCGTTGGTCTTACGTTATAGTAAAAGGAAAGAGGTTATTTAATTTTGACTGCTCAACGGATAATTAATTTTATTAGCAGAACTAAAAAAATTACATTTACAATCAGTTTACAGAACATTTACAGTATACAACATGAATATATTTTTTTTACTTATCACAGCACTCCTGGTTGAGATAATCGAAAACATAGATTCCTGGGGTTTCTCAATTAAACGGATATCTGCAACCCCAATTGAAAGTGGTTCGTGAAGCAAACTTTGTCTGGAATTCTAAAAAAAAAGGATTCTAAAAAATCTTCGTAAAAAATGGTGATTGCGGCGTTTCTCAAACAAACGACTCATTTCGTTCCTAAAACTGCGTAAATAATTTTAAGTTTAAGTTTTCGAATAAAAGGTACACTGTCGCTACTCGCATAACAGTCTTATTTATATAGGAATCTCCATAGAAAATGAGACTGTTATGCGAGTAGCGGCAGTACATGTTAAGTTAAAGTGGTTAAGATGAAAAATATGATTTTAAAAGAAGGGCGTTTGTTGGTATCAAATTTGCTTCGCCGCCCATTGAAGTATTTGGGTATATTTTTTAACCATTATACCTAGTCCCGGATCGGATCACATTAAAATTGGTAGAAAATAATGAACAAGTTTATAGAACCAAAATGTGTAATAAAGAAAAATTATTTTATTAAAAATTTTCAACTCTCCTTAAGCACATGTAACAACGAGTAGGTATGATTTACGAACATATGTGAGACATGAATTTTAAATATTAATTTGAAATAAGGCTTTTTTTATAGTCTTGCCATATTGCTGGGGATAACAACAAAACCCACAGACAAATATTTTAATAGCTTCGCTAAACGAATATCGCAATATACATGCAGAGCAATTGCATAAACTCTCCACTGGCTAAAACTCATTTTAAGCAAACACTTCCTTGATTTTGCTAATAAGTTGCCGATTCAATGCTTTTGAGAAAGTTGATCTTACCCAAAGCTAACCCTGTCATGCAATAACTCCACTGCCCTGCATTGAAACTTCCCATTTCAAGTGTTGATTTAGCGCTACTAAAATCTCCCTAGCGTCCCGTCAGACGACCGTACAGGTCTGCGATCGTTACCACTTCGATCAGACACAAACCGGACCATTCCCAGTCCACCATAAAGCATAGGTTCATGATGTCCGCCCGTATAGGTAGATGCCTACTGTAACGTTTGATTTGTAAAGTTATTACCTGCAGTTTAAGACTTTAACTCTCTCTCACACACTTCTCCTTACTCGTGGCGCGGCGTTCGAACACCACTCTGCATCCGTGTCTCTACAACCTGCACGTTACGGTTGGTTTCTCATTAGTGCAAAACGTACACAGATCTTTGTCATTGCCATACAGCGACTACTATACGTGTGATGTTTTCGATTTGTTTATGGCATATAGTAGTTTGTCCCCTGTCGAGTAAGTTGCAAAATAGGCATCCTCCAGAGTGACGCTGTAATCCTTGTAATAATATAGCTGCTGATAAGGCCGTTCCTTCAGTTTCATCTACCTGTTCGGTCTGCAACGGGCTCTAACAATGGTGACTCATCTGGGACATCCTATAGAGCCTACGTGGGAAAAACAAACCAATCCGTATCTGCCTCCATAGATGCAGTAGACGGTGGATGAATATTGTGCAGATTTAATCAAGTATTGTGTCCGTGTGTTCGAGTGGATGGCAGTAGTTGCCTCAGCCTCGGTGACGTTGTTTGTTTCTTTCAATATCGTAGTTCATTGGGTGGATAGAATTCGGACGCCACGCGAAGGCACTAGTCCAGAACGATGATTGAAATTGTTGATTAGATTGATGGAGCGAAATGAACAAATAGAAAAAACACGGCTAAATGGAAACGTAAAAAAAGTGAGTGGACGCGATTACTGATTCTGAACCGTGTGCAGGAATGTGAAATCCTCTTTAAAATGACAGTGCATTGAAGACCTAATTCGAAGGTGGAGCATTTTTATGCCGAAAAGGAATTTTCCTAGTGTTTTTTTGAAAACTTTTTTGTGTATTTCATTGTGTGAAAGTTTGATTTTCCAGAAGATGGGTGCTAATATGTTGTGTTGCTGTTATCATTTTCTATTGGAGCTATTGCCGAAACTGCATGCACTGTTAAGCTGTTGTCATTGTGCAAGGTGCGTTTGTCATAAGTAGTTTATACTGAGAACTATACACTACAGAAAGTGATGCATTGGTCATCGAAATAATACCGGCTTAAGATAGTGTCACAGGATTCCCAGTGCCATTGTGATTCAACACAAACTATGTATTATTCACTTAGTCATTTGAATCCCAGATGAATATACTAAGTTAAGTTGTGATGTTAGTTTCCTAAACTATTTTACGATCATAACAAGTTAAATTAGGAATATGGGGCAGCAACATATTCTATCTTAAAACCGTCAATTCCAACAAATTGTACTTAATTTTTGCCTTGTCATCAAGGATCAATAGAATGTGGCGGAGCGTAAGTGTAACGGTTCAATGAAGCGCAACGATTAAGTATTTTTAATAAAGGTTCCACAACTCAATATTTTCCCATTAATTTAATAAATCACATGGAGTAATAGTGTTTTGCAAACCTTCATTTTACTGATCAGATGCCAAACCGCATTTTCACTCCACTAGTAGTGTTAGCCGAGCAAAGTTCGATTTCCGCGTTTGATGATTGAATTCATAAAATCGATGGCAGTAATTGCTAACATAACCGTAATACCTTCAATCAGCAATAAGTTCTAGAAAAAATATCGATTTTTACATTTCCGATTTAGTCTCTGGCGGAATAAAGCCCTTTTCAGAACAAACTATTCGCATTCGCTGAATTTGTTTTCACCAACAGTTTGCCGATGCTCAGTGGCGCTCCTCCATACAAAGCTTGACCAGAAATCAAAACTTACACAAAATCTGCTAAAATTAACAACTCTTACTGATTTTGGGTCACTAGTTTCAAATTTCAAATTCAAATACCAGCGAAGATTACCGTATACCGTATGTGTGTGGGTTGAGTAGGCAAGGTAGTTTTCGTGAATGTCGACGCATTAGATGTTTATTTTTCGTCAGTTATTATCAGATTTCCACGAGTACAAGTTACGGACTCATCATCTGTTTGTTGACTTTAAGGCGGTGTACGATTCAGACAAACGAAATAAACTGTGGTAGATAATGCTAGAGCTAGAACATAATTTACCGAAGTTTAGCTGATTAGTACGATGCTGGATAGATCCAAATCATGCGTCAGCATAATGTGTAAAATCTCAGCGGCTTTTGTAACGTTGAATAGCAAGAGGATGTACTCTTTAACTTGCTATTCAACATTGCCTTGGAAGGTGCAATACGAAGAGCAAACGCCGAAAGAAATGGAACTATCATGATTCACGGAATTAAGAAAATGCTTCTCTTCTCTACTCAAACCTAATGTACCAAAAGAGCTAGAAGGATGTGAGAACTTTCACACTAAATGAGTGCTTTCTCAGATCAACTTTCATTGTCTATTGCATCAACATTAACTTGCAAGTAGCTTTGTGGGAAGTTATCATGTCAGTCTTGTAGACGGGTGGTCGACAACAGACCAAATATTTCTGTTGCGGCAGATATACTTTTCAGTATTGATTTTAACCCCAGCATCAATGGCGGTATTTTCATCCGTTGGACTTCAAACATCATGGCACCAACCAGATGTTTAGTTTGGAACTTAAATTTTACTTTTTCCAGAACATCCTCAGATTTCTTCGGTGAAATGAACCCGTCTGTTGGCTGTTGGACACAGCATCGATGCTGAACAACTTTTCGTTGAAGAACAGGATTATCATATTTTTCGAACGTTTTTTGTCAACAGATTAAAACGACCCCAATGACTCGAACTCAAATTAATTTACAGATAATACAGACATTATTTACATCACACGGATAACGCTCTTACAAAATTATTTTCAATAACACGTCTACGGAAATTAAAATCGAAGCACTCAAAGCAATTCTCCAAAAAACACGACACATATTTTATATTGGTTCATGCATCCCATAGTTTGCCCTGGATCTCCCTATATCGATGAACATATGGAAACGGAGAGCACATCTGCAGATGTTCACGTCCAAACGAGTGAGAAGTTCAGGGCATACAATTAGTTAGTGGGTCACTAATGAAACATGGCTTGGCGACAATCCCCTAACGCTGAGTGAGTCAAGCTGGATTACCTTGCAGCGATCAGCATAACGAAGTAGATTATTTCGATCGTTCCATGGCAGATGACGTAGTGCATAACTACAAATAAATATGGGCGCCGTTTGAAAAAACGAACGATACGACCGACGAACATTCGAGTGGTGAACGCACTAAGGCACAGTATAAATTTGAAGCAATAAACGTCCTAGAAATACTTGTCGAGTCGAAAAACGAATCCCAACTGCGACGAGGCCTTCGAGACAATATATGACACTTGATCTTTGAATGTTAGGGAGGAGTCAAGTAACACACCAAGATCGTTTTACGGTGTTCTCACGTTTGAAAGGATGGTACACCCACCACGAGAACGTAGTCATGAATCATTAGTGATCGCTTACGCCCAATGGAAATAACACAGCATTTGGAAGCGTTCAAAGCCATACGATTTGTCTTCAACAAGCTGCAAAAACTACTAGTTGTTGTTGAAAGGAGAGGGTATCTTGATTTGTTAATGACGTAATAAAGCTTCAGATCGTCTGTGTAAGATTTTTTATAACAATCCAGGATTAGATTTATATCATTCATGTGTAACAGGAAAAGAAACGGCTCAAGATGGCTGCCTTGTGGAACTCCGGACTTAACTGGAAACGACTGGAATGATGCTGTGAGCACTTGAAATTAAACGTAAACAAATACACGCACCATTTGCTCGTGGACTACAAAGCCGCATATGATACTATCGACTGGAAAGAGCTATGGAAAATCATAGACTAGAACAGCTTCCCCAAGAAGCTCATCAAACTAATTCAATCTACGATGCATCCAGAGCGCGCTCTATGCACCACCCAGTGTGAAATAAGAGTGCGCAAATATACTTAAGATAGAGCAATACTTAGTTCAGCGGCTCTATAAATGCCGCATACATAACATTTTCGAATTTTGTTTGGCTGAGGTACTTACTTGCTTAATCAGCTCCAGGCCATAGTTTCCTCTGCTGTACGAAGAAGTCGTCTCCATTCCACTCGCTCCATGGCCGCAATTCGCCAGCCACGTAGTCTGCGTAGGGTCCGCAGGTCACCTTCCGCTTGATCGATCCATCTTGCTCGGTGCGCGCCCGCCGTCTCGTTCCAGTCGGATTGTTATTGAGAACTTTTTTAACCGAGCTGTCGTCCGACATCCTCACGACGTGCTCAGCCCATCGCAGGCGACCGATTTTTGCGGTGTGAGTGATGAGTGGTTCCCTAAGCAGCTGATGCAATTCATGATTCGTTCGCCTCCTCTACGTTCCGTCTTCCATCTGTACTCCGCCGTCGATGGTGCGCAACATCTTCCGTTCGAAAACACTAAGGGCGCGTTGGTCCTCCACGAGCATAGTCCATGCCTCATTGCCGTGAAGGACTACCGATCTAATCAGCGTTTTGTAGATTGTTAACTGCGTGCGGTGGCGATTTTGGTTCGATCGCAGCGTCCCACGGAGTCCAAAGTAAACACGATTTCCTGCCTCTGTTGGTGTCGTTGTCTGCGGTAACCAATGAGCCCGGATACACGAACTCTTCTACCACCTCGATTTCCTCACCGTCTGAATGAATCCTGGGAGGGAGGTCAGCATTCACTTCTTTAGAACTTTTTCCTTTCATGTATTTTGTTTTCGATACATTAATCACGGTGCCTTGGTGGTCGCGGTTAGGTCTCGGAAATAAGAAAGCAGACAGAGCAGAGCACGTGAGAATAAAACGGAATAGGATTGTACAGCATCAAAACGACGAGCTTGCTTTTTGAGACCGTTGGCAGTGCGCACATGTGTATGCTTATAATGAAGAGTTGTTTGAATTTTGACGTAGAACTACGTCTTTCAGGAAGGTAGCTGGTATAGGGGGTAATTCCAAAAAATCTTTCTCGAAAAGTGGTCAGGTTTTGAACGCTAATAGCTTAGTGGTTTCCCGATCGATTTTCAATATTCTTACACCAATCGATTGGAAAATCTTCTAAGAATTGGCCCAAATGAAGGAAAGTATGGATTCTTGATGTTGAATTATTGAAAAATTAAAAATGAACCTATGTTTTACCAGAATTCTTGCTTCGTGATTGGTTGTTGGAAATGACGTCATCAAAGTGGAGATGCGTTTCACACTTCGGCTTATAAATCAGTCAATTTTCAGTAGATTTCCAAGATATTTACACCTATTTACATATTGAAAATATAGAAAACTATAGAATTATTTTCATCGGTTGAGATCGGTTCAATCGGTTGAGGATTGAACGTATACAATGTTACTACTTTGATAAACGTTACGTATGTAGTTTGTACACATGATCAATCGTATTATTACATACATGGACACATCCTACTATCGCTACAAAAAGACTTACGTAGTCCTACGTCACCTATGTGGTCGTGTCTTGTGCACAACCCTTCAGATTTTTTAGGTTTTTAGGTTTTAGTTTACTTTGAAGAGTTATTTGAAGCTTTTTATCCTTTTTAACTACGATTTTAGAAGACTGCAATCATACTGGTAGCAAAAAGATCGCTCATGTTGCTATTCATGGTGTTAGTCGATAAAGCAATGTTTTTTGTTTAGCTTAGTACAATATTATAAACTATAACTACCTATACAAGTGTTTCATATATAACTTAATGCAAAGTTGTTATGACTGTGGTAAAGCCAACTCAAACAGCGCTGCAGCGGTTCTGTCAATATCACTAATATTTCATTTAGAATAGTTTTATTTATAGTTTAATTATCTTTTTATAGCGCTCAATTATGCGATGGAATGGAACAAATACAATGGGAGGGTGATTTCAATTTTGGCACTGATAAAATTGTTCGTTTTTAGCAACACAAAGTAGTTGACCCACAAAAAATACGACATACCTAATGACAATCATGTTTAGATTCGTCTTTGTGGCAATAGAAACTCAAGATTTTGGATGGATGAGCAAAAGATAATAGCTTCGATAGGAAGATAATAGTACTATATTCAAGCTATTTGTTTTTCCTTCTTTTGTGCTGTTTTGACTTCACATTTACGACGTAGGTCAGAGTCGTAAAAAAAGTTTTCTTTGACATTCAAGTAGATATTAAATGCAAGGAGATGTCAAGGAATCATTTCGATAAATGTGAGTTGCATCTGAAATAGAAAGAAATAAGAGTTGTACGCTGCTCGTTCGTGAAGCAGACTAAAATCGTTTATCCCTGACCTCTCTATGAGTTGACTTTTTCAAGAGCCTTCTTCCGACCTCCTCCGTCTTCTTGCGGTCATAGCAAAAATCTTATATCACTGAATAGTTGCCAAAAAGATTACATTTCCTGAGGAGACAAAACTTAGGGTGCGACCAACGTGGGTAATAATTTTAAATTGTAGAAAAAATAGTGTTTGAAAATGAAGGCGTATCTATTCTGATATTCGCTACCTATTCTGATAAGAAAAGCCTTAGAACGAATGAACGCCTTGAATTGTCCTAAATATTTATTTTTCCTGTCACCTACTACAGAGCTCTATAACCTTTTATCGCATACTGAGAGGACAAAACACTCACTTTGGTAAATCCGCAAATTTTTTTTTTCTTTGTTTCTTATCGCTGGCCTTGAAGCTTGGGTTGAAACATTTTTTGCCTTTCCATCACTCCTTACGCTACCAGAAACACCAGCAAGGCACTAACCACAAAAACCGCACAGCAAATATGTTCCCCCCACCCACGATTTCTCCACTGTGCATTTGTGCAAACAAGCCAAAACCATCTTCGGCGCAATGTACACATACACTATGACTATGGTATTCATTTATTTTGCTAAGTCGTTTTTATTTCTATTATCAATTATTTCTACTCATTGTCCTTCGTTGATACACCTCAGCCTCCTATCGACGTTTCATTCTGCTGCATCGCAATATTGATCGTGTAAAAAGTGATGACTGGTCAGAGTGGGCACATGTACATACAATCAACTATTCTGCAATTGAATAATTCCTGACAGTTATTTCAACATCCCGAGCTGGGAGCAGTGTTAAAGCTATGTTTATTTACTTTTATCCCACTACCAGCCTGAATTTTACTGCTATTAAACACGCAATGGGTTCATACACATTGACGCATTGGAACAAGGCACTTGTCGTTTCAGTTTTATTCTACTATTAAAGTTTAAATTGAACAATTCAACTATCTGCTATAATTGCTTTTCTCCCTTTTAGCAATTCAGCGCAAGCAACAGCACCTGTAAACAGTCAGGAGTCGTCACAGCAGCAAAGCTCGCGAGCTACAGGGAATCTCAACAACAACAACCGACTGCGACGATTACGTTCTGCTAGTCAGTCAACTTCGACATCCAGTTTAAATAGCCTCAACAACAACAATACCAACACTACCGCCAGTGCGACTAGTATCAACAACAACAGCCGTCAATCGAACCGACACGCCGCCTCGGCACATCGGTCCCCCGGCGCCAATACTGCAGCAACCACGGGTGGACTAATCTCAAGAGTGTTCGATAGTAGTAGTGCAACAGCAGCAGCGTCCCCGACCGCGGCCGGCAGTAACAACAATCGTGGTTCACCGGGTGAGAAGAAGCCGCCTCTGGCCAACGTCTCCAGCAGCAAATACGATGACAAAATGGACGAAAGAAGGCAATCGCAACCGAAAACTCCAACCAAAAATCAGCCGCAACGGGAAACCACTCCGGCGGGTCGCAAAAAGGCTACCGCAGTTGAACCAAACACCGCCGACCGTGATCGCGATCGAAAGCAGCAAGAATCACCGAAGAAACATACTCAACAAAGTCAAAGGACGTCTCCCGAGTCGCAGCAAAGCACACCAACGATAGAGAACATGGAGCTGGCTGGTCAGGAACCGAAACCGCGCACTAAAGCGCTTACCAACGATTCCGGCATTGAGGGGGAGCACCATATGCATCCGGACGAAGAACAGGAAGAGGATAAAGAAGTGGTGCTGGTTGAGCGGAGGCGGTTGAAGTAAGTTTAAAAAAACATCAAAAAGCAGTAAATAAGTTTTCCTTTTAATATTTCAGCTCCGCAGTGGAGATGTCCACACTGGATGGACCAGTCAACTCTCGCCAGTATCTTGAGTCACCCGAATCGGATGGGTCACTAACTCGCAGCAATTTGCGTTTCATCCGTAAAAGTCTGGAAAATTCACTAGCCGTTGCATACTCGAAAAATTTTATCGACAATGATACCATCGAGACGGAGTACCCACGTAACTATGATGACAACATCGAGATACTGAGCCGGGAGGCCGAAAACTTGGCACTGCAATTCAAACCTTCCGAAGAGAAGCTAGTACAGTATGGACCAATTTTTGATCTCGAGAAGTTCGAAGAGCAGCGCAAGCAGCAAAAGAAGGAAGACGACGAGGACGAAGCAATTGGCATATCACCGTGCGGAAGATTTCTTAAGTACGACAAAGAGGTTGGCCGGGGATCGTTCAAAACGGTTTATCGTGGACTTGATACCCAAACCGGAGTGGCCGTGGCCTGGTGCGAATTACTGGTGAGTTATTTGCGTGACTATAATTGAACTATGAACTATTTATTTAATAAACATCTTGTTTGGTTTTGTTTTGTTTGTTTTGTTGTAGGATAAAAAAGTAAATAGAGTAGAACGCGCTCGATTCCGCGAGGAAGCTGAAATGCTGAAAAAATTGCAACACCCTAATATTGTGCGGTTCTATAACTACTGGGAATCGCCGCCCGCCGCTGGGAATAAGAAAAAGAATATAGTACTGGTAACGGAACTGATGCTGTCCGGTACACTAAAGTCGTAAGTAGTCTTTACGAAATTGTTCTTTTTTGCAAATAGTGCAGCCATTGTTAAATATTATCTCACAAAAAAAAATAATTAGCCCTTTATGTCCCATCTGCACTACTTGGGTTTCTAAGCAGTTGAATTTTTTAAGATTCAACTATCATTTTTATTGAAAATGAAAAAAAAGTGACTGCACTCCTTTCTTATATACTTTTTCATTGAATTAAGAAGAGTGTATTTTTTCTACCTATTGTACAGCTATTTACGCCGTTTCAAAAAAATCAATCCGAAAGTGCTCAAATCATGGTGCCGTCAGATATTGAAGGGGTTGCATTTCCTACACTCTCGCGCACCGCCCATCATCCATCGTGATTTGAAATGTGATAATATATTTATAACTGGAACGACTGGGAGCGTCAAGATTGGCGATCTTGGGTTAGCCACACTGAAGAATCGAAGCTTTGCCAAATCGGTTATCGGGACGCCGGAGTTTATGGCCCCGGAGATGTACGAGGAGCACTACGATGAGGCTGTCGACGTGTATGCCTTCGGTATGTGCATGTTGGAGATGGCCACCAGCGAATATCCGTACAATGAGTGCAATACACCGGCGCAAATCTACAAGAAGGTAACATCCGGCATTAAGCCTGCCAGCTTGGAAAAGGTAGAGAATCCGGAAGTCCGAGAAATTATCGAACGGTGCATTCACGACAAGAAGGAAGGCCGACCTACATGCAAGGAGCTGTTGAACTGTGAATTTTTCTGCGAGGATATCGGAGTGCGATTGGAACCTATTTCAAAAGAGAATTTTATTGCTAATCCAGAATGCACCAAGATGGAATTTAGACTGCGTATCTTAGATCCTAAAAAGCGTGTCAATAAACACAAGGAAAATGAAGCTATTCAGTTCGACTTCGATACAAGGGTTGACGATGCCGATGAGATTGCTAGTGATATGTATAAGAGTGGGATTTTGATGGAGGATGACTCAAAGACGGTTGCGAAAATATTAAAGGTGCAAATCCAAACGATGCTGAAGGAAAAGGAAGAGCGTGCACGGCAGGTGCAGCTTGAGAAAGAGACTGAAGCCTTGCAGAAGCAAGCAGCGCTAGCCCAACAGATTTATGCGCAACAACAAAGCCAAATGGAATGCTGTGAAGCCCAACCGTTAGAATTGCATGTTCCACAAATGGTTGGTCAAGGAGTTCCAATGCCGCAGCAGCAACAGCAGCAGGCTTTTTATCAGCCCGCTTCTTTGCCCACGTCGCAGGCGCAGCAAATCATTTATCAACAGCAAATGTCAGCTCCTGCTGGTAACGAACAGATGATGCAAAATTATCAAAATCAAGGTCAATACTTGAATCAACAACAACAGCAGCAGCAAATGGTTCAACAGCAACAGTTCCTAAACCAAATGCCTCAGATTTCCCAGCAAATGCAGATCCCTTGCAGTATACCTCAGCAGACTCAAGCCACTCAGCAGCAAACAGTTGTTCAAACTGCCCAACAACAGCAGCAACCTCAGCAAGTATTTAGTGATCCACAACAACAGCAGCAGTATCTTCAGCAAATGCTACAACAGCAAGCACTAATACAGCAGATGCAGCAACAGCAAGTCCCAATGCAACAACAGAACAATGTACAGTATATGAACCAAATTTCCCAGCAGCAACAGCAGGTATATCAACAACAATTGATCCAACAGCAATTACTTCAGCAACATCATCTACAACAACAGCAAATTCAAGCTGTAATTCAAGATCAATACCCTACTCTAGAACAACAACTGCAGGCAGTTCTTCCCATTCAACATCATCCCCAGCAGCCACAACAACCCCAGCAACCGATTCAACAATCACAATCTCAAGCTCAGCTGATTCAAAATCAACAATTTTCGCAACCATCTCAGATGATCCATGGTCAGACTCTTCAAACTGCCCAAATTACACATCAACATCAGATGCACATTCAGCAACAGCTTCAAGATCATATGCAACTGCATCAAAGTTTACCCCATCCAGTCAATATGATTCCCAGCAATTCGCAAACATCGATAAATCATCAGCAAATCGCCCAATCGCAACCCCAACCTCCGCAGCAACAATCACAGGTTCAGTCCCAACAACAACAACAATACGTCACCCAACCGGTGGTTAACCATATTCCACAAGTCCCTATTCAGCAACAAATTCCTCAAGTTCAGCAAATTCCCCACCAGCAGCAGCTGCAGCAACAACAAATTCAGCAACAGATCTACTTTCAACAGCAACAATTGCTTCAACAACAACAACATCAACAGCAGCAGCAACAACAACATCAGCAGCAGCAGCAACAGCAACAACAGCAGCAGCAGCAACAACAACAACAACAGCAGCAGCAACAACCGCCCAAGCCTGTTGAGCCCCCAGTTCCTGAACCAGTTCGCACGGAGTCCCTTCCAAGCCAAGCATCCATCGATGCATTTCAACAACAACAACAGCAACATCAGCTGGCACAGCCGCAACCAGTTGCTCCAACACCTGCCCCAACACCCGCCCCGACACCTCAACCCCAACCTCAACAACCAGCAACTGGGAACCCTAGCGAACCAACTCCGGTCGCAGGAATCCCACCCTCGCAACAGGCAGCCATCCCGAAACGGTTGACCAATGAGGGAAGCAAAAAGCGCCGTAATTACCGTTCGACCGAACGCAATCCGAAACTGCAGGTACTGGGCTTCGAGAACAACATTGTCGAGTGCGAAATGGAGAATCGACCGAAGACGATTACCTTTAAATTTGACGCCAACAATGTCAACCCGGTCGAGGTGGCACAAGATCTCGTAAGACTCCAAATGGTTTAAACTGCTACCGAATGATTCCATCATTTCTGTTTTCTTTAATACTTACAGGTGTCCAAAGACCTGCTGAGCGAAGCGCAAAGTTTAGTTTTTATCGAAATGGTGAGGGACATCCTACGACAGCTGAAGGAAAACCCGAATCAGCTTCCGGTAGCGTCCCAATGCTGCAGAAGAAACACCGAGAAGGTAAGTGCTGGTTAACCTTGTTTGACGGCTTACATACTCTACTACCATTGGCTGACCATAGCTGCACCATGTAACCGTACCGTGGTTGTGCCTTTGAATGACGCTTATCGGTTCATCGGTATTTCACATATCATATACGTTTACTAACTTTGATTACCTGTTTACATTAGTTTTGAATTTTTGATTCGGTTTATTTTTTTTCGTAAAAAAGTGCTCTGGAAATTATTATTCACCGAAACCGACTAATCCGCTGCCACATTTTTATACAAATAAAATATTAACAGATTTAATAGGTTCAAAACAATTGTTTAGCTCGTATTTTTAACTTGCGTTAAAAACTTTATTTTTCGTATTTTGGTAAAATTTTAAATACTATTTTGAATTATGTAAATCTATTACCCCACGGAGGAGTGACTTCGACTTAAAATCAATACCGCCCACAAAATTGCTGCTGCGCCGCTCGCTTTCGCTCAAAATCCTTTCCTTTTTTTCCTTCTCGTTCTATCTGTCCCTTCCACCATACGGTACTCTTCAGGTGCGTCATGCGTCTCTAACACGCCAACGATCGAATTTTAAAACACACCAGAGACATAGATCAGTAAGTTTCTTCCGGCGTCATAATATGCGTTTTCTTTTTTCTATTGAAATTTTTTACATTTGCCCTGTTTGGTATCTGTTATCTCGCGTTTGTTAATTTGTTTTACGTGTTCGTTTCTTTTTTCCTTAAATAATTTTGTTGAGAAAACACCGGGGTTAACATTGATCTTACGTAGAGCAAACACAACCTTCTGAAGTGCAAAAAAGCAACCTTCGTTATTCGTTTTGTGTTCTTTTGCTAAAAATTTTATGGTAGCTTCAATCATTTACTGCCATTGCATGTACTTACCAGTAAAAGAAATGATATAGTTTCACGACACTACATTTTCGTATTGTTTCCGAGTGTTGTTACTAGTTTTATGCTTGCTTTTTCTTCATACCGTTTTTATTTTTACTATGTGTTTTATTTTTTAGCATCCTTCATAGGGTTTAAATTGTGGTTATCTTTTGCAGTATTTAATCATCTCTGATACGTGTGAAAACTTACATTTACTTGTTTGTAAACTCCAAGATTAAAAGAGTAATGCGTTAATTTTTTTTGTTAGATTAGAGTCAGTTTAATAGCTTGTGTCATTCGTGACTTCTGCGGGGTTGGGATTTGGAACCGGGTCCTCGCCGTGAGAGGCGTGAATGCTAACCACTACACCGGGACTGACCCAAATGTGTTAATATGACATGTTCTGAGGGTCTTTGGTATTAAGATTTTAGGGCATCTCAATAAGCTATCCCCGATTTTAAACAAAAGGAAGGCTCTAAGTAAGTTTATGCGAAGTAAAACATTGAAGTATGACACGAAGGATACCTATCAAAGCAAGAGATTTTTTACAAGAAATGGAAAAAAGCGCTTTATAGAATGATTTTTTATTTGAGAAACTCATGTTCATGTCTTGCTTTTTTGTTCATCTCATTTTTGTTTTCAAAAGCAAAAGCGGGTGACAAAACTCGCTTTCCAGTGAAACATCACGATCCATGCTGCATCCAGTAAATGTTACAGATTAAACATCACAGAATACTAACCTCAGAGGTCAAATGAATCTTGCTTAATTATGCCGGACAGTGAGAGCTGTTATGGAGTGGTACTTTGTAAACAACACACAGTCTGAAAAAAAAAGAATTGGGGGCTCTGTAGCCACAAGGTTACGAAGTCTGCCTTTAGCATTGGTTTATTCTCAAGCTCTTCCATTTTCTTTCTTTCGTTCTAAATTCTGCATCTTGCCAGCGCTAGTTATAAGAATGATAGTGGCTCGAGATGCGCAGTGAAGTTAACTAGTTTCCACACCCTCTAGCTCTAGCAGCGAGATTGGTATTGAAAAGTAGTAAAACGTGGAAGAAAAACATCGACAACCACTTACCTAATAAGCGACACTGAAAAAAACAAAGTGCGGAATACAGAAAAACACCTGGACGATAATGCGGCTGGGCCAGTGATAAATATTGATAGAAGTTTGGACAAATATAATACATATGAGATGAGACGAACTAGGAATTTTAATATCCACGAACCCCTATTGTTTTGTCAATAAAAAAATACTTATTACTATAAAAGTCACATGAAAAGACAATCCTCAATCAGCAACTGGGACTGCAAGATTGTCAGTAGGTACGAGGTACCTACTAGGTAGGCTTATTTCACTGCTCTACCACAATTTTAATAGCTAAGAATCAACATTTGCATTTTCATTATAAATTCATTTCATTTTTCAATGCATAAGTGTTGTTTAACAATAATTTCATTTACAATATGTTTCTTTACAGTAATCTGTTACCTATATTTCGTATTTATTCTGCATACCGATCGAACCCGTTCCGATCAGAAATTTCACTCCAATAAGAATCAAACTGTATGCTATAACACATATCGATCGCAATGCAGGTTTTTAATTAGAACGGACCCGATCGGAATGTAGAATTGCGGTGACTGCTTTCCTTTAGAAGTTTAGTTTGCTATTCTGATTTCGCACGTTTGATGCTAACAGCTCTCACTTCTTAGACTGCCATTACTGGTGTCGATAGACCAGTAAGATATTTTCTTTAGTTCGTCCTTTCAAACGTGAGGTTGTTTGCACCCCGAAGAATAGATTTATTTCATCATAAAAAATAACATTAACACCACGTTCCGTTATTTACCGACCAGCGCGATGAGACATCGACTACAGCGTCCAACTTTTCGCACATGTTCGACCCGACTATCATCGATAGACAGGCGCTGGCAACGGCGGTATCCAGCACAACCAACTCTTCTGCATCGTCTTCACCGTTGTCTCAACAGCATCCTGGCGGCGCCAATGGCGATCTGCAGAAAACCCTGTCGATCGATAGTGGCGGAAGCAGTAGCGTTGCGGCTGGTATCGATAATGCTGACACTGTATCCGAAGATCATGGATCCAAGGGTGACTTGAAAGATATCGTTACTATTGGCGAACTGGGCGGAGGAAACGGCGAAATGACAACAGTCACTCATGTATTGATGGATGATGGCGCAAACGATAATAACAGTAGTTGTGATGAAAATTCCAGAAAAACTAGCACTATAAGTACGGATTATACATCGCACGAGAACACTCCGGAGAATACGGTTACTCCGGGCAGCCAAATACAGCAACAGTTCGTGTATAACGAACTGGAACACGATAGAACTACTGCTTCAGCGGCACCGGCAGTAGCCACGTCAGACACTCAGGAGGCAGGGACCGATAAGACGGATCAGTGTATTATTACAGTGCCATTAGCCAGTAATGAAGAGCATAATAAAGTCACTAACGCTACTACTAACAGTAATACTGAAAATTCTAGTCAACCAGTTAGCTCGCAGATTTCTGCTCTGGAAAGCGATACTACTACCACTATACCTACTACTACTGCTACTCCTATTGCTATCACAAACAATGCACATGGCCCCATTGATTCTCCAAGCGTAGAAAATATGCATCACGTCCAAGAACGAAAAATGTCTCGATTTTCAGTTACACCAGTGGTTCTACCGAGTGAAGAAAACAAGGCAGCTGCTGGTACTGTTGATCAAAACGAGATGGTCCCTGCTGCAACTGAAGCCCATGCAAATGCTTCATTCACAGAGCAACATCAAATTGATTCTATGCCAGCAGAGCCAAACTATGCTCAAGCTTCTAATGAAATTCTTCAACAGCAAATGCTATTACAACAGCAACAGCAAATGGAACTGTACCAACAGAGATTAATTATGGAACAACAAAATCAGCAAGAAGCAGAACTTCTCGCGCAGCAGCAATATCAGCTGCAGGCCCAGCATCGGCAACAGTTACAACTACAGTTCCAGCAGCAGCAACAGCAGCAACAACAACAACAACAACAATCACAGTTTGTGCCGGAACTGGCAGCTGCGGAATTTGAACTCCAACAACAGCAACAGATGTACCAGGCACAAATGGCACAACAGCAACAATATCAACAAACGATCATTCAGCAACAGCAACAGCTGCAACAACAGCAGCAACAGTCTATTTCTACTCAAGTCTCAGTCGATAGTACATCACGTGATTCTTTGCCTAGTCGTATGCCAGAAACGCTTGAACAGTTAAAGATTGGTCTCGAAAGTATCACCCACGTGCACGTAATAACGAGCAAAACTTCTTCCACTAGTCTGTCCAGCACATCAGCGCACTCTTTACAGCAACAGCAACCGATCCAGCAGCAGTCACAAGATCCTCAGGGTCAGCTTCCGCCCAACGAATATATCGTCCAGCAGCAATTTTATCAAGCACAAGAGTACGTCCCAGAATCGCAGCCTGAAGTAGCGCAAGAATATGTCATCGACGGGAACACATCGCAGCTGGAACATGCCCAGCTGCAGCAACCGCAACTGCTGCAAGCTTTGCCTCCCTCCCAGGACATATCGATGTATAACTCGCGTCGAACATCTGCCGACATTAACGTGTCAACAGTAGACACACAGCAACTACCCGGTTCTGTGCCAAATTCGGTAGCGGCTGTTAGTGCAGCCGGAAGTGACGCAAGCACACCCAATCTACGCGAACAGGAAAAACGGCTTTCGAATCAGGGAAGCGTCGATCGCATAGATAGGTAATTTTTTATATTTAAAAAACGTTGATCAGTATGATGTATTTTTCTGCTTTTTGTTGTTATAGTTCTGCAAACAATTCGTTGGCTGATCTTAATCAGAAGTTAGCTCAGCTGACTTCCGCTCAAATTAGTGAGCCTCCAACGACGCAACATCCCAAGCCACCTCAGCTGGCTGCTTTCGAACAGCATCATCTACAGACGCAGGTAAGACAAATTGATTAACACTTTGTGCCATAAAACTAATATATGCTGCAATCTATAATTTCCAGCATAACTCGGCCGTAACTAGTCCTTCGGTAGAGTACGCTGAGCTCAAGTTCCCGAACGAGGCGAAACCGATGGTCCGTAAGGTATCTCGTTTCCAGGTCCAAACGGTACAAGAATCTCCCAAACCGGATCAATCGCAACAGCACCCGCAGCATCAACAGACGAAACCGATGTTAAGCAATCATAATGATACTCAGCACAATGCTTCTCAGCAACCGCAACAGCAGCAGCAGCTAAACCAACCAAAAACCAATTACTCATCCCCGACAGACGAGAAATCCTGCCAAACATTCCCTGCGCAGCAACAGCTCGTCTGCGATATTCCCATGGCCAACGATCTTGAAGCCAAGCTTAATCAAGTAATTCCCATTACACCGAACATTGACACTGCTCAGCCAAACTTTGCGGCCGCTCTTCAACAGCAACAGCAATTACAGCAACAGCTTCAGCAGCAGCAACAAATGCAGCAAATTCCTCCCCAGCCTCAACAACCATCAATGACCCCAGTAGTTCCTACCCAACAACAACAACAACAGTCGATAACTCAGCAGCTCATGCAGCAACCAGTGATGCAGCAACAATATCACCAACCTATGCCACAGCAATCTCAACAGCCCCCAATGCAAATGCAACAGCCGCAACAGCAGCAACAAGCAATGAGCCAACCGGTGGTTCCCGTTCCGATGCAAATGACACAACAAATGATGCCGGTGCAGAATGTGAACAGTAAGTACTCATTTGATTTAGGTTTAGGCATCTAGGTATTCCGAAAAATTCCATCTGATTCTATCAAGTTCCATTAACAAATTTAACTCGTGTGCTCCGTTGTGCAAAACTGATTAAACGTTTCATGGTAGGTTCGCGCAACATGGCAATAACTGCCAGATAAATGTCGCAATTTGTCCTGGATCTCTACCGCTAACCTAATTTCAGCGGAATTCAAGTTTTTTCGAAACAAATTAACAACGCCTGACAATTTTTGCTATTTAGTTCCACATATGGGCATCCGACTTGGAAGTAACTAACGCGTAATTTTATGCTGTTCGGTCCTTAAAGGACTAGCCTACTGTTGCCTGCTCGCCTACTCGCCTCACAATATCCGCATCTTTGTATACTTGATATATTTCGTTATTCATGCACCTGCGCCACACTCCGTCTTCTATTATACCACCAAGAATTGGTCGCAAGATCTTGCGCTCAGAAACGCCAAGAGCTGGGTTGTCCATCTCTTTCAACGTTCATGCTTCGGGGCGATAGAGTACTACCGGAACAATTAGCTTCTTATAAAACGTGAGTTTCGTGCCGAGCTGCAGGCTACGAGACCTCAGCTGGCTATGTAATCTGAAGAAGGCCATGTTGGCAGCCGTTATCTGCCGTACCAAGGTAAAAAAATTCGTCGACCACTACTTCTGTAACAGAAGTGCGCAGTTCCAGTACCCGAAGAGCCACCACACTCTCTACCGGCCACCATATACTTTGTTTTGGTAGAATGTATGATAAGCTTCCATGACTCTACAGTTTACACTGACGATATCGATATCATCTGCTAGCACTAGGATCATGTGAGATGGTACTGTTTCTCTGTATGCCTATCATTCGAATAGCAACTTCCCATGCAATGTTGAACAGCAAATACGATAGCCCCTCACCTTGCTTCAAACCATCTAACGTCACAAAGCAAGTCCGATGGCTGTCCCGCTATTCTGACGCTTGATTTTGAACAATCAAAGGTAGCACGTATCAGCCTAATCAATTTTGTTGGAAAACTATGTTCAAGCATAATATGGTAAAGATCATTTTGTTTAACTGAATCATACGCCGTCTTGAAGTCTATAAACAAATGGCGAATCTGCAAGTTGAATTCCCGTAATTTAGCAAAGACTTATCGTAAGGTGGCAACCCTAGCGCTTAGTTGCGGCTTAACGCATAGTTGGTGTCGAGATACGATGTTGGTCTAACAAGTCAGTCGTCATGTATTCGAATCTCGACTAGGCGGTGCTGCTAGATAAAATCAGTAGGATTAGCCCCCCAAGTAACAATTTGGGTTTTATTACACTCTTATGATGACATTTAAGACCAAAATTGGTCTTGAAGACCACCATAAGAGTACAATAAAACTAGCATTGTTGCTTGGGCCGTAACTGTCATGTACTCTAATAGCCAGCTATGAAGTCTGTCGATAAAGAAGGTTCAAGTCTTAGAAAAGACGTTTAGGTCCAAGGCTTTTTTTATCGTAGGTAAACATTTGATCCGTGGAGCGTCCATCGCGGAAATGGGCACTAGTATTCGCCAACAAAGGTTTCCTGCAACAACGGCCTCAGTCTATGAAACAGGATGCGGGAGAGAATTTTGTAAGCAGAATTGAGGATAGCACTGCCTCGATAATTGCTACATTTGATTCGATGGCCCTTTTTGTAAATAGGGCATATGACCCCCTTTAACCCGTTCATATAACGTGATGGATTGCACAATACAGCCGTTCACACGACATTGCGTTAGGTAAATTAAGGCATGGTAGCGTTCCCGAAGAAATAGTAAAATATTCCAGTAATCATCATAAAGCGGGCGACTCGGAAACGAAAATCACGAGCAAAACATTGTTAAATAAGTATTCCTATTTGTATTTGTATTTACCCTTCCAGACACCGCTGCTTTGTATTCAGATCAAAACGCCTTGGAATCGTTCAGTAGCGAAGACATTGGCCAAAATCTAGTCGCCATTCAGAATCATCTGCGCAGCATGCAGCTGATGCCCAGCGCCCGGCAGCAGCTGCAACTGCTACTGCAGCGTCAGCACATCGAACACGAGGAGCTCAAGCTGCGCCACTTTCTCGAGCTGGAAAAATTCCTCAAGCAGCAGAAAGAAGACATGAAGCCGCCGCCAGCAGCGGTTCAAGCGCAACAACAACAACAACAACCGCCACCGCAGCCGCAACCACAGCAGGCACAGGTACCTGTGTCGATGCAGGCCCCGCTACCGATGCAAGCGGTCTTAGCGGACATCACATCACCCACTCTAACTGCGAGTCGAGGCTTCGAAGCAGCTTCGGTAACTACTACTTCCTACAGTAACTACAATAATACAATCGGTAGCACCGGTAGCGGTGGCAGTGGGCCCGAAATGGAGCCCGACCCTACGCTTACAATCGTAAACGAAACCAACAAGTAGAGAGAGGCTGGTTTGCTGACTTGCTGCCACATCGTCTAGGCTAACGTACACAGTAAACAAAATTAGACTCACCATATGTAGTAGTGGTCTGACTGTAGAATGTTTTTCTTGTTAGAGGAATTTACTGCGCTAGTAAAAACTGCTTTATTGTTTTGTTTAATGAAGCCACTGGTGTTTCTACTGAACAAAATCACTTGTCGCTTGCTGAATGAAATTGCATAATACCAAAAACCGTATCATTCTACCCCTTATCATGTTACACAACGGATTGCTGGACATTTTCGACCCCGAAAAAACCAAAACCAAACTTCACACTGTGTGGAACACGCAACGATTTCATTCCAGTTAAAAAAATTATCGTTGCGACTTCTCGCTTGCTGCAAATGGTTCCGCACAAATAAAACCCTTACGTTTTTCGAATAATTACTCTTTAAAAAAAACCGGTTGCGCTGTGTGCACTGATGATAATCTCGTATTTTGGCTGCCCTGAACTAGATCTAAATATAAAAATTCTGCTGGACGGTTTTTTTTTCGAAACATGCAAAAAGATATTGTCTATTCCCGTAGAACAGAAAAGATATTTACTCACGAACGACGGCAAATGCAACATCAATAACAACTTACATGTATTGCAGAATAAAACGAGAATTGTAAAAAAAAGGGAAACACAGTAGTGTATATTTTATATTGGAATAACTGCTTATAATTATCGATAGGCGCTTTATTTTCTAGACGAAATATGCATGCATCAGTTAGATAAAAGGAAGGAAAACAAGACAATGATAGTTATAGTGATGTTTGAAGGACGCGAAACGTAGGCCGGTTCTTATAAAAGATGAAACGTTTGAGATGCGCTTTTAAGAGTAAACCCTATTCATAATTGAATCTTTTTGTGTATTTATCTTGAAAGTGCTTTTCACATCACATCATGGAATTCAGTACCGGCTTGGAACTCGCTAAAACAAACATTAGATATGTGTGCGTTTAATAATCCTCTTGCTTGCTCTATCTCTGATTCTCGCTGGCGGAAAGAGGATACAAGTCACCAACTTCGGAAGGAAAAGAGCGCATCGACAGGGCATTGATAATTTAGCTGAAACAAAAAAAACACGGAACCTGTTAGAATTGATCTAACAAACAAGCGCCAACAGTCACTGTAGAGAACAAAGGAATAATGTCAGTTACTACTAATTGTGATGAACGAGAGAGACGAATACGGACTGTTTTGAAACATTGAATGTATGGTCATGACGTAAACGAGATTCCAAGGGTAGGTTATCCCGATGAATGAAAAATAAATTTTGTTGGCGATGGCGAGGATAGAGCAGAGAGGGAAACATTCTTCGGAAATAAACCCAGATTTGACAGGGTTCGCATTACTTTATTGTATTATATATTCTATTCTATATTTAATGAATTGAAAACTAAATAAGATATTAAATATCTACTGAAACAGGAAAAAATGCAAACGCTGCATATGTCGTGTTTTTCTTCTTTGATTTTGTCATTTGTAAATGCACATCCGAAAACTCAATTTTTGTGAATACCCAACGAAGTTACTCGAGCTTTAAAAGAAACACAAGGAACAAACAACTCCAAAAAATATGAGAGCGAATTTTTCTAAAAGCTCATTTTTAAGTCAAAATTTTGTTAGGTTATCCGTTCAGTCAGTTATCTTGATAGATCACCTCTAATTTACATCTAGTGGCATCTCGGTTATAAAATCGGTCTATGTTCGGATCAAAATAACTCCATTTTTTCAATATGTTTTGTGGAAATTTTAAAGTTTTTCTCGAACAAAGGAAATGGATTATGCAAAAATGGTGCACCATTTTTACTGACTTACGTGTCCATGTCCGCCGGTCCGGCAAAACAAAGGGATGAAGTCAGAGATCTCCACTGCCGACGGTAACCCACTACCTGTCGCCAGCACAAGTCTACAGCCCGGATGTTGTTGGCTAAGCTGCGTCGCAATGAGCCTCTGGGTCTGCCTATTCTACGACGTCCTTGCGGATTCCAGTCGAGTGCTTATCTGCAGATCTCGTTCGCTCCTTTCTTCAAGATTTGTCCGATCCTCTTCCACCTACGTTCACGAATTTCTGTCTGCCGTTGATAACATCCTCACTGGATATCCAGTTGTCAGGCCACCAGGCACGAATATCGCAGGCACCGATTAATGAATAGCTGCAGTTTTTGCGTTGTCTCCGCTGAGACGCTCCACGTTCCACAAACATACAGCAGTTCGAATTTAACGTTTGAGCTGAAAATTAGGATATTCGTATGTAGAGTGATTTGGTGAGCGCCAAATTTTGCGCAGACTTGCCAAAGGCACCCATAGCCTTCCTGAATGTGGCACCCAAAAAGTAAACGGAAACGGTACAAATACCGATCCCAAATGTCCCCAATGCTCAGAATATTGATGATTACAGATGCATCACACTATGCCCGAACCTGTACAAAATTCTACTCCAAAATTCTGTTAAACCATCTCAACAATTAAAAAGAATCCATTCCCACCTACAAAATGTTGTTCCAAAACAAGCAAAATGCCCCGGACAGGATATTTGAGAGGAGGATTTGCGGAGAAACGTGCGGACAAAACGTGAAGGAATGGTTGCAAAACCATACCGATTTGTAACAGACCTGAACCAGGCATTTGATAGGCTAGACATTTCAAAGGCCGGAACGATACTACTAAAGCTGGTTGTAACAAAAGTGTTAGTGAAGCGGATATTTGCAGCGTACCTTTACAAGGAGACACTGGTTCAATGGTATGGCCAAATAACACGGGTAACGGTAACCCAAAAATCGACAGGTATGAAACAAGGTTGCCCACTCAGTCCGCAACTCATTATGCTGATGATGCACCACGTTCTAATGTCAGAGAAGAAATTTACGCCGAAACTTAAATTAACACATGATGCTGCCATTAAGCATGTATACTACGATACGAGTGGATTTCGGATGAAACTTGGAGGACGATCGACGAGCGGAGCCAGGCGAAAGCCGGCATTAAGCGAGCGCGAATTAGATCGGCTAAGACAGCTGCCAGTCAACGAAACGTCGAACTGGAGAGGGCTGGTAAACGAGCTTGTAGGAGGGACAAGAGAGCCTGGACAAAGTCCCCAACCGAACGACCGCCGTCAATGGTGGTATTCGTTTGTTGTGCGATATTTCTCGCCGCTTTAGTGGCGCCAGGATGAATATAAAGATGCCGCTAAAGGACAGAGTTGGTCATTTACTGACTGACCGTACAGAACAGCTTAAGCGGTGGACCGAACATCTTGAACAACTCTTTCGAGTTTCAAATGTCTGAGACCAACAAAACTAGCAGTGTATGACACCAACAGTTTATCGAATTAATCGCGTTATGTACAGGACAATTGCAGGGCCAGTTGCTACGATCCTATTGGCTCTAACAGCGTCTCCCAGCCGGGATGTGACCATACGACGACTGGCTTATTAGGCCAGCATCATACCTCGAGGCCAGCTGGGAGGCACGGAGGCGCCATCACCCATCACTGGATGAAATTGAAGCAGCTATCAAGAGCATGAAATCCAATAAAGCGCCAGAGATACTTCATAGATAATGATAATAAAGGGTAACCAACGTTTTTTGGACCCCTTCAGCAACTGTACATAATTTGGCCACTTACTGCAAAATCAAATGGAAGCTGATGAGCTCCAAAAATTGTTGGTTATCCTAATATCTATAGATTTTTTTTTGTTAGATTATAGTCACTTTAACAGCCAGGGTCATTCGTGACTCTGCGGGATCGGTATTTTAACCCGGATCCTTAGCGTGAGAGGCGTGAATGCTAACCATTACACCGGGAGTAACTCCTTATAGATAAATTGAAATAGCATTCAATTTGCTCGCTAAAATCATATATTGTAATATTTTTCTGTGCTCAGCCCATAGTGGCTTGCGGCGCCATCTGTATATTGCACCATGCAGCTGCTTAGCCTCTCTAACCCGGAGGAACGATTGATAGTTGAAACGTGAATAAATATAAAAAAATTAAAGAAAGCAAAAAAGATGTGTACCTTATCGGAATGTGTTGCTACTTCGAGTAAAATAATAAAATAGTAAATACAGTAATCTTGGTCAGTGGTGCGCCGAAAAAGATACAGTGCTGCCTGTTGCAGAAAACAATAACAAACACTTCGATTGGCCGCAGGATATTACCCGAATCCCCCGAAATAGAAACGGTCCGACGGAGGATGGAAAATATTCTGCTAAAGGAAGCAATAATCATGGCGTAAGTTTCTCCTGAAAATTTAATGCACCGTGTTCTCGAGCTGTTTATCTGAGTCTGTGTTTTTTCAGCAACAGCAATAATATGTGTCGTTTGTGCTTATCGGCCAATGGGATTACCGAGCCTATTTGCTACGACCAGCGTGACCAATTCTTGCTGCAGAAAATCTACGAGTGTACTACGCTGCAAGTAAGTCGAGTCCTTGGGTGGGGTGGGTGGTTGAGCGACAAACGCAGCGTGTGTGTTTATGTGTGCGGGCAGGTTGGATGTGGGGAAGGAACGTGATTACACAAAGTTTATTTTATTCGAAATACTGTCGTTTCCGTGGCTGGCACTATTTCTGATTGTTTATATTTTGAAAATTTGCGTGAAAGTATGTTTGTTTCACTTTTTTTAACGTAGAACTACGTTTTTGTTTTCTATATTGGGATGCACTTTCGAAGTACGAGAAATGAGCATGCAACGAAAAGTGGTTATGCTTTGCACTCTTATAACTCAGCCATTTTTCAAAGGATTTTAGAGATATTTGCATCAATCGATCAGAAATTTGTCTAAAAATTGGACAGGAATTATTGATTACCAGTAAACCTGGACCAAATTGAAGTCCTGACGGTAAAACATTTTGTAAAATATTTAAACTACCCTCGCCCTTTGATCGATGTTTTTATTTAAACATTGAACCTTGTATAAAAACGCGGTAGATGGAATATTCTGGCATGCGACATCCGACATGTGGCACAAATTTTCATTGTGTAATCAATAACTAGCCATGAAATTCTTTACATGCTTTAGATTTAATTGCTGACAATTCCAATTTCGCCAAAAACATAATTTTCTGTAAGATGTTAATGCTCTAAATTATCATTGATTAAAGCAGTAATCACGCAATACTGCCTGAGTTAAGACCACTTTGCCGTAGGAAATTTTTAAGTCAATCTTTTTGGTTGTGATTTCGACTTTGTAAACTTTTTTGTTTATTTTGATAGTAATTTTATAGCGATCTAACCGGGGGAAAAGGATGGAAAAAATACCTAAGCATTCCATTTAGATCGCAGAACAAGCTCAATGCTGAGTTTAGTCAACTGTTTATTTTTTATTTTTTTTTTGCTTGGATTATAGTCACATTAACCAGTTTTTGGTCATTCGTGACTTCTGCGGGGTTGGGATTTGAACCCGGGTCCTCAGCGTGAGAGGAGTGAATGCTAACCACTACGCCGGGACTGACCCCTAACTGTTTATGTAAAATAGTAATAAAGCAATTCCCATGAATGTCTTCTTCAGATTTCTCCTCTGAATGGCATTCCCTCATCATTGTGCACCATCTGTAAGGCGCGTCTGGACGAGTTCTATCAGTTCCGCTGGCAGTGCATAAAAAACGATGAAATAATTCGCAGAATAGCCGACAACTTCCCGAAGCAACAGCAACAGCCATCACCACCACAACCGGCAACCCCGGAAATCGGTCATCATAATCCCAAGCAAGAGATAGTCGAAACTAATGCTGCTAGTGGCGAACCACAGCTACAATCGGTGGACGATTCTTCCGAGTTTAGCACTAACAGAAGGTCTGAGACACCTGGTAGGTATCCGCAACCGGAGCACGTATCTCCAGGACGTTCTGATCCGACCACCTACGGAATTAACCAACATAATCACAATCATCATAATCAATACAACGTTGGCGGTACAACTTCTTCCAACGTTACTTCCGTCGAGGGTGTCCATCCGGTGAACTTTCCTCCGGATGCTAAATATCCAGTACCCCAAACTGCGGTACATCAGTTCCAATTTACGGATTTTCGGAGGAAGCGTGGCCGTCCTCCCAAGCAGAAATACGATCAATATCACCACCCTGTCGTGAAATACGGCGAGAATTCTATTGACGATATCAAAACGCAACATTCGTTGGATTGTTCAGACTCCAGCAACACGATGATCGATGAACCTGAAACCATACTTGCTTACAGCGATAGTTCTAGGGGTGGAGCTGGAGAGTATCAACAGCCGATAGTTTACGGTGGATGGCCTTCACAACCGAAAATTAAACTTGAACAATCGGACCAACAAACTACTCGGTACGATGAGCAGCATTCGGAGCACAATTCCACCGAAGATCGCCAAGAGCATGAACACGAAGAGTACTTGAAACATTTATCCAACAATACAACACAGACCGTAATGACGCCGGAAGGCTACGTGAAACGCAGCCGTGGTCGACCACCACGGGAGGGAGGTTGTCCGAATCAGGATCGAACCGAATACCGCTTCCAGTGCCAATACTGCGATGCCAGATTCAAGGCAGCCATCAATTTAAAATTGCATACCAACACACATACTGGGGAGCGACCATACAAATGCCAATTATGCGACAAATCGTTTGCTCATCCTAGCAATTTAAGCGTTCATTCTAAGCTGCACTCACAAGGACGGGTTAAACGAGATGGTGGCCCATCCGAAAAAAAGTTTCAATGTCCCTACTGTCACACACTGTTCGCCCTAGCGTTTCAGTTGAAAATCCATATCAACACTCATACCGGTCAAAAACCTTACGTTTGTAAAAACTGTGGTAAAGGATTTGCCCAACCGAGCAATTTGCATGTTCACGTGAAAAAACATTGCCATAAACGAACCGAGTACGAAACGATGATCGTAGGTCAGCCAGCAACTCAACAGCAAGAATCACTGACGCCGGACTCTTCAATAGCGACGCAACCAAGCTATCATGCGCTACCGCTACACCATCAACATACTTTACCGCCCAGAACGGCACATCAACAACAGCACTCTCCGCATCTTGCTCCAGAAGCAGCAACCATCTCTGGTCACATTCTACCGTCACATCATCCTCAACACCTGGTGGCTGCACCGGGACCTTCGACGACGCTCGAACATCCCCAACAACAGCAACATGATACTCCGCCAGCCAGCTCCGCTCAATCGCTTTCACTGGCAATACCGTCGGTTATGTTGGTTTAGTGTGAACGAACGTATTCTTGAATAATTGCAATAGATAAGTACTAATTACCTGTAAATAGTTCTGTCATGGTATGACCATTACTACTGATCATTTTATTGTAAAATTTTTATGTTTTGTTTAGTTTCTATGTGGAGAGAATAATTGTTCACGTACTATTGCAGCTAGAGTAGCTAGATTTAAAATATAACAATATTTTTTCATATACTTCAAATCTGTTGAATAATAAATATATCATGAGATGTCTTTTTGATTGTTTATTGCTCTAGTGTCTCTTGTATAGAATAAATATATATATTTTTGAATAGGATTCTGTAAAGTTTTGCTTGACTAGAATATTAGCGGAGTAATTTTTCTAATGCAAACATTGTGAATTATTCCATTACCACCGATATAATTTTATCATTAAATTTAAAGTAAGCTTCCAAGCTGATTTATTTTTCTTCAGCTTATTTTTTCCGTCCTTAACTTCGTCTATCGTTGGAGCTGGCACCTCTTTCACGTTTATCGCATCAACGAAATTGTTTTTCCCGCCTGGACGCCATTCAGGTGTTCGTTGAAGTGCTGCCTCCACCTTTCGGCCTTCTCCCGTTAGCAGTCAAAATACCACTAATACTATTCTGACACATTTCGGCTCGCAGTACAAAACCTTTGCAGGATGAGTTGAGCTTCCATTCCAGGTAGTCTCAACGTTAGCGCTTTGACAGGATCTAATGTCGATGATGACCGATCTGTGGTTTTGTCTAATTTGGTAACCTCCAAACATTGGCATGTCGAGACACAAACAGAAGGTGGGGCACCTACCTTCGAATTTGGACTTAAAATTGAAAATTTTATTCGGTATTAGATGACAAATCGACCTTTAATCAAAGCCTTGGGTTGTAAACGTCTTTAAGACTTGACCTCTCTATCGACAGACTTCGCAGCTGACTACTAGCGTACGGAACAATTACAAGCTAGCGTAACCATCCTACTGACTCTAGTAGCATCGGCCAGACGAGATACGACAACTGGCTTGTTAGACCAGCATCGTACCTCGAAGTTATTTAGGTATTTATTTATTTACTTTTTTTAATGGGGCTTTCAGCCGTTAGTTGGTTCACCCAAGTACCTACCACAAAGTAACAGAGGGATTGTACATTGGACTTCAAAATTTACTTGAGACTGAGTATTAAATTGGACTTGAAATGAGATTTAAATTGAATTTGAAATTGAACATGAAATTGGAACAGAACTTGGGCTTAACTGAATTGGCTATACTTCAAATTAAACTAGAAGTTTTACTTCAAATCGAACCCAAAATTGAGCGCAAAATTAAAGTTATAATTGTACATGAATTTGTGAATTTGTTGGTTAAATTAGACTTTTTACGTAGCTAATTAGCTTTATAATTAGCCTAATTTTGAACTTTGAGGCATGAAATTGAATCTAAACTTTAAGTTAAAACAGAACTTTAAATTGGATTTAAAATTGAGATTGAAATGAGACCTCAAATGGACCATGAAATGGCATTTGAAATGGGACACATGGAATGGGACTTGAAATTGGATTCCACATAAAACTGAAAATTTTAATATTTTTTTGAAACGATGGCTCTAAAATTGATGAAGGGACGGTAGGGGAAAGAAATGAAAATTTTTTGGTGAAGGAGGGGAAGAACGGAAAGGAAGGGGGGGGGGGGGAGTATTGGTAGCTATGCTTGACAAGTAGTCATTTTGACTCCTACCTTTTGTCCAATGCTGGAAGGACAAAAGGTAGGAGTCAAAATGACTACTTGTCAAGCATAGCTACCAATACCCCCCCCCCCCCCCTTCCTTTCCGCTCTTCCCCTCCTTCGCCAAAAAATTTTCATTTCTTTCCCCTACCGTCCCTTCATCAATTGTAGAGCCATCGTTTCAAAAAAATATTAATATACAGCCCAGACTCGATTATCCGGGTGACAATTTTTATTTTCAGCCCGGATAATCGAATCACCCGGATAATCGAAACATCATTTTTGGTACAAAAATTTTTTAGGCATGTCAAGTTTTTTCACTTTTAGGTATCAGAAATGTTTTATTTATTATTGATGTATCTGCCCAACAGTCAGAAAATTCCTTTCTTACAATTTTTTCCACTGATTTTTTTTTTTTGGTACCATATTATTTTTTGTATGTTATGTTTTTCAATATTTAGGTATTATAAACGTTTTTTATTATTGATCAATCTCCCCTAAAATTCCTTTTATGCAATTTTTTTATTGATGATTACGATGATGATGATGATGGTAATGGTGATGATGATGATGATTTTTAAGTAAAAAAATTGATTTCATCATCACAGGATTTATTTTTGTTTTGTTCGCCGATAAAAGGAATATAAGAAAGGAATTTTGTAGCTTTAGGGAGGTGCATCAATACTTATCAAGTTGGAATCATCATGTAGCATGAAAACTATAACATTAAGGTTTAAAATAAATCACTGAAAAAAAATAATTTTTTTTTTCACCCGGATAATCGAGTCTAAAAACCCGGATAATCGAATCCCCGGATAATCGAATCCCCGGTTAATCGAATCCCCGGATAATCGAGTCCGGCCTGTATATGTATGACCGCATTTCAAGGTCAAGACTAAAAACTTGAGATTAGTCTGAAAATTTTCCTTGAAACTGGACTCTCAGGTGACACCACTAGATATCATTTTGTTTTACATTAAATTTAGACCATTGCCAATTATTTTTAAAGTTTTTGTCACCTTAATTTTTGTTGAAAATCATTTTAACTTTATAGTTATCTGCGAATCAATCCAAGGCTGCCAAGAAAAACTACTCATTGTATGAAATTGGTAGAAATTTAAATTTATCCTGCAACATGGGCCGAAGGGTTATCTGTTTTTGTTCGTATCGAAAACAATACCTATGCCCGCGCACAAAATGAAAGTACGAGGAAATTGGCGCATATTCTTTGGAGTTTTGTGGGAAAAAAGTAGAAAGCAGCATTTTAGTAATGGGCGAAGAAGTGGGAGTTCGGTGAAACGTTCTTCTACAACCAATGAATATATTTTTTGATTCTTCTCATTAAATATGTATGTGACAGTCATCAATTTTTGCAATCAAAATTTGCTTAATGAGTATAGAAACTGCGGAAACAGATTTTATTTGACTATATTTTGGGCTGTATTTTGTTTTTTTAAATATCCGTTCTTTTTCATCTTTTTATTTTTGCTTTGCGAAGGAACTTTGCCTATTGTTCTCCCCAGTATTAGATAGTATTCCAGAGCGCGGTTATCACTTTGTGTCTATTGAACCAGCCCAATGGAAATCTTTGAGCACCCAGACAAAGCACTATTTCATCTACGAACTGTGTAAGTTTTCTTAGACCTTAAATAAATATCGCTTGACGACTAAAGTTTTAAACCAAAATTCTTACTGTAAGCCGCAGGGGTATGCACATACGGCTTGCCTCATAATGAAAAAGCAAATTGTTTATTTATAATCCATCCTTTTCTAGGATTGGTAATAGTTTCAGTTATTTCTAGGACGCAACGCATTCGTCCGAGGACTGTAGACGGCAATCGTCGCTGGTGAGCGGTTCTCTTTGCCGGGATAAGGCGAAGCAATCAGCTTCTTGGGAGTTTTGGGACTGCCAACACCACCGTACAGTTTGCCTGACACGTTCAACTTCTGCGGTGAATCATAACACGAAAGTTGTTGCTGCAGTCCGGCTATGGTGTTTTCCTGTTTTTTGTTGACTTCCTGAAGTTTTGCAATTTTCTGCAAAGAAATTCGAGTTTAGTTAGGAATGGTCGTTCAATCCAAGGTTTAGAATATATTACCGCTTTCAACTGCTGGTGATCCTTGCTGCCTTCGATACTTTTCATCTTCTGCCGATTGTTCTGATTTTCCAGCAGCTCGGTGTATTTGTCAGAGGTTTCTTTAGCGAATTGTTCCACGATTTTCAGCTTCTCTTCTGTTGACTTGAGCTGAAATGTTGGAGGAAAAATGTTTTAAAAAAATACAAAATGCAAAATATAATTAGAACATACTTTTTCGTTTAACTCGGCCATTCGAGCTTCATCTTTAGTGGTATCACATTCAATAACCTCCTGAAATAGCTCGATATGTTCACTGTTCAGGGCGTGGCTTCCTCCTTCCTTTTCCAGCTGGTTGATGATGTTTTCAATCAAAAAATTGGAAACCAACTGCTCGTCTTCCGTTCGGTTTGGCATTTCCGGTGTTGACTGCGAGCGCCTCTCTTCGTTCTGATATTTCTCAAACTGTTCACATTTGAACCTGAATGTCATGTTTTCCAGCTTGATGTCCTTATTTTCATTTTCTAGCTCGAAGATTTTCTTATCCTTGGTATCCAACTCGATTCGAGCCAGTTCAATGCCGGTTGCAAACTCATCAAGCAGTGTCTTCATGTCCTGAATGTAAGCTTCGCGGGCCTCATACTTTTTCTTTAGTTCGTCGTACATGTCCAGGTATCGAGATATGCTTTCTTCCATTTTATCGCTAAACAATTTACCGATTTGTGAAACCGTCATTATCGCGTCCTCTTCAGAAGTCATGATTTTTTCAAACACTTCCTCCTTATCACGCATTTCTTTTTCCAACTGGGTAGAGGACAAGCGAAGCGCCGTTAAAACCCGTCGGTATTCATCCATCTCCTCTCGCAGTTTATTGTTTTCGGTTTCCATTTCTGATTTGCTTTTCAGCAAGGCATCAAGCTCTGATTTTAGGAGTTCCACGTCGCTATCTGACTTCTTCAGACGTTCCATTAGAATGTTTACCGTCGATCGAGTGTTGTTGAGCGTTAGCTGATAGTTGTACTTTTCCGTTTGTAAGCGAGAATTTTCCTTTTTCGCTTCCTTAAGTTCTGCTTCGTATTCATCCTTTGTTTTGCCATTAGTACCCATTTCAGTTCGCAATTTTCTGTCCAACTCGTTAATTTTGTTTTCATGTTCTTTGATCACCTCGTTGGAAGCTTCCCACAAAGCTTTCAGATCACGTTTCTCGAACTCGCACTGCATGATTTCTGTTTCGGCAATTTTTTGGCATTTGTCTAACTCTTTTTGCCAAACTAATTTCTCCTTTGCCAATGCGTTCGCTATCGAACTTTGAATCGAGAGCTCTAGAGCTTTGATGCGTTCTTCACTTTGCACCTCCGCTATTCGGATTTTCTCCTCAGCTTGCTCGCCAATTTGTTCGATCTCCCTCAAGTGATTTTTCTCCAGTTTCTTAATTTTATCTGTTTGTTCTTTGATCAACTTAGATTTCTCGAGAACGAATATCGACTCACACTCTCTAATTTTCATCTCGTTCACTTCGTTGGTCGTCGCGAGTTGTTGTTCGTATTTTTTAATTACGGCGCTGAGCTCCTGGTTGAAATCGTTTCTCAAGTCATCTCTTATCTCGTCCATTTGGAACTGATTTTCGTTCAACTCTTCCTGCATCGCCTCAACAATAGTATTTTTCTCGCTCAGCTGAGCTAGTAGTGTTTGATTTTCTTTTTTCAGATCATCGATATCACGAATAGTGACCCGACTTTCCTCCACGTACCGCATCATATCTTCTTCAGCTTGAGCACGGAAATAATTTACCTGATCTTTCAGTTCCTCACTATCCCGGCTGAACTTCTGTAAAGTTTGCTCCATCGCCTTCAGTTCTTCTATTTTCCTCTGCAATTCCAAATCATGCGCTTCCAAAATCTCACGCATTGCCATCAGTTCTTCGTTCAATAAATAAGTTTCCCCCTCAGCCACTATGTAGTCATCAAGCAGTGTGTTATACTTCAGTTCCAGTTCCTCGTATTTCATTTCTAATTTCACCTTTGAATCATGCACATCGTCAAGTTTTCTCTCATAATCCCGATGCAGCTCCTTTATCTCTTGCTCGTTCTGTTTCACCTTCTCCAGGCAACCTTCAGCAATCTGCTGCAGTAATTCGTCGGCCTTGGTGATACTGGTCAACTCCCGCTCCAGCAGCATGATCTGATTGTCTTTCTCGGCCAACAGGTTGCAGCGCTCCATCTCGGCACATTGTTTTTCAGCCTGCAACTGTTGAACCCGTACCTTCAGCTGGTCGTTCTCTTCCCGTGCACGCTGCAGTGCCTCCTTATTGACGTCAATCTTGTTGTATAGTTGAACAATCGGCGGTAACTTTTGGGTGCCACAATCAACGCCCTTTTCCAGGGGTTTCGTTTCCAGCGCAACGAGATCCAACTGCCGGCGGTTCTTTTCCGTGGGCTCACCTTTGGAGGAAGATTTCTTCGGCGTCAAGTCCGAGATGTGTTTGAACTTTAGTCGCCGTGGTAGCGATGGCTGAAAATGTTAAGAAAAATGAATTTAGAATTTACGTTTACAACACAATCAGTCCAGCAGCAGACTTACCGTTCTAAACAAGCTAAGAGCACTTTTTGTGGTCTTAATGGACTCGGCGTCCAGGCTGCCCATCTTGATTTTTCCATCTTTCTTCGACTTTTTGGTGGGCTCCTTTTCTTTTGGTTCGACAAACGGTGAAGGAGATGAAACGACTGTGAATTGAAAAAAAAAGAAAATACAACTAAATAACAAGGCTAAACTATTTACATTATGATTGCAAGTGCATGACAATTCTTCAGTTAATTATAATAATCTAAAGCTCTCAATCTACAGCAGCGGCACACGCAAGTACGTGGCACACGTGGCTGTTTGCATGATATTAGTCAATATAAAATACTAGCACATGGATCATAACTTTCACGAAGCACCTTTCGGTCTAATTTGATCACTTCCTGTAATGTCCCCCTCGCTTATCTTCCTCATTGTGTCAGCAGCGTGATGGCAATGTGCGCCAACGTTTTTTTATCTACTGATCTGGATACATATGGAACAACGCAAACGCAAGTAAGGTCACTCACGTTTACAAAAGGTGTTCCCTTTAGGTTTGTCCGTTGACTGTTGCTGCCGTTCAAAACCAACCAAGCGTGACGAATTAAATTCCTTCTATCGTTCCTTGAGCCTTTCTTGCTTCATACTTGTGACGCTAATTACAGTGTATAGCTCTCCTGGGACCACAACCGTTTGACCCTTGCTTGTGTGCCACAAGCTAGTGTGGGCGGGACTCAGAAATAAACCTTCAGCCGTACCCGTGCGTTACGAGTTAGAACAATTAATCATCATCATCTTCCGCTGTATGGGGAACAATACTGAAAGATTTTTTTGTATGATTTCCGGTAAACGTGAGCTGACGTGTGAAAGTATTAAAATTATTTTCTAATCACTTTCTCATGAACCAGTCTTTGTATTATCCTTGACGAATCGTTGAAGAAGAAAAAACAGTTTATGAGAAACTGTTTCGGAATACCATATATCAGCGACAGGCAGCTGGCTCTTGAGACAGTTGCAGTCAAGAAAAAAAATGGACCGCACCGAAGTCACATCTGTCCAAATATATTTCTTTATACCTAGAACCAAATTCAGTAGACACACAGAAACATTATGTCGCGTGCGGCTGCAACGCAGCACACTTACTGTCCTGACGGCGGTGATAAGAAGGACAAAAGTACATACAGTAAAATTAATGGTTTGAAACCGAAATTTTTCGCTCCCGCCCGGAGTGACCCTTCCACCACACAGTAGGAGACTGTGTGTTCGTACTGGCGTTGCAGTCTTCTATTTAAAAGGCAATGATGGCTCATATTTCAATGATGTTGCGAATAATTTCTTTGGCTTCAATCTATTTAAAAAAAAGTCTTTTGGTCATTATTTGTTCGACAGTTGACTAACTGTCAACTCTTCTGTCGAGTTTGGAAACAAAATTGTGCTTGATTTTTTCATTAAACAACCGATAATTTATAATTTTAGATCATACAGAAAACAGGCAGTACTTTGTAGATACAAAATATTCATATTTTTGTTTATCCTAGAATTATCATTTTAATTTAACCTAACCCAGCCTAATCTTAAAAACTTCTACTTGGTAAAATCAGTAATATTTAAGATTAAACACATTGATATAATAAAACGGAAATATACATTTTGGCTTCGTCGGTAAATTTCAAATCTTGAATAAATTTTTTAAGGACGATTAAAAAGTTCAGTCACATTATTCCACAAAACGTCAATGCAAATTGTGCGATTATCTCGGACTTATTCAACGCTATTTAAAACAGTATAAAATGGGAAATCGCATAACTTCAAAAATCTAAAACACTCCAATTTTGTTCAAGACTTTTAGGATAGAGTAGTTTAGGCCCTAGTGGCGGAAAATATATGCAAAAAATAAGATTCAGTTTGCGTATTTAAACTATCTTTTGTATTTGCGTGATAACAAAACCTTTTTTTCTTATTTGCCAAAAACTACTGGTGTTTGCATGTTAGAGATTAGAGGAAGTGATGAAAACGATTAGAACATTTTTTGCGCGCAAATTAACCGTGAATATGACAACTGCCCAAAACATGACGTCAAAATCGTCATGGGAGACCTTACCACTCAGTTGGCCTGGAGGAGGAATTCAGACCGGTTATTTTTATGTTCAGTGCACACGCGATTACGAACGAAAAAACAGTCTTCGACTTATTAATTTCGTCACTTCCAAATATATGCCCATACGAAGTACCTACTTCCGGCATAGCCTTCAATATGGGAGGCTCCTGGAGATCCCCACAACAGACCGAATCGCCAATCGATGTTTTAATTGACGAAAGGCACTTCTAGGATATTATCGACGTTTGAACCTATCGCGGTGCAAATACCGACTCTAATCACAACGTTTTGATGGTTAAAGTGCACAAAAGACTTTCTGTTGTTACCAACATTCGATATTGTTGCCCGCCACGATACAATCTAACACGACTCGAGCTACCTGCGATTGGGTGCATGGAGAGGAATCAACCTAACGACTGGTTCTATGAAAAATGCCAGACCATGTTAAACGAGAAGAATGCAGTGCGGGCGTCGATGTTGCAGCAGCGGACCCGTCAAAACGGAGAGCGATACAGATCGAAAGACATCAAACCCAGTTTTCCTGGATAAAAAGCGCCGCTTGAAAGAAATGGATAATACGTAGATGATGGCGACGTGTCGACTCTTCCAGTAGGTGAAATGATCGACGCCATCTAGCAGTTCAAGAACAATAAGGCATGTAGAAAGTTATCAAGCCAATTTTATAGACGAGCGCTCGACAACGAACCAAATCTTTGTGTTACGGCAGATCGATCAAAAATACAATCGCGAATACCAAGTCACTACGCACCACCTTTTCATCAACTTTAAGGCCGCATATGATAATATAGATTATGAAGAGCTATGGAAAGTTAACAAGACTGATTTAATCCACGATGGATGGAGTGTGAGTGTATCGGGCACGTTGTCAAGCTCATTTGAAGAGACTTCGACAAGGTGATGATATTTCGTGCCTCCGTCGCACAAGTAGGTGTTATAAAGCGTTCGAGCTACGATCTACAATTAATCCAGTCAGCTTATCTGTTTCGCTGATGACATGGGCATTTTGTTATATCGGAAGTACGTATAAAGTGGCTGCTGAACAGCATGCCAAGCTATAACGTGAAGCAAAGAAGGTGGAATTGATAGTGAATATGTCAACAACCAAGTAACTTTTAATAGGTGGAAACTATCGTGATAGAGCGAAGGCAATAGTGTTATAATCGATGGGGACGAGTTCGAGGTGGTAGACGAATTTGTAGACTTCGGGTTCTAAGGGTTCTTCTTAACCCTAAGGTCGGATAAGCTTCACCATACTGAGTGTATTATGAACAAAACGCTGACTACTGGTCTTAGTCCTCTACGGACCCGAGACGTGGTCAATGCTGGACAGGGATTTGCAAGCACTGACTGTTTTAGAATTTCATGTGCTTAAGTCTATCTTTATGAGAACGATGCATAGAGTAAAAGGATGAACTACGAGCATTCGCAACCTATCGGCGAACTGAGTATCCAGAAAGTCGCTAAAGCTGGAAGCGCTCCATTTATGAGAATGTCGTACAATCTAGAACAAATCCGTAAAAATTATGTTCGCCGCTTATCTGCTGATCAAGGTGATTAAACTAGTGAGAGAATTTTTCGATGCGTGACAATTAGCACAATCAACAGCTCAATGTTTCGCAATCTTCCATTTGATCAAAGCCTTATCAAAGATTTGTAACTTCAAGCGTATGAAAAACAAAAGGTTCAAGGATTGACGGCGTAGCAAAATGAAGCAAGACTGTACGGTGTAAATCGTTTAAGAAAGTCTGCTCTTCACGCCTATCGTAGAAATAAAATTTCTCAATTGTTTACGCTTTACAACAGCAAGTCGGAAACATAAAACTCTAAACAAGAGACTCTATCTGAGCTACGTACAGGAAACAAAGCGTAGTCTTCGGTTTAATCCGAAAACATTTTCAAAGTTGCAAACTCAACACGTAAGGAAGGTGGTTTACCTTCTAGTGTATATCTGGACAACGACGATGTTTTACCATAAACCGTAAATGTGTTATGTTCATTGAATATTTCTCTGGAGCTTTCAGTAATGAGTGTACTTCATAGAAAAGTATTGTAGATGACTGTAGATGAAACATTAGCAGTTATTGATGTTACAACATGATTATTCACAGTTATTGCCCTGGACCGCATAGCATCCCTGCTGTCAAATTTCTAAATTGACAATCGCATCATTAAGCAATTTCTGCAAGCAATGTATTTAATTTCCCAGTTATTGGAAGCCCCCCTTTATGTTTTCTGCGTTCAAAAAAAAAAGACAAACGTAATGTCGAACGCTACCGAGGAACCACTTCTTAGTGCGCTTGTTAAAAATTTTTGGAGGTAATTGTTTATAGGCATGGTGTTATATTAACAGGCATCTCTGGTGCTACATATCTATAGATCACGGCATGACTTTGTTCCTGAAAGATCCGTATCAACTAATTTGCTGGAGTTTACCTCACTATACTTGCGTACAATGGACCAGTATTATCAGGCAGATGCCGGCTATACTGATTTAAAAGCAGCATTTGATTGTGAAGACCATCCAATTCCGCTGGCTGAACTTAATAAGCTGAATGTCTCTGCTGGTTCAAATGCCTGGTTAAGTTTCTATCTACCTGCAAGACGGTAGGATTAGGATGACAGTAAAACTGACTGCATCTCTATCTTGTTGGTTTCAAAACAATTCGGGGACACCTCAGGGTAGCACGTTAGGGTTACTATTGTTATCTTCATTTACAAACGACATATCCAGACTAATAGTCGGCGTAAGATTTCTTTTTGCAAATGCTGTTAAAATCTACATGAGCATTCGCAACTCCGAAGATTGTCTGAGATTTCAAGAACTGATCGACTGAATGGCGCGATTGCAACTGTATGACTGTATGAAGCATTCCAAAAGGTACCGCCATCAGTTTCTCCCGAAAAAACATATGTTGGTGTATGATTAGCTTATCAATGATCAAAGGTGCAATGTAGTGATAGGGTTGCTGATCTCGGAGAGATATCGGATGAACAAATAAGGTTTAGACAACAACAAAGCAACTCGAATGATATTAAAGATTGGTAATAAATTTCAGGTCTCCGAAATGTTGCGCACTTTGTACTGCTCGCTAGTAAAAAATCAAAGCCGTGGGCTTAAACCGTCATTAGACATTATCCTTCTTTATCGACAGACTTCGCAGCCGGCTGTTTAGAGTACAGGAAAATTACGGGGCCAGAGTAACGATCCCACTGACTCTATCTAGCAAGCACTGCCTAGCCGAGATTCGAACATACGACGACTGGTTTGTTAGACCATCGTACCTCGAAGCTAACTGCTCGCTAGGATGTTCGATTTAAGAAACAAACTGCGTTGTCTGATACGCCCACTTTGACAGTTAGTCTCTTCATATTCGTTATTTTTTTATATATATTTTTTAAGCTGAGACATAGTATTTTTCGAAAAACTAAATCTGAAGAATGCGTGCAAACGCGTACTCATGCAGATCCACCAAGCCCTTTTTGGCTCTTCGTCAACAGCATTAGAGTAAAATACATTTAATAATAAAATTTGGATCTACTATAAGTCTACCCATATACATGGGTAAGTCCTTAAAATGATAGTGGTTTCACTTACTAACACATCAGGATCTCTGCTTTCAGAATCCCGAGGATTATTATTTCATAGTTCGGTTCCTTTACCAGTTATAGATATCCCGGAAATTCCAACTGTTGCATACTTATTCAAGAATCCTGGTTCTACCTATAGGCAAGGCATTTTGTACGAATCTTCTGCAGAACCTCTTCATACGATTTCAATGCAAAGAACCCTGAGACTCTATGAGAATCATTTTTGATCATCCAGCTCTTTCATATCATATCACGTTACACCTTTTTTATTTTATGGACTAAAATAAATAGGTATTAATTTGTCAATGATAGGCGCCTTCTCGTACACCAAAAGAAACGACAATTTAGATTTATATCTGTCTCCGAACTAAAGATTTAGTTAGATTATTTTCACTATACCAATTTAATACCAACATTAAACTAGCACAGCAGGACACTTTGTTCAAAATCCAAACAACACAAGTTAACAATCTATTCAATAAATGAGTATAAAATTTTATATCATCGATAACGGAATTTGTCTCCCCGTTTTTTTTTTTCGTTTTATCATCATATATCGACGATTTCATATGTTGCTCCTAAAATGACCGATACGATAGCATGACTAGCATAAAAATTCGGACAAAAGCTAAGCGGAAGTCATCATAGTAGGAGTTCCCCCAGCAAGCGGTATTCCGGATGATCAATTTCTTCTATTATTTAATCGTTTGAAATGCACGTTGGATTTGAAATAGGTGCCTGCGTTTTTCTCGGGACGTTACGAAAAACCTTTTAGAACGGAAATGATTTTCTTTACTGATCACACAGGTGAAACATTGTACAAGGCTGTACAAGGCAGGGCTGTACAAGTTATTATAATTCGATGGCTTTTTGAACCGTTCGATTTGGTACTTTGTCTTTTAATTTGAAATTTTGTTTGTAGTAACCGTCTTTGCGTAACATTTTTCTTAATTCGTAAGTGAAAATCAAAAGTAAATTATTTGCTGCCGTGAACAATTTGGTTAATGATAGCAAGTAGCCGAAATAGGACAAATTTTTCACTCAAAATCGGAGGTTGTACACTTCACAGGGATTTTGACTAGTTTCAATTGAGTACCTATAATTGAGCTCCCTTTGTCAAAAATACCGTAATTGTCTTACTTTTCGAATTCAGACAATATTTTATTAAGCCGCGTATACTCCAAGAAGAAGACTTGTGCCTTTATGTGGTCTCTTTCTACGTTAGCCTCGTGTGCATATTCTCCACTGAAAATCGTGGATTTCAAAAAAATTTCCTATTATGCTGACCGTCTGGTCAGTCAGTAACATGATTACCATAACTATTATGGTCAGACCAGTTAGACAGTAAGAACTTGCATTTCTCATCATTTCTCCGTTTCAAAATGCTTTCGAGAATGTTTATTTTGTGCACATTTCTTTCTATGTTCAATATATCTCATGCAGTCAATACTGAAAAGATCATAGTTTTCTTGATTATACATTATATTATACACTAATGTTTGAAATTCTCAAATACCTCCACACTGCAACACGTATAGAAATACCAATCGAAAAAAAAAAATGTTTTTAATGCTTAATGGTTTCCCTTCACTGCTTCGATCAAGTCGATGGTCCTTTCGGGTTTAAATTTGCTTGGTTAGCCTAGCCTTTCATTGTGCCTTTCCCGTGCTATATGTAAAATGTTCCAAGAAGCAGCATAAAAAATATCTGTTTTAAATGTCATTCGAATGCCATATAATCGGGCATAAATGATCCTGATATGGCTGAGCTTTGCTACAAAATAATCTAAGATTTGTGACCATCTAATGTGAGTTCCACATTTTTACCACATGTTCACTAATTTTGCAAAACTAAAATGTGTTTAGTTACTATAATGCCTGATCCCGGTTAAGATACTGTTGAAATAATTATTAAATCGTCAAAAGATTTATCTTTGACAGCACTCAATTTGGTAACAATCAATTTTTAGTTCTGACGTAAAAACGGAAAGATGCTGCAACATCATCCATCAGGAGGCCACCGTACCCGAATTCTCCTATAATATTATGTATTGCGTCCTGCGCTACTTATTTATTGCATTGCGTTATGTTTACTTGCTGGGTTAGATTTTCTTGCCACAGGTAAGGCTCACTAAACATAACGCACAATCAAGTAGGGTGCGGAAACTTTCCCACGGTTTGCAGGCATTCCAATTGTTTCCAGCATTGCATTCAGTTATAATTCTTAAGCAGGGGAAAAATTTTGACTGAGAACTTATCCATGTCGGGTCATTCTATCGGAATTAAACGTATTTTCAATTGGCTTGCGTAATACTTCTTAAACATACAGAAGTAAAACCAACGAATTTTATCAATCATCAACCTAAATATGAATCATTTTCACATTAGTAAAACCACTTCAAAACACAGAAAGCACCGAAAAAACTTTTGTTGGAAATCCAAACAACTCCACAAAAACGGTCTGTAATCCATAAACTCGCTTCTACGGCACGTTTTACTTTCACTTACCTGGAACGTCGTTAAATCTCTTCAGTTTTGCCTTCGAGAATGACATCTTCAACATTTATAACGGGTTTTTGGTATCGATTTGACTCGATCAAACTTAAAATGAAACTTTTTTCAATAACTTATTTTCAATAACAATAAATGGATAAATCAACACACTAAACTTTAGAATAGACTTTGACTTTCGCGTGGTGACATTGAAACATGGGATATAAATTATAATTCTGACAAAATTAAACAAATTTTTCTTTTCTTATAAAATTCCGGCACTATTGCAAAACGAACAAATCCCTAACGTATTTTTTCTTTTCTTTCTATTCTCGAGATAAAGTTTCGCGCCTAATCCATAACGGCCGTTTAAATTCCCTCAACACGATCTGTCTTTCTTGTTGGCTTTCTGTGTATGAATGATGAACCTAGGAAATCAGTGAACGGCCACTGTTCCTTCTGCGTATGTTCTACTGCAATGGTCTAAATCGAAATGAGGACCCCAGCCTAGGCGCATAACGTACATTCCCTGCTTTTGGCATTCGAAAGAGAACAAACGGTAGTCTAGAAGACGCACTCACACATTGATCGCATCATCCTGTTCCGCTTCGGTCGGCTCCCTTGAACGACAATCGGGAAGGGGGAATAACCCCGTCTTCTTTGAAATTTTACTGTACTTGCTGTGGTCTTTTTAATTTCAAAGAAAACGTTTCCTGCACGACGAAGACTAGCGCAGTACGTACATATCCGAATAGGCAGGACCTTAATGCGTAACTGGCTGCGGCGGGTTGCGCGAGGTTGCCGCGTGAGCAGAAGCGCGCTTAGAAAATATAACCGTAGGGTGCATACGAAGTGTCATGACGCACGCGTAAATTTTTCCTGCTATATACAGGCTAGCAGACATATACAATCTCAAACATATCTGTAAATAGTTCATCTAAAAATTATAGAAAGTTTTTGGACCGTTTATACAACACAAAAATTTTAAATAAAAGTGCGTCTAAACTCCTTTTGTTACCTGGCTATGGCAGTTGTACATAACTACGCGTACATATTTATTATGCTATGATTGTGTCTCGTGCGCAGAAGGGCAAAGCAAAAGGATTCCCTTTACTATGCTTACGCAGTTAGATGAACATAACCGTTAAATGCATCATGCGCCTACCTGAGACTGCATCCTATTTGAGTTTTTATTACGAACAGGTGAAGACCTATTTGTAAATAGCTAGGTCCATGGCTTTTTAAAAAGGTTGCTAAATTAGTCCAGCTTATGTTATTAAACCTAATAACATGAACAGAAATATTGTGTACCATAATACGAAATTAAACTTTTATAAATTTGTTGGATTAAGGAATTTTAATTTGAGCTTGACCTTTGAATATGTCTATCAATCTTAAACAAACCGCGTAGCGTGGGGGTCAGTGCCGGCGTAGTGGTTAGCATTTACGCCTCTCACGCCGAGGACCCGGGTTCAAATCCCAGCCCCGCAGAAGTCACGAATGACATAAACTGTTAAAGTAACTATAATCTAACAGAAAAAAACCGCGTGAGTGTATATTTCCCAATGCTAAGCTGGCAGAAAATAACGCTCACGCGGTTTATTAGAATTTTCAAAAAAAGTTAAGGCACACAGGAATGGGGGGAAACTAAAAAACTAATGTGTTTTGTTTCGGCTGGCAAAGAGTGAACATGTGCTAATCTACCACCTTTGTCCACTAACTCCTTTCCCTACCTCTACGTGGTGCCGACTGGGGTACGTAACCATAGATGTCGTATGCATTCAGAGAAGGGGGAACAACGGTGCCTATTACATCTAAGATGGCATGAGCGATATGCTTGTTAAATTTTATGCGTGCTTGTGTGTATTGCGGTTTACCGTTTCTTAAAAGCTTAATCTACTTTACCCATTTATTGCTCGCTGCCAGTGCAATCCAATATTATAGCCGTCCCTGGCGAGGACTCATGCGTTCCTCTGACCAATTCACTTAACTATAGGAGGGACTTCTGCACTTTCAAGAGGCTGCAGTGGGTAAATTTAGAATTCAGCATGAAGGAAGGGTAAATGAGGGGGGGGGGGGGCTGAGAATAAACCCATACTTAAGTCACTTGGCATAGAATGGCTTGATTCTACTAAGATTCGAACCCACGACCACTCGCTTGTCAAAACAGAACCGTGGGGCTCCCCTGTACTCGAAAACTTACCAAGTTACAGAAAATGAAAGAAGAAATCGATCTGGATAATTGGCAACTACCTTTAGCATGAAAACATGGACACGAATCGGAACATGGAATATACTGACCATTGCCCAGCAAAGTAAACTGGCTCAACTGACAAGGACAGCTAGCCGCTTGAAGCCTGTAATTCTGGAGCTGAGCGAAGTCTGTTGACCGGATACTGGCAAACACAAGACATCGTCCGGGCAAGTCATGCTCTACTCTGGTATGCGAGGTGAAAATGTTATTTGAGAGAGAGGAGTTGGATTCCTGCTAAATCCAGAGGCATATGCGGTTCTAATGAGGTGGTAACCAAAAAACGCAAGAATACTTGTGACTAGATTTAGAACACGAGTTAGAAACCTTACTGCAATCCAGTGCTATGCGCCAACGGATGCTACCGACCTTCAGGAGAAAACAGGTTTCTACAGCCAGTTGAACCGCGAGTTAGAGAATATTCCGAAGGGAGATATTTCCAAATTCACCTGGACAACTTCATCGCGAAGATTGGCTCAAACAACGCGAACTATGAACGCGTCATGGGATGCAATAATCTAGGAGATCTATCTGCTAGATAGAGTGAGTAGGATTGTTGCACTGGCTCCGTAACTTTCCTGTACTCTAACAGCCGGCTGCGTAGTCTGTCGATAAAGAAGGATAATGTAATGTCTAAAGACGGTATAAACCCAAGGCTTTGCTGTTTAATCTAGGAGAGGTGAGCAAAAACAGGGAGCTGTATACAGTTCGCATCCATCACTGGATGAGATTGAAGCAGCGATCAAAAGTGTTAAATCCAACAGAGCTCCACGTATAGACTGCATTTCAGCCAAAATGCACAAAGCTGACCCATCTTTGTCATCCCAGATAATGCAACAGCTATTTAGCAATATATGAGAAACCGCAGCTTTTCCGGTGAATTGGATGCAGAATGAAAGTCCCTGAAAAACGAGACCTAATTGAATACGGTAACTGGCATGCAATCACAATGCTCTGTATTACTCTAAAAGTACTCTATACGCTAAACCTTAACCGAATCCAGGAGAGGAACGACGCTACTTTTCGAGGGCAGCAAGCTGGATTCCGTGCTGCCCGAATCACAATGCTTCAACGCTTAGGCGTAGAGGAGTTGTGACAGACACACTCGACTGGAATTCGCTAGGACAACGACAAAAAAATATTCCGTGCAACTTACATTTTCATCATTTTGTGAATTTTTGAATCCATTATGACCCTGATGTATGACGTTTGATATCTGTTTCATGTGAACTCCTTCAAATTACCGGAGTTCAGATAATAAAGATGGGCACATTAGGGGGTTGAAGGGACTTTGAATGAATCCAGGTAAGAAATTCAATTTTAAGGTGCACTTGAAGAAGTTTTCAGCATTTGCTTCTTAATACCGACTATATAACTTTTACAAAAATGCGCTAATACGGTAATAAGACTTTTGTAAAACAAGATTCTCAACAATATTTCCAAAGGTCCTCTTAAAACCTTTACTGTACTACTAACCTATTCATAGAGGTTTCCAAGAGTGGCTTTAAACTATTATAAAACCATTACAAGTGTTGATGGATCATGGATTTATGGTTCCCCTCTTGAAGGACACTTGCAAGACATGATAAACTTGTTACAGAATTTATTTCTTATAAATTGACTAAGAACAATTAGAGAAGAAAGTATTCACAAATATAGCTTTTCCAAAATACCACGCTCAGTTTTTCGATATTTTATAACATAAAAGTAAGAAAATTTTAACGCACCGGTTATTTTTGCTAGCTTATCGAAAAATTTAATTATCAAAAAAATAAATAATTGTCAATAGTTTAATGTTTTAGACAAATTATGGTATGGAAGCCTTTTCTATGTTCAGATATTTATTTAGATGATTATGGGAGTGTTTCCAAGATGGACGATTTTGACAATTAGGCAGGAGGAGATGCCACAAAAGACGATCATTAAGACTGTCGCAGTGGCCTTTTAACCCAATGCCCTTCTGGCATACAAAATAGGCAGGAGGAGAACCTACCGGAGGAACAAATGTAATGAGTTGTTTGTCCTATCTATAAAAATAGTGATAGGATCGAATGCTGCAACTATCACGGTAAACGTCACTTACAAAGTATTCATCCAGATCATGTTACGCCGGCTGTCAGCGATAACACAAGAACTCGAAGAGAATTATCAGGCGGACCTCTCTCCAAGCTCACGCTAGTACAGACCACACTTTTATCTTCCGCCAGATTTTGCGTGCCCACGTGATCGTCGCGTCACAACTTTACGCGTATTCACGCATGTTTAAAACAGTTAATAAAATAAGACAAATTCACTTCAAGAAAACCATTATAAAACTTGATAGACTATGAAAAATGGATGAATTTGCGTCGTCGTTCGTAATACAAATTCTCAAATTTGTTGAGAATTTGTTTGTCAATTTGTATTCAAATCTCATATTTACACACTAATGAATGCAAAACTCAATGTTTTTGTTAAAAAGAAGATAAAGTAAAATGTTTTGGTACGATTTGTAAAAAAGTGGAATCCCAGATTGCCGTCATTAGGTATATACTTTGTAGATTTGATGACATGCGTATTGGAGAATAAAATCATTTCAGTTCAAACAGCTCTACTTATAATAATTGAACGATGAATAAATCCTTTCACATAGTAATTCCATAAGAAGAAGGCATCAAAGCTTGCGCTGGTTTTATTCAAACTTAGTTTTTATTCTATTTCAGATAATTTTGGATTCGTATTATTTTTATTTGGCACTAGCGTGTCCTTTTCGCATATTTCTGGTTCATCTTTCCGTTTTAAAATATCCGTTTTGATTAAGCAAACATAAAACACCATACGTCTCCATTGCATTTTCGCAACTTTATTTCTTTAAAAAATTATATCTGACATTTCAAAATTATACATTTCATTGTTATGCAAAAAGCTCTCAGCTTTTTAGAAAAAAATATAAAAATAGAGGTCTCTTTGGTCTGCACATCATTAAAAATATTTTCAATGTTACTGTGATATTAGAAAACCTTAGAAATCTAGTATTTTTGTAAAAGCATGATTAAAATACCTATCAAAATCATTACAATGGTACAATAAAATTTTAAAGAAAGAAAAATTGGCAAAAACGACAGTTTTTGCGACCACGGTAACTTAGAAAGGGACATCCTAAGTGTTAAAAAATGCGGCCTAATGTTTTCTACAAATTTTAACACAATCGAATCACTTTTAAATTTTTACATGTCTTTTTGCATGGAATATCTGATCACAAAGTTTAGTTTTATTTTCAAATTTTACCATTGCTGTCGAACAATGATGAAGAGCCTAAAAATTCGATTACACACCTGAAATATTTCAAAATAAACGTCTTATGGCTCGTATGTATTTGTTAATAAAAACAGTTTTTTTGTCGGAAAGGTGAATGGATAGGACTTGAAATCGTCGCGTCGCAATTGTGCAACGACTGAACTCTCTGGTCGTATTATATGTAATGAAGGAAATAAAATGTCCCTGAGTCTTGGCTGGTTTCGACCGCATCTGCTCCAGTCCAATAACAACTATTATCGAGAATGCAGTCAATAGACAGAAATTGGAGGGAACATAACGACACGGGCACACCAGTGTGAAGCAGGCACACCGCGCATTTTCTTCGCACTTCGATCCTATCCCTGTGCCTGGCCGGGTGGCTCAATGCACAATAAGTAGCATAACGATGTTTTATGTACATGAGGGTTCAAATCAGCTGGTAGCACACTCGACTGATCAAAAAGGGATGATAAAAATACCCACATAGAGGGTAATAAATATGAATGAAGTTGAATCCATTGCAGGTAAGTTGACGAGAATTATGTGTACATATCTGGTAATGGTACCGAGCATTGGGCATTAGGGTGCGAAGGTCGTAAATCTTTTTCGCAAAGGAATCAGTCGACGACGGATGGCTTCGAGTAAATAAGCCAAGATTGGCGGGACATAAAACGCAAAGAAAATCGGCTGAGCTAGAGCCGGCTTGCCATTTTTCGTTCAATTCTTTGTAGATATTTGCATTATCCTGTCAGCAAATTGTTAGCCGTTTCCTTAGATTCTGGTTCTATGCAGTATTAGGCGGTATGAATAAAACAGTTTGCTTTTTGTCTGATCGAACGGAAAACGAACCGGTTTAAATGCCAGGATGAGAAGCAGATTATTTTTTGTTTTAATCTTCCGTACTGGTCGATGGGGAACATTAGGAGACGTTTTCAATGTACTTTTTCCAAGTGATATTCAAGCCGGCACGTCTCCTCTACAGTTTATTTCACCTTAAGAATTGTTTTAAATTAATGTGATTAAAGAATTGATTTTTTTTTTTGGGAGAAAAAAACCAAAACTTACTTAATATGTAAGCTTACTTAAATAAGTTAAGTTATGAGAAAAAAGTTAAACTTCATCAATAAAGATCATCAAAGCGTCCGAAGTTTGAGTCAAAAGTCAGAACCGAATCGTAACTTATTAATTAATATAGAGCAAGTATTTGTCATCTTTTCTAACATTTTTTTGCGAAAATTAATAAAATGTTATGCTAAACTGCTCAACTGCTTTAAGCTAAACTGCTAAGTTTAAATTAAAACATCTTCCAGCATTTTACTTGGAACCAGATTGCATTACAGCTTAAGTGGTCGAAGTTTCACTCAGCACGGTACTTTGATAATTTTTATGAAGAATCGCAGCAAACTGTGACCGCGAATGGTCGAAATATAATTTTTCGCGTCAAGAATTTTTCACTCCGGATTTTTTTAAATAATTTACTTATTTAACCATGCACCGCAATGTGATTAGTGTTAAATGGATAAGTTTTGAGTGAGTAAGTGATCGGCTTGCCTTTTGGACGCGAGGTTCGGACGCGGAACTTTGTTTGGATCTTGAAGCAGTTGCTAAAGAGTTTACAATGTTGCGGAAATCGTCACGTTCCGAAAGCAGCCCGTGTGATAAGTTTTCGCTTGCAATTTTTTCGTGCGGTTTTCCGAAAAAAAATTGTTCAATTAACCGGATTGTTAGTACTAATTGACGGATTAAAGCGAAAATTACGACTTAAGGAAAATCAAACTCTGCCGAACCCGGAGCTCCTGGCGGCGACGAACGCCGACAACCACGGACTCGAAGATTCTTCCCTGCTATATAACTCATGTTCCTTCCAACCTGACAGGAGGATGGCAGCAAATTCGCAAACCTCACTGTGCTGATGGAACGGGCAAGAGAACATTTTGCAAATGCATGCCGGTGAGATCTTTTCGTATTTTAACTATTTATCTTAGCTATGATTTTCTCTATGCTAAACGTAGCATAGTGGATTTTACAATTCTTTAATCTGACTTATTGAAAATTGGTGTTAAATTAATTTATCTTATTGTTTTCTTTCGCTAATTTGGTTTTGTATCAATTTTGAACAATTATTAAATTATTATGTCGGCATATTAATAATCAGTTATATGCATAATTTATTAATTAAGCTTTAGTATGAATGCGCTCTCATCATTTTTTCGTTTACGCTGGTTTATCGAACAATTATTTTGCTATTTTTATATCTTGTTCTATTCTAACACTACGGTAGCTGGAGTGTCCTATTTATTTTCAGAGAGCGAAATAAGGCGCTATAACGTTGGCCTATTGCAGCCTGGCTTATGGTCGAAATGCCATAGGTTCATCCCCGAGGGTCCGGAGTATTATTTAATCTTTACTAGTTAAATACTCCCAACGAGCATTAAAACTAAATAATAACAATTGAACAGAAACGGTTGGTACGAGACGTCCCCGTTTGTTCCTCCCCTGTTAATTCAGAAATGTATTTATGTATGAATAAATTATTCACACAAGATTCATTTCACAGAATCGTCTTTGCGGCAATACCTCACAGTTGGCCTGGCCGATTTGATTTTTGTGATATATCTGGGATATTTTACAAATGTCAATACTGACAAGAAAATAGTTTGAAATATTTCTATGTTAAGAAATAATTTAAATTATTTCCAGGAATCCTTTATTGTGGCTGTGACAGTATTAATGAGTAATGAGTAATGAGTAATGAGCACGGTACTTTGATAATTTTTATTAATTTGCTTAGTTTTTAAGCACGCAGGTCTTGTCACTCACTCACGATAGTTCGCAGAAATATTTCCGGAATAGTGATGTGATTACTAGTTGCTACTGTTAATAACGAAAAATTAAACAACATTTTCCGCTTAGAGGGGTGATGCTTTATCTTATTTTCATTTACTTAGTTATAGTTATACAGCACGGTTTAACCCTCTAACTCAGTGGTGCCCAGGCATAAGCCTGGTGCGGACCAGATCAGGTCGCCCCATCAGTCCGCGGGCCGCAATGACCTCTGGCCATTCTTTCGCATACCAAAATGTAAAATAGGCGGCAGCAAAAGCCGATTTTTAGCAATCACCACAAGATTTAAACCGCAGAGCAATCAGATCTACAATATGCACGAGGTACTACGACTGAACTGAGTGACCCCTGTGTCAACACTGCGGGCCGCACGAATTATCACCCAAGCATGCTCACTTGTTTTAAATACAGTAGGATTTCAAATTTGGCAACAAATGCATGTCGCCTATGTTGCCCAAATCGAAACCCTTTTTTGATACGGAAAAATTTGATAAAAATGAGTCCAACATAGGCTAAATATAATTAACCAATGATTGTTTTACGATAACAACCATTTTATACTCAAAAAACCGAACGAGAGCTATTAGGCCGACACAAGCAAGTTTTTGACACCCTGCGAAACATTCTAGAACTGCAATTTTTTTTTTCATATACCTAAAAGCAAAGCCGTGGGCTTGAATTTCAGGGCTTGTTCTTTCACTTTGACTCAATTTTGATTCATTTGACAGTACCGTCTCAGTCGAGCAAAATTCGACAAAGTCGTATATGGAACATTTGTAGAACTAGTTACCATCTTCAATTTTGCAGAACAAAGTTTTGCTGTTTCGAAATCCGAAATCCCACTGTATTTGAATTTTCTGCATGAAAAACAAGAAGAAGAAAACGAAAACAATCTGTCTGTCACTGAGTCGGCTTCTCTCTCTCAGGTTTACTATTTAGGTGACCGTGAATCCTCCAATTAATGTGATACAAACTTTAGTTTTTTTAATGCATCCAAAATAATTCTTTTCTTCAGAAAAGCTCTATAAAACACTAAAATGAGCAACTTTGCTAAATATAATAACTATCTGGCTTTTGCTGGTTGCGAAATATAATGATTTGTTTAAAATGAGCATTTAAAAATTAATTCTACTCAATTACTTTGCATACGATTTTTATTCTACAAAATTATTCAGTATATTAAAATACACAATATCTTTAAAGACTGTTTATAGCTAATAAATGCATTGAATGCACGAAATCTCACATGCTTCTTGGTTTTGCGGATGACGTCGATATCATCGGAATCAACCGTAGAGCAGTAGAAGAGGCCTTTAGGCCCTTTAAAAGGGAAGCTGCGAGATTGGGACTTACCATTAATACCGCCAAAACGAAGTACATGGTTGCTGGTAGGGAACGTGGGAGCTCAAGTGGTGTTGGTGCCGAGGTGAAGTTAGATGGGGAACGATATGAAGTAGTGGAGGAATTTATATACCTTGGTACACTCGTGACATGTGACAACGATGTAAGCCGCGAAGTGAAACGACGAGTTGCAGCCGCGAATCGGGCTTTCTACGGATTACGTAGCCAGCTGAAGTCCCGTAGTTTGCAAATTCGCACAAAACTGGCGCTCTACAGAACACTAATCCTCCCGGTGGCCCTTTACGGACACGAATCATGGACGCTAAAGGAAGCTGATCGGCGAGTGCTTGGGGTTTTTGAGCGTAAAATTCTGCGATCTATACTTGGTGGCAAAATGGAAAATGGAGTGTGGCGCAGACGCATGAATCACGAGCTGTACCAAGTATACAAATATGCTGATATAGTGACGGTAGTGCAATGTGGCAGGCTGCGGTGGGCTGGACACGTGGCCAGAATGCCCGATGAAAGAGTAGCCAAAACTATTTTCAGCAGAGAACCAGGAAGAGGCCGTAGACTCCGTGGCAGACCCCGCACCCGGTGGGTGTGTGCTGTCGAAGACGATGCACGTTCAGCTGGTGTTCGTGGGGATTGGAGAACGGCAGCCCAGGACCGACGGTACTGGAGGACTATAATTCGTTCGGCGCAGTTTTTGGCTGGCAAATGAGTGAACATGTGCAAATATATCACCTCTGTTTTCTAACTCCTATCTCTACCTCCACGAGGTGCCGGCTGGGGTACGGTAGCCAAAGTTGCGCACCTGGTGGTACGCAACCTTGGTTGTCGTATGCAGACAGAGAAGGTGGAACACTCGCCGTGTGGTTTCCGGCTACCTAATCATGCAGTTCGGCGCAGGTTTTTCGGAGGGCGCGGCTGCGGGGTCTGGGCACACCGGGAGAGAGTTATTTTCTCAGCTGGCTTAGCACAGAGAGAGAGACTCTAAATCGGTCTGTTTTACACAATCTGCAGTTAGGCCCTTTGGCGGTTGGTGCCGAATTGTACGTTTGGGCAAAAATTGAGCCACGGGACCTGATCCTGCCGGGAGTCGGCAAATCAGGTGCCCCTAAGTCAAGGTCTATCTCCGTGCCGATGACTGAATGGCTGGAGGGGTGAAAACATGCCAGTCGCGAACGGAGTGCTTTGGGCATCTTGCCCCTACTGTGCCATGCGGGGCTCTGGTACGGTCGATCTTTGTTGTCCCTTGCGTTTCGTGGGAACAGCATAGTAGTCCTGCCCAATTTCCCTTATGGGTTTTACGCCAAGTGCGTTCTGGCCAACTTAATTGGCTTCGCTTACAATTTGCTGTCTGATCTGTGTTGGAGATTGTTTGTGCATATACTGCGCTAGTCAAATAGTTAGAGTCGCACAAATAAATCTTCAACACAAACGGGCAGCAAATTTGTATTTATGCGAAAAACTTTTTAATGGCTCTGTCACCATCGCATTGGTTCAGGAGCCATATTTTCGCAAGGGGTACTTTCATTCGACGGATATTGGAAACCAGAACTTTGCTGTTTTCAGCAAAACTGGTATGACAAATCCTCGTTTGATGCCCAGGGCATGCATATTGTTGCATAGGTCAATAAGTGCATGCCTTATCTCTGAGTTGACTACTCGAGATATTTGTGCAGTCACAGTAGAACTCGTCGTGGATGATGTCCATAGGCGCTATGTCTACTGTTCTGCATACTTACCACACGATGAACCGTCTCCCAGCGACGATTTCAGAAATGTGGTGAGATACTGCCAATCTAATGGGCTTCCGCTCATTGTAGGCAGTGATGCCAATGCCCATCACATCATTTGGGGCAGCTCGGATATCAATCCGAGAGGCTCTGATTTGATGGAATATTTGAGTAGTACCAACCTTGGAATACTCAACATTGGCAATTGTCCAACTTTCATACGAGCTGGTAGAGAGGAAGTGTTAGATATAACACTCTGCTCTAACAGGATCAGCCATGAGTTGGCACAATGGCATGTTTCAAATGAGACACCAATATCTGATCATTGCTTTATATATTTTGATCATTTGGGTGTCTCCTTGAACGCTGCAACCTTTCGCAATCCGAGATTTTCTGACTGGGAACTCTTTGAGGAGGAACTGGCGACGAAATTTCAAGGATTCGAACCGACGATTGAGTCATCGATCGACTTGGATGTGGCTGTAGATGTCACAACATCTTTTATTGCGGAATCTTTTGAAGTAGCTTGCCCGCTAAAAACTATTAAAACGACTAGAGGAACACCGTGGTGGAACTCTCATCTCGCGGAACTAAAGAAACGATGCAGGAGAGCCTGGAATAGACGTCGGAGGGATGGCGTGGAGCCTTTCAAGCAGGCCCGGAAAGCCTATGCAAAGGCTCTACGATCTTCAGCACGCACGAGCTGGCACAGGTTCTGTAGCAACGTTTCCAGTTTCGGCGAGGCAAGTCGACTTAATAAAATACTGTCAAAATCGAAAGATTATCAGGTTAATAACATTCGAAGTTCAAACGGTGAATACTGTTCGAATGACAATGAAATCCTGGAATGTCTCTTTTATAGTCACTTTCCGGGCTGTGTGGAACCTGAAGTTCGAAACGATCCAGAAATCGTTTTAGGTGGCTTAGACTCATGGGCTTTTGCTCGGAGACTTGTCACAACTGCGATTGAGTGCGGCCGTGAACAGCTTCTCTCCATACAAATCTCCTGGAACAGATGGAATATACCCTATTCTACTGCAGAAAGGATTCAAGTACTTCAAACACATTCTGAGAAGGATGTTTGTGTGTAGTATTGCTATTGGGTACATCCCAACTCAGTGGCGTGAAATAACCATTAAGTTCATTCCTAAAGGTGGACGCGCGACATACGAGCAAGCAAAAAGTTTTAGACCAATCAGTCTAACGTCATTCTTGCTTAAATCACTTGAGCGGATTGTTGATCACCACATCCGCGAAACAAGCTTAGTAGAAGTTCCTCTTCATTCAGCACAACATGCTTATCAAAGTGGCAAATCTACAACCACTTTATTACATGATGTGGTGGATAAAATTGAGGTTGCTTTTTCACAAAAGGAATCTTGCTTAGGAACTTTTTTGGATATTGAAGGCGCGTTTGATAACGTATCTTTCGCTTCCATTTTGGAGGCTGCTCGTTATCATAATGTGCCTTCAATAATCATAAAGTGGATAGAACAAATGCTTAGTAACCGATTGCTTTTTTCGTCCTTACGGCAAGCAAGCATTTGGAAGCAAAGTGTTTGTGGATGTCCACAAGGTGGCGTTCTCTCGCCTCTTTTATGGAACATTGTGGCGGACGGCCTATTGAGGAAACTCAATGGTCTAGGCTATCCGTCATATGGTTTTGCGGATGACTATCTCATCCTAGTAGTTGGAAAGTGCATAAGCACATTATTTGACTTAATGCAGCAGGCACTACGCGTCGTGGAAACGTGGTGCCGAGAAACTGCACTTTCGGTAAATCCGAGCAAAACATCTATCGTCTTATTTTCAAGACGTAGAAATACCAATGGAGCTCGCGCTCTGCGCTTTTACGATTCGGATGTTGATGTTGTGAACGAAGTGAAGTACGTGGGGTTGATTCTCAACTCCAAGCTTGACTGGTCCACAAATATTGACTTCCGAATTAAAAAAGCGTGCATGGCCTTTGGGCAATGTAGACGAGCAATTGGCAACTCTTGGGGGCTTAAACCCAAATACATACACTGGTTATACACGGTCGTTGTCAGACCAATACTGGCGTATGGTTGTCTTGTATGGTGGCAGAGAGGGGAAGTTGTGACTGTCCAGACAAAGCTAAACCATCTTCAAAGGATGTGTTTAATGGCAATGTCTGGTGCATTTACTACAACTCCTACTGCCGCCCTAGAAGCTATTTTCAATATTAAACCTCTACACTTCCACCTGAAGCAAGAGGCACTAATATGTGCTTATCGACTACACGCGATTGGCCTTTGGCAGTCTGTGGACGGTTCCACTGGTCATACTCGATTGTGGTCGCAAATTGTTGCTGAGGACAAGTTTGCCCTTGCTCCTAGCGATGTAACGCTCATGCGTACTTTCCCGTATAGGACTTTCTCAAGTGACTTTCCTCCTAGAGAGGATTGGATGTCAGGCTACATGGAAAGGAAAATTTCCGACTATGTGGTCTGTTATACCGATGGTTCCTTGTACGAAGGTCGCGCGGGTGCTGGTGTTTACTGCCGTGAGCTAGAATTGGAGGAATCCTATTCGTTGGGTAGTTACTGCACCGTTTTTCAAGCTGAAATCTTTGCAATTATGTGCGGAGCTCAGTTTGCACTTCAGAAAGAACTGATAGGCAAGATTATCTACTTCTGTTCTGACAGTCAAGCCGCTATAAAAGCCCTTTGTGCGGCTAATTCTAAATCTAAAACAGTCATCGCCTGCCACACCCAATTAGAAGAACTAAGCATTCTAAATGCCGTTCATCTGGTTTGGGTTCCTGGCCATTCTGGTATAACCGGAAATGAATGGGCTGATGAACTAGCAAGATCTGGAGCAGAAAAGTCGGTTTTCGGACCGGAACCTGCTTTACCAATTGCGGCATGTTGGATAAAACAAAAGATTCGATCTTGGTTTTCATCTGAACATGTACGTTATTGGGAAAATCTTGAAACTTGTCGTCAAACGAAAAGTTTCATTGTTAAGCCTTGTGAGAAGGTTGCGAAATTTCTTTTGCAACACTCAAAGGTAAATTGCAGTATTCTTGTCAGATCACTGACTGGTCACTGCAGGCTAAATTATCATATGGCTACGATTCAGCGAGCTGAATCGTTTCATTGTAATTTATGTGAATCCGACTACGGTACACCATATCACGTAATTTGCAACTGTCCTGCAGTAGCACAATTGCGTCATAGGATCTTTGGATCCTACGTCTTAAATGAATCGGATTTTAGGAAACTAAAATTACGAGACATTTTGATGTTCCTTACCGAAAGCGGTATTGAGCTATAAGCTCTTATTTATCATGAGTATACCCCCCAGGGGGTGTACTTTTGATAAGTTAACTACCAAGGATTGCAGTATCCCTTCGGGGGTACAAAAATCTCTCGGTATATATATGTTTGTGTTTGTCCAAATTCCTCATCCACCCCTTCCTATTCCTCCTGTTTTCCTTCCCGTCCTCATCAGGTAAATGATGACACGGGCAAGATGGGCAAGGCACAAATCTTCCACATGATTGTGAGGAACGTGCTGCTCGAGCCAAAGATGCTGATACCTGATACCTGATTGCAAATTCGCACAAAACTGGCGCTCTACAGAACACTAATCCTCCCGGTGGCCCTTTACGGACACGAATCATGGACGCTAAAGGAAGCTGATCGGCGAGTGCTTGGGGTTTTTGAGCGTAAAATTCTGCGATCTATACTTGGTGGCAAAATGGAAAATGGAGTGTGGCGCAGACGCATGAATCACGAGCTGTACCAAGTATACAAATATGCTGATATAGTGACGGTAGTGCAATGTGGCAGGCTGCGGTGGGCTGGACACGTGGCCAGAATGCCCGATGAAAGAGTAGCCAAAACTATTTTCAGCAGAGAACCAGGAAGAGGCCGTAGACTCCGTGGCAGACCCCGCACCCGGTGGGTGTGTGCTGTCGAAGACGATGCACGTTCAGCTGGTGTTCGTGGGGATTGGAGAACGGCAGCCCAGGACCGACGGTACTGGAGGACTATAATTCGTTCGGCGCAGGATCGGTAACGGACCGTTGCCACTAAAGTAAGTAAGTAAGTAAATGCATTGAATGAAGTTATTTGAATCAGTTATGAAATATATAGGGTACTTACTTACTATAGTGCCGGGGTGCACTGTACTCGGTTCGGGGCTACTTATCACCAATTCGTGACGCGTTTCGACACTTCAACCTGCTCGAGCCATCTAGCACTTTTGGCCCCTCTATTCGTGGTGCCGGTGGAGTTCTTGAAGAGAGCAGTCGTCCGGCATCCTTGCGACGTGGCCTGTCCACCGTAGTCTTCCAACTTTCACCAGGTGTGCGATGAGAATCTCTCCAAGTAGTGTCTGCAACTCGTGGTTCATACGTCGTTCATTTTGTAGTACATCGCTTTTGTATGGCGGCGTATGCTCCTTGATCGAAGCGTCTTGCGCTGGGAAAAATAGGCTCGACTTCCAGCTTGAATGCATCGATGAATCTTCTTGCTTGAATCGTTCCTCTCGTTTCGATGCCCGCTCGCCGGATCCACACCTTCAATAACGATATTGAACATGTCACACTTTCCATCCACTTCTCCAGTACTTTCTGCACCTCCCAAACCAATTAAATAATCCAGTGACGTGCCGTTGCTAGTGGTTCTTGATGAGTTCTGACGAAGTTGGTCCTTTTGGGCGACTTTATTATTCCTCAGCTGACTGATTTCTTGCCGGATCTCTTCGAGATCAGGTGCTGTTATCGTTTGTAGGCACTCCTAGGTCAATTTCGTTGCGTCTCCGTTGAGATACTCATCGCAATACTTCTTCCACCAGTCGACCATCTCGCACTCGTTTGTGACCAAGCTTTCCTCCTCGTCCCTACACATATCGGGCTTCGATGTGTGTCCCTTACGAGATTGGTTCACCTTCTCATAGATCTTACGCACCGGATTAGCCCGGAGTAGTTGTTCTAGCTCTTCACGATCTCTATCCTCCATGTGGCGTTTTTCCTCCTCAGGACCGTGGTCAACTCATTCCGCGCTCGTCGATACTTAGCCAAATTCTCCCTCATGGCAATTCTTGGATAATTTTTCCAAGCTCTTTTTTTTCTCTTCACCGCTTGTTGGCATTCCCCGTCAAACCAATCATTTCGTGCGCCCGAGGTTACCTCGCCTAGACCTAGCACAGCGGTTCCGACCTCACGGCCGAGCGTTTCCTCGGCAATCGATGAGAATATGGTCGATTTGATTCAAGGTACGTTGGTCAGGTGGCTAATTTTTGCGGAGAAAGAAAATGCTTTTGATCACCAGGCCTCGGGAAGCTGCAAAGTTGATACATTACTAGCCGTCATCGTTCGTATCAGTGTGCATACTATGGAGCCCAATTGCCGGTTTATACATTGCTTCTTTGCCGATCTAGGCGTTCATATCCCCGATGACGTTCTTGATGTTCGCTGGCGAAGAACTATTGTACGTTACCTCCAGGCTGCGCATAGAACGCTTTCTTCTCGTCATCGGGTCTACCTTCGTGTGGACAATGCACGTTTATAATGGTGTAGTTGAAAAAACTACCTTTTATCTTCAACCTGCACATCCTCTCATCCTCTGCATTTTGCCTATCACTGCAAAGCCCGTTGCCAGCTTGTTTGGCGCTCCACCGCTCTGGTAAAATTGGGCTTTGCCGCCACGGATCCTCCACAGCTTCTAACCTTTATAGAGCTTTCTGACAGCTCAAGCACCCACAGTAGCGAACACAAAATACGCGTGTATATACAGGATTTTTGCCTCATTTTGGAGAAAAGCTGATGCCTGAAGCAAAGCAAAGCCTAGGTGCTACATTTCGTTATCGAAACTTGACCTTCTGTTTTTATACGACAGACTTCGCAGCCAGCTGTTACAGTGCAGGACAATTGCAGGGCCAGTTACTACGATCCTATTGACTCTGACAGCCTCTCCCAGTCGAGATTCGAACATAGGACGACTGGCTTATTAGGGCAGCGTTATACCTCGAAGCCAACTGGGAGGTATGCTTGTGCTGATGCTCGTTTGCCTCATTTTTTTCAAGCACCAACACACACATAACTGGAAAGCTCTATGACAGATCTCCTGCAGGGCCACAATGCCGAACTTTCGGGGTTCTAACTGATCGAGCTGTACCCTGTCGCTACCCATGAAATTTAGCGTTCTGCAGTTCCAGGTACCAAGTATCCATTCCATGTCGTCGCCTTTGTCCATGCCGAATGTTCCGATTTCTTTGATTGTTCGTAGTATGTTAGTTTTCGGTTAGTAACCTTACTAGCGCCACACTACCGCGTCTCGTGATGGGACTATCATCTTATAGGGTGATTTATGTATTTTGGACAGGCGTTACGCGTACTCTATTTTGGACATTTACGGCAAAATCAAATGGAAATGTCCAAAATAGTATACGCGTAACGCCTGTCCAAAATAAATAAATCACCCTCGTACCGAAACTACACAGCGCGTCCTTCCCTGTCAGTTTGCGAGCTTAGTTTTCAGCAGGGGTGTGAAATTGTCAAAATTTTGCGGACTAAACATCCATGAATGGTGATAATTTGGAACCAGCCAGCATATCGAAAATAACAGCTAATAATAGTCTAATTATAGCTAAAAGGTTAACTGCTTTCTAATTAGTTTCAGTTGTTTTAAAACGAGTCAATCTTTAAGTAGGTCCCAGTAACAAAGGTACCAAAACCAATGAGTGGGATACATACAATGTATGTAGTTTAACAGCCACATCACCCCTCTGGTTTACACCGGGGTTGGTTTCGCGATCTCCGCCGGTTGCTCGTATTCCGGCTGGTACCAGGAGGCGATAGGGATAGGAGTTGGTAGATAAGCGACTAAGGACCACCATGTGGTCTGTATTGCGCATTATCCAACTGTTCACCAACCAGAAACCAGCCGTTTTTGAATTTTGATACAGATCTGTGATTTTCCATGAAAATCAAAACTTGAGTTTCTTTTAGGTGTACTTTAATGGAAAAAATAGTAATTAATTTAATCGTATTGTTTTTACAATGTTGCTGTTAGAGGGTATTTAATGAGAATTTCGAATAAAAATTGTTTCAATTTTTTACTTATTTCATCTCTTTATATGATGATGCAGTAGATTTTATTGGCAGTTTTATTCAAAGAAATATCGGGTATAGTTAGTATCGGGCATCTCTACTTGACAACGTAAAAAATACATACGACCTTGACTGTGATTGGTAAATCCAAGGATAAATCGACGGGACGGTGACCGTTAGCCCCGTTAGCACACAAGTCGACAAGGTCGACATACAAAGAATAACTGTCACACAGCTGATTTTGACAGTATTGATTATTATAGTGTTGTTTTTTCTATTATCAAATTTACTCCAAAAGCGTTCGATATTACGAATATTACGTGATTTTCAATGAAAATTTTGCTGAAATGTTCCTTAGCCGTGTTTGCTGCCTAAGGGGCATCGTGCCCAGACAAACATTACTTCCGCGAAATGTATTCGCTGCAAAAACACGAACAATCTCCTGTGTTGTGACACGATATCCACCGTCTCTGCAGCAGCAATTCCCCATAGGATCTCGTTCGGACGAAGGCTTCCAAATTTGCGATGAAAACATCCAAAAATATCTGGAAAACATTCGTTTAGAGTACTACTCTTTGAAAGTGATGGATCAACTGAACAAGAAGGATATCAAACGCTTGGCGCTTCTGTCGCATGTCGTTGAAATGTATGAGCAGCGCCGAATTATTGTGGATAATCTTAAATCGCTCGAGGAAATGAACTCCGAGAAAGATGAGGATATGTTACAATTGATGAAGGAAGAAAAAGAGGTAGGCTATCAGCATCCCAATTAAAGCACCTAAAAAGTTACCGAATTTTAGGCATATACTAATATTTTGACCAAACTGGACGATGAAATCATGGACGGCATTCTTTCTATGGATGAAGAGGAAGATTTTAATTCTTTAATCATGGAAGTTGCTGCTGGTGTTGGTGGCAAGGAAGCAATGCTTTTTGCACGGGAAATTTTCGACATGTACTGTGGGTTCATCGAATTCAAAGGTTGGCAAATTGAATATCTCGAAACGGAGGACAGTGAACTGGGAGGTATCCGTCATGCTTCGATTGTCGTAAAAGGTAGAGGTGCTTATCGGCACTTGAAGTTCGAAGCAGGTGTACATCGAGTTCAACGGGTTCCGGTGACAGAGAAAGCCGCAAGGATACATACAAGTACTGCAACCGTTTCGGTCATTCCTCGTCCAGATGAGTTCCAGATTGAGCTTCACGACAAGGATTTGAAAATTGAAACCAAACGGGCAAGCGGAGCAGGTGGCCAGCATGTCAATACTACGGACAGCGCGGTACGCATTGTTCATTTACCTACTGGAGTTGCTGTTGAATGTCAAACCGAACGATCACAAGTGAAAAACAAAGAGATTGCGAAACAGAAACTACTGGCCAAATTAACGCAACAAGAACTTGAAACTAAATTTAACAATAGTAAATCGTTGAAAAAATCCCAAGTAGGTCTGAGTTTGCGGAACGAAAAAATTCGTACTTATAATTACAGCCAGGATCGTATAACGGACCATCGGGTTGAGAATGGCACAATACACAATTTGAAGACTTTCCTGGAAGGGGGCCCTCAGTTAGATGATATGATTCTAAAGCTGCGGGCGGCACATCGAAAGACACAACTGATGGATATTGTTAATAGTGTAGAGAACAAGTAGACAATATATTAGATACAATAATAGATTCATTCAATTACCTGCAGCGTGTTATAATGCTTCGAGGACCGTAATTGTTGCCATGTCTAAATATAACACAAATAAGTCTCATCACGAAAAGTTAATAAATATATAAAGATTAAGAGATAAGCTTGTTTATTACAAACGAAAATCATTCAACTTAACGATCATTTTCCTATACTACCCCAATCCCCGGCCTGTCCCAGCTGGGTTACGTGATCGCGGACTACCTGGTCGATAATTTTTTGAACCTCTCGACATCCTTGTAAGGCAGTTTCCAGTACATTTGGGAGATGATCTAAATGAAACCGTTGGGACATTTCCATAAAGGCAATCTTTCCACTGCTTGGCAGTGAGGCTACCGTCAATGTAGGTCCGCCACTCATTTCCTCCAGATTTGAAACGTCCATCAATGGAACCTTACCGGCTAGCGATGCGGTACAAGCGCAAACATACTCTTTTAAACAAACGCCAGCATCGATGAGCGCCAATGTAGCTGCATTAACGGATGCACAATAATTTCCACCGTCTGCCATTAGCACTTCGATGTACACATCGATCTGACTTTTGGGATACAGTTCCGTCTTGATGGCGGCACTCAGCGCTTGCTGCAAATGGATGGTCATCTCTTGGCTTTTCCTATCACCGCGTGGTCTTTTCTTGCGTTCTCCCGTTGAAAATGTGGCCATACTGTACTGACAGTTGACGATTACCTCTTCGTGACTACTTTTCTTGGCCGAAGCCTGATGTGGCCCATATACAGCCGCTAAAACCTTGGTGTTGCCTTGCTCAATGTATGCACTACCATCCGGTTGACTAAACACTCCTAGCTTGCACTGTATACGGCGCAGTTCGTTGGCTCTTCGTCCATCCAACCGAAGTCCCTCGTCGGATAGAAGCTCCATTTATTAAAATAATGTTTTAAACGGTCTAAATTTAGAGAAATAACTGCAAAACATATCCCGCAACACGCGCTTATTAAATTATTTGGATTTACGGCTAGTAACGATAAACAAAACTGAACTCACCAACACTATTCTACTGACAGTCGACATTGACATGTTCATTCTTCATTTCGTTTTCAACGCAAGATTTTTATAGCAACGCTAGTATCTGTCAAACTTTCATTCATGAAAGTTTGACCAAAACAAAAATCCATTATTTACCAACGCTCGCTATCAGATACAGCTTGTACTAGCACTATTTTCTTTATTCCTGTAGAATTCATTCAATTTATATTTTCAACAATCTAATTATTTCGTAAATGGAGCGAATTTGTAGACTGTGCCTGCAAGATGAACCGAACTTAGGACCTATCAAAGATTATTCGATCAATTGGCCCGATCAAAACGACGCAGAATCCGAAAATTTCACCCAGCTTATTCTTCGATATTTATCTATACAGGTAATAAGGATAATAGTTTTTCCTCTTTAAAATAAATTTTGAAAACTAAAATTGTACTTAACATTCAGGTAATTAAGCCAGAACAACCCACTTCGGAAACTGTGATTTGCAGCAATTGTCGATCTGCGATTGTAGATTGGCACAATTTTCGTGAGTGCTGTCTTCGAAATGACGGACTATATCTGAAACTTCTTTCTGAAGTATCCTCTGTAGACGATGGTTTACTTCAGGTGTCCGAGACAGCAGGAAACGACATCGAGCCTGATGAACCAAAACAGGAAGAAACAACCGCAGATTGTAATGAAGCCGCTGGTGAAGACGATGATGATGATGATGATGACGATGATGATCACAACTCGACACGAATTGATTTCTACGAGGTGGATCTAGAAGATCAAAAACCAGAGCCAGAATCTCTTGAAGACTCGTCTTCAAAAATACCTCTCAAAAAACGTGGACGACCACGAAAGGAAAATACCACTAAAAAACCGAATGTTCCCAAGTCTCAAGTTTCAGAAATATGCGAAACAGGAAAGAAACGTGGTAGACCCAAGTTGGCTGTTAAATCAGAGAGAAGAGCAGAAGTTTGCCCAATGTGTGGAAAATTTATTAAAAATATGTCCGAGCATATGAGGATCCATAACAACGAAAAAAGGTAGGTATAAGTTTTTACGCTTATTTTTAACTTCATGTTAAAATTGATTTTATCTCTACTAGACATCAATGTCCATTTTGTCCAAAAGCGTTCGTGAGCGCCTCCAACTACAGTTCACATGTCAATATTCATACGCGTGCAAAAATGTACAAATGCGATCTCTGTGACAAGCAATACCCTATGCTGAACGGGTTAAAACAGCATCGGATAACACATTTTAAAGATCGAGTGTATTTGTGTCCTGTATGTGGTAAAGCATATTACCAACCGACCGGATTGGCACGGCACAAGCGAACTCATTTCGAGGAACCGAAAATTAAATGCTCCGAATGCGATAAGATGTTTCTTTCCAAGTAAGCTCGAAACTCGCATCAAATAGATGGACAAACTCTGAAATGCCGATTTTTGTTTTTAGCGGTGATCTTCGGAAGCATTTCACTAAGCATCTGGATGAGAAACCCTTTGCCTGCGAAATCTGTGGCCGGGCGTTCAGAAGGAAGGACAATTTAGTGACGCACTTGAAAACCCATCGGCCTACAACTAAGCGGAGTAGTGCCGGGGTTGTACAAAACCAAGTACCAACGGCGCTTGAGCTTTCGACGATAGCGGAAGGTTGAATTCGATTGTACTTTTTAAACCTAGATCAGGTTTAAGCAATAATTGTAATTAAAACAAACGTGCAAAACATTGGCATGTTTTCTTCCTTATCACAAGGTGCAAATTTTAAAGTCATGTGGAACAACATACGTGTCATGTTATGTGAGGTAACTTGTCCACGCGAAAAAAGAAACCTTTTAATATAAACATTTGCCGCGATTCTTTATTTTGCTCAAAATCAAATTATTCAGTTACGTAATTATCCACCTCATAAGGTAATTCTTTTAGCCACTTTGCTCGCTACGTCCCTCTTTGTGTTGTTCCACCCCGATTCGAAGCAGGCATCATTTTTGCAGAATAATTGTCTAATATTTTAGCAACATGCCCTACCAAGCACTCCATACATCACTCTTTTCTTGGTCCCCTTGGAGCAAAGTCCGTGCCCTTAGAGGAAAACCGAAAAGCACAACCATTTCTTTAGTGCCAGATCCGAAGAAAACAGTAATCATCTACGAATCATCCAAAGTGGCTACACCGTTCTACATACAGCTCCATAGGCAGCGAAAGTGGATAGACCGCGCTCCAACTGAAAGTTGAATTCGTCATCATTTTGGACTCTCATAAGGGCTCAAAGGTCATCAATACCTATACCCACGCATACCTAGTAATGTGGAGAAAAAAGAAGCTAACAATCTATTTGCTGTTCTTCAAAAGTGTGACCCGCACCAGTTCGCCCGCGTCTCATCCGGAAACATTTCGTCTGATACGATCTCTGAAAGCTCAGCAATATTCAACATCACTTTAGAAGTTCCTCAAGGAAGCGTACAGGGCCCGCTTATTTTCATGCTGTATGCAAACGACCTCGCATATCGGCTGTCATCTGGAAAATAATTCTTCGCTGACGATCTTAAAAACTTCCGGGTAATTTCGTCCTCCCTAGATTTACAAATGCTCTCCTGACGACAAATAGCGTTATCTTTGGTGTTTTCTTTGACGTTCCCAAAACCACAAACCACATCGGCTGTCCATCATTACTTTCAAATATAAATCTGAACACTCCAGCTCGGATTCTACGAACCCGACGGCAAATGGAACAATAGATCAAAATAATGGTCGCAGTGGTCAAACCTTCCGACAAAAAAAAATGATGTAGGTACTTCTGCTGCCACTCAATAAGACAAAGTATGCATACAGTAATCCATGCTGTGTTTGTATTAGTGCTTTCAACGTTGTCCGCTATTCGCCTCTATTCTACATACCGATCGGAGCCGGATCCGATCAGAAATTGCGCTTCGATGGGAATACATCGTATGCTATAACATACGTCGATTGTGACGTTTCTGATCGGAACGAGTCCGATCGGAATGCAGAATCGAGGCTATTAGTTTGATTTTAATATTAAAAAACGTTCTTACAAGAATGCTTTTTGTAAATAGAATTCGATTTAAGCTACAATCTGTACGAATGCTTTCGAAGACGAAGAATAAAGAATTTCAATGTAACGAGTCAGATACAGATGTGCAGGCTTTGTTTCTGTTCCTATCATTTCACATGTTGACGGGTGACTCTGCACAGCATTGTTTTACCTTCGTTCTACTTATGCAATATCTATCTGCTGACATTCCTCGTCAAACTCCACTAATAGTCATCTTCCATCGTCGTTGTCGAAAGCAACACAAAGCCGGGGTGGCTCGTGCTGTTTCAAGCAATCGTTTCAAGCAAAGCATTCAACTCGATCTTGGCTCACTTATCGCTAATTTCCCAGGCGTCTCAGCAGTGACAAATCATTTTCGACCTGATCAAGCCATCTTGCACGTTGAGCCTTCCTCTTCCTGGTGCTGGTGAGGTTGTTAAAGAAAATTGTTTTCGTCACAGTGTCGCCAAATATCATCCGCAGCACCTTCTGCTCAAACACGACTACGGCGCGTATGTCCTTCGTGAGTCACGTCACGACTTCAAGTCAGAACTACCTGTCTAAAAAGGGTTTTGTACAGCTTCATACGGCGGAGCAGCGTTTTGCGAAGGGCAAAGTAGGAACGGTTTTCCACTGGAATGCGCCGCTGGATCTCCTTACTAGTGTTGTTGTTTGCGGTCACCAGCGATGCCAAATACACGAGCACATCTAGCACCTCTAGTTCGTCGCCGTCAGCGGTTCCCGTCCGTGGTTCCTGGTTATGATCCTGGTAAGTTCCTGGTTATGATATTAAGTCATCTGCGCAGTCTAGGAGTTGGTTACCTTTGGCGAAAATCTTGCCTCGTATCGATGTCCGCTCGTCGGATAACCCCCTCAAGAGCGATGTAAAATAGCATGCATGATATGTCGTCAATTATCAATTACTGCTTCTCGAAATGAGATGCGCGAAAAACACATCCATTGGTCCAATGTAGTTCTGATCAGCTCCGTCAGCTTGTCCGGAAAATAATGTTCGTGCATTATCTGCTATAGCTGGTCCCGGTCGACTGTTTCGTATGCTGTTTTAAAAAATAAAACAAAATGTGATGCGCGGGCACGTTGGCTTTAGTGAACATATCTGCCAGTTGTTTGTTTCTCGGGCTCAGCTCGATCTTCAGAGTTCCTCTGTTGACGTGATCACATAAAAAGTGGTGCTTGACATCAATATGTTTCGCCCTTTTGCATTCTACGTTCTTTACCTTTGAAATACAGCTATGGCTGTCTTCGTAGATCATGAAGGATTGATCCGGTGACATCACTTGAAGATCCCTTGGTAAGCCTTCCGAAGATCACTTGATAAGCCTTCCAAAACGGATAAACTCAGCGCATCATACTCAGCTTCTTTGGATGATGAGACCATAACAACCAAAAACTTGAAACACGAATCCGCTAACAAATTTTCGGTCTACAGCATCTGTAGCCCAATCGGAATACAAGAGCAATGGAACTATCCTTCTTGGTTCACTGTAGCTTTAAGTCATTTGTGCCGTTCAATTGGCGTGGCGAACAATTGTTTTCAGTGAATACCATTGGAGGTATCCGGTATTCTATTAATAGCCCCCGAAGTATCCTACGGAGTAACTTATATCCAGGCGAACGCACAGCATTCGTACATCACACTTTTCAGTATTTTTCGATACGGTTGCTTCGTAGTGGATGTATCTTGAATCGGCAGCTGACATCTTTTCCCATTAATTTTGACTGAATTGCATTCAACCATAACCAAATTGATGAACACACATGATTGATTCCGGGTTTGTTGGATAGCGAAGAAACCAAATCCATGTGGTCTCCAACTACCAGGGGATCGTTGATATATATATAAGCACGTACACAACACTTTTTGGTAGCCCAAAAATATAAGCAGCTAGCTGACCCGACAAACTTCGTATTGCCACAAATTAACCTGTGTTGTACATAAATCATGAATCAATCAAGTTCAACCTTAGATGATTCATTTTGGCAGTTACGTAACTATGAAAGCATCCCAGGTAACCAATAAGCATCACCAATGCTATTCAAATGCAGGCCAATAAGCAATAGAAAAAATCTTGACTCCAAAACCACTTACATGTCAAATTTGGTTCCATTTGATTGATTAATTCTCGAGTTATGAGGAAATTTGTATTTCATTTGTATAGGAGCCCCCCTTCAAAAAAGGTAAGGGGTCCTAATTCATCATAGAAAAAAATGGTTGCCGCCAAAAACACCCACATGCCAAATATGGTTCTATTTGCTTGATTAGTTCTCGAATTATGAGGAAATTTGTATTTCATTTGTGTAGAAGCCCCCCATCTTAAAGTGGGGAGGGGTCCTCATTCACCATAGAAAATATTTTTGCCTCCAAAAACCTCCATATGCCATTTGGTTTCATTTGCTTGATTAGTTCTCAAGTTATGAGGAAGTTTGTATTTTATTTGTATAGGAGCCACCCCTCCTAAAGTGGGGAGGGGTCCCAATTCATCATAGAAAAAAATTTTGTCTCAGAAAACACGCACATGCCAAATTTGGTTCCATTTGCTTGATTAGTTCTCGAGTTATGAGGAAATTTGTGTTTCATTTGTATGGGAGCCCCCACTCTTAGTGGGAGGAGGGGTCTCTAACCATCATTAAAACCTTTCCTGGCCCAAAAAACCTCTACATGCAAATTTTCACGTTGATTGGTTCAGTAGTTTTTGATTCTATAAGGAACATTCCGACAGATAGACAGAAATCCATTTTTATATATAAGAAAAGTTGTGCTTGGACCATAAGAATTTTTTCACCAAGAGTCCTTTATTCAACAAGTTCCAACAGCGACTGCTTTAATCCATATCGATTTCTTGAGCTTACACAGAGAGGTAGATCATGTTCTTAAAGGCCGCAAGATCCATAAATCTTAGGTCGTTCGTTCGTTGCCGTAGCGTTTTTGTCATTGAATCGTCCAGTAACCGGGTTGAATTCTGACTCCCGGCCGGTGTATATGTGCGCCACAGCTCTGGTAGATGATATGACCATCCCGGGTGTTTTTTATAGAGCATTTAGAGATCACTCGAAGAATTAGTGAAGATTAGCTCAGAACCGTGTGGAATAGAGACAAGTTCTTAGTACGACAGCGTTCTAAGCTGCTGAATCAGAGTGTGTTCATAGAGCGGTGCCTAAGAAAAAGTTGTAGATCTGATCTGAAACTTGCGTTGATTTCTTTTATGTTCATTATAGACTCAAACATACCTCAATACATAGATTTAATGTATTTACAGTGGCCTCATCCAATGGGCACATGTAAGCTCATTACAATCATAGCACAAACAAATTGAAATATAATAGTATCTATTAAGCAACGGTTGTGTGTTTCTCCTTCATAGTTAGAATCCTCATAGACTTCTAAGATTCAGTTCTAGTTTTTGGTTAACATTAAGATTATTCTTCATAGGATTCATCGTTTAGTGACATCTAGGTTTCTCCAAAAAACAATCACGATCTTCGGTTTCCTAGCAATCAGTTTCAATTCGTTAGGTAAAGTTCTATCTAACCACTCGCGCTTAGATGTTCGAAATACATCGTATAACTCTGCCTGGCTGTGACATACAAAATAAGGCTCTAAGCTCACACATCAATTAGTTTACAGTGTTAACTAGCTCAAGTGCATAAAAGAGCCGCTTATAATTTGAATTAGTAAATGTAGTAAATAATATCCTTGTGTCAAGATGGAATCACGGACGCAATTCTGTCGGTCTGCATTGCATATTTAAACGTATGTTAAAAAATTTCAAACAGTTAGCAATTGCAGAAATAACATCTGTCTGTATTAGTACCTCTAGGTAACGATTTCTAGAGTTTCGTTTGTTTTAAATCCATATAAGTTTTAAACTCATATAAATACGATGACCTGTTTCTTCTCAGCTTCTGCGTAGGAAATAAAATAAATCTTACCTCATAATTGTTACGATGCAGGACGTTGACTAAGCAGTATATTGAATCCTGAAAATGAAATGAAAATTACTATTTTTTCTTTAACAGTTGTGTAAAGATAGATGTATGGTATTAAAAATTCTACTAGAAATTCATATTTGATTAAACACAAAAATAAAATGACTATGTTCCTTATCTTCATACGTTCTGGGTACGTAGGAGGTATAATCCGATACTAAATTGTTTATTTATTTTCTTAGCAATACGGTTTCATTTACATTCGCTTTGTAGAGAAATAAATTCAACAACAGTATTTTTGTAGATTTTTGTTGCTCTGATAAGTTATGGTAAACTCTCTGAAATAGCAACAAGAAATATAGGTACTGCAACAACTTTTATCGAAACAAAAAAAACGGCAAACGATATAGCAATCAGTCACACGCAGCTGGCCAATGATCTAATTTGCATGCAAACCGTGTTCTTTCCAGTCTGAGTAGCGGTTGCTTTGACCCCACTCGGTAGAATTCACAGTTTGCGTGGCATTTTCAATTTGAAGCCAGTAATAAAAAAATACCTTTGATCTTCGAATACAATATCGATCGATGACACATGAACAGATAGTCAAGAGGTAGACGGCAGATATAGTCAGGGTTCTGAACAAAACAAAAAAAACCTGCGATTGCAAAGACACCTGTCCATGTTTTCGTATTGAACGATGAGTTCACTCATAGATTGAGCGCAGATACTGATAAAACGAAAAATCTTGGTTTAACAAACACCTGCCACTTGAAACCGATGGCTGAACTATATAGGGTTTACCTTATCTTCATATCAGAGGCAAACATCACGTACTTTTCATGAATCAATGTTATGAAGACGTTTTGTGAAACCTCGTGGGTGTAAATATAAGAAAACATTACTGCGTTTCAATTCTTGGAACCCTTAGAGAGAATAACGAAGGTAGGTAAAACATTTTGATACCGTCATCCGGGGCGAGATTGTGCCAAAAAAGCATATGTTTTTGTTCTTTAGCTCAGTATACACACAATTTAGGAACTAAGTTGATTTAAAACCTGTCAATATATATTAAATTGTTCAATATCTGTATAAAGTAGTTCATATGGGGCCGTCCATGAATTAAGAAGACTATTAGGGGCAAGGGTTCGGCCCAAAACAACGCATCACACAAAAAGTTTGAACGAAAATAACATGGAAAGGTCTGAAATAACTAAAAATGAGTTCGTAGTCAATGGACAACCTATATATAACTAGTAGCGTTTCTAGGGTTAACGAGGGGGAGATATAGGGAGGGCGTGTATCCTAAGGGGGCATATCTCTATGATCATTTAACAAAAGTAACCATTACTTCGTTCCAGAACCCGCGACCGCAGGACATATGTACCACCCCCCCCCCCCTCCCCCATCCTTAAAACTGGCAGTGTATACACGGTATAATATATTTGTTTTATAATAGAGTGTTTATTCAGAGCATCTGAAATTTCAAGAGAAAAAGTAAAAATTATTTTAAATTATTTAGCAGACCTACGATGCTGTTTGCTCCAAAATGGATGATGCAGTCTAATCTGTCGTATTTTTATTGTGTAAGTGAAATCCACAAATTGGATCCATCATTATGGCTTGGCACAATCTCACCCCCGTGAAGCTCGAAAAGTACAATGTTTCGAAAAATATTATTTTCGTAATCAAAACTTATCCAACGCATAATAACCTTTTAATAAATTGTAAATAATTACTTTATATACCTTAAAAATAGCAAGTTGATACGATTTCTTGTTTGGGTTGGTTTATACGGGATTTTCGGTAAGCGTTATCTTCGAGTATTTTTGATCGCGAACTTTAAAACCCTGTTTAGGCTAAATAGTTTTCTAACATTATCTGTGTTCCATTCTAAGTTATGAATAAATATGTTATGTTCATCATCATTTTGAATTTGGGTCACCTGTTTCCAGATATAATAAATTTTCAAAAATAAACATTTTTGGTTTTTGGCACAATCTCACCCCCGTCTCACAATAGGTCGTATGAATAAAACAGTTTGCTTTGCTTTTCTCGTTTAAATCGTAGGGGAGCATTTGCTCTAACTCTTTCATTCATACGGCAATGTCACCCCGGATGGCGGTACTCTATCTAATTATTTTATAATTGTTTCGTCGATTGCTCAATGTTCAAAATTTATATCGAACTAAAAATATGTTTCGAAACAGTGACTGCCTTCCAGTTGGCTTCGTGGTATAATGCTGGCCTAATAAGCCAGTCGTCAGGCTGTAGTTAGAGTCAGTAGGACCATAGCAACTGGCCCTGCAGTTATCCTGTACTCTAACAGCTGGCTGTCTGTCGTATAAAAACAGAAGGTCAAGTTTCCAAAACGGAATATAGCACTAAGGCTTTGCTTTGATAGCTAATTTTATCTTTAACCAACTCTGTAACTTTTGAACAGGCAATATTTCAATTTTTCTAAATATACTTATGTTATTGTTCCAATGATATGCCTGGATCAGTATATAAATCTAAAAGCATTAGCAATTCATGAAATGCCTAAAACCTTTAATGGTTTGTCTAGATTCAACCATACTAATAAATTAATCTAAATTAGATTTCATTACAGCGAAATGATAATAAAATACCGACTTGCATATCCAATACAGATACCGATTATCAGTTAAAAAACAAAATTGTTTGTTCTAGTATTTACATTTGTATGATTAACAACAACATAGCGGAGCCGGGTTGCGTCCACTGCACACAACAATCGATAGTTGCCTGTTTTTAAGTGACTCATCTCGAAACCAAATAGTGCTTTCCGTGACTAACTGCTATCGGCGAAGTGTACAAATAGTATGTAATATACTTCAATTGTGAGGCAGGCAGTTAAGCAAGCTGAAATCAGCTCGAAACCATATGACACTATGCTGAATTAGAGGTACATATGTAGAGTAGTGGCACGTAGCGCACTATCCATTAAAAATACATCACTTGGCTGTGGTAAAACAAACATGTTCACCCACACCAGTGCGGCTTTATTTGCTTCCAAACTTTGAATCACATGATAGCGTCCAATTTGTGAAACCAACAACCAGCACATGAATAAAATTTTCCGTTATCTATTGCAGAGACAACGTTATCTTCCCGAAGAATCGCTGTTCAACGACTTCAATAGACTTATTCCACGAAACAATAAATTTAAATCAAATCATCAGGAATCACGGCTTGTCAGTACGATATGTTTATCGTTATCTACCTACCGCGTATCAAACCGGAATTAAGAATCCAGTCCCCTCGCCTTCCTTTTTATCCTTGCATACGGGCCGATAGCAGGATCAGTAATGAAATCGTACAGCACCTGCGTCCAGGACGAATGCTGCGGGATGGTGTCGTAAAATTCTGGTGCGATTCGTTTCACTTCTGGCAAGTACCGTCCTGGCACAGCCGGAAAGTCGTGATGTTCGTTGTGATAACCAACGTTGAATGTGATCCAATTGAGCGGACCGTAGTAGGAATACGTTTCGAAACCTTTGGCAAACATGTAGTGTTCGGAGATAAAATGACCGGCAACAGGATGAAGGCCCATCGCCAACAAGGAGCCAATCACCAGATAGAACATAACCTTCCAGCCGAAAAAATATACGACGATGGTGTTGAAAATTAGCTGAATAATTCCATTTATGATTTCTAGTTTCTGTGGAGGCTTCGGATTCACGACCAGTGGACGAAAGATGTAAAACAGTGGTTGCAGGCAGACCCAAATGAACTTTCCAAATGTGTTGCAGAACAGTTTTGCCTCCAGCAGGGTTGGTAAATCCGTATCGATCACTTCATCTCCTTGATAACGATGATGTTCCAGGTGATACTTTTTGAAGCTCACTGACATGGGCAGCCCGATCGGGAGATTACAGAAAAATCCAAACAGACGATTCGCTAGCGGCCTCGAATGTCCAAACGCCAAATTATGTGCTATCTCGTGGCATGCAAGCATTAGTGAGTGATTGATGACACCTCCCAAGCAGTAAGCCAGCAGAAAAATCATCTTCCACGATTGATCTTTCATTACAAACAGCATTGCAAATTGGGCCAGTACCATACCCGTTGCCACCCATTTAAATTGTGGATCATAGCCGAAAAGTTTCTTGATTTGAGGATACTTTTGCAGAATAATTTTTCTCCTGCTGGCGTGCGGCTCCTCGGTATATGTCCACTCAAAATCTGTACGGGAAACGTGCTGACCCATCCCGAAGAAGTTTAGCTTTAGTTTGCAGGCCAAAAAACTAAGTCAAAATTAATCATAACCACTTATAAGCTAAGATATAATTCCAACTGCACAAGATTTCACTGACTTCTCATCACTGACTTCTTTCGACGACCGGGACCGGTGACTGCGATACATCAAATAAAAATCGAACAAAATTCCTCAAATACCTACACAACTGATAAATTAGCGTTTGTATTGGAAATCGTCTACGTGTTGACAGACCGTACGGTAAATAACGTACGCACCAACACAAAATAATACTATAAAATTGTAGGAATGTATGCTATAAACTGCAGTAGTGACATGTGTGGATGAATGAATGAGAACGGTAAAGAAGATAAAGAATGAAAAGTCGGCAGAAGAAAGCGATACGAAGAAGAGTGTTTTTATATTTACATAAATAATGCGGAGTGCGATGAATATAGTTCGAACAGAGCTCGAAACCGACACGCGACACATTCTTGCATGCAACTTACAGTAATGTGTACAGGGGAAACGTTAGTATCCAGCTTTTTACGAGCCATAATGGCGGACGTATTCGTGATATTTGAACAGCACTCTTAACATTTCCCTAATACATCGCACGTTTTTTTCCGCGCGTTCACGGTAAAACTAAAGGAATGTACAGAAAGAAAACGTGCGATGTATTAAGGAAATGTCAAAAATGTTGTTCAAATATTACGAACACGTCCGCCATTATGGCTCGTAAAAACCTGGATAAATAGGCAAACATATTAAATATTTCCGTTGGATGCGAGTATCCAAGTGAAAGAGGAAGTGGTTAAAAATATCGATTTAGATTTCAAAGCAGAAGTAAAGTTAGTTCCTTAATTAAATCCAAGATCACGTTCATTTCCAAGTTTTAGAAATTTTATCCAGCTTTTCAGTTTCACGAGCCATAATAATTGACATTTCAGTAATACATCGTACGTTTTCTTTCCGCATGTTCACGGTAAAACCAAAGGAACGTACGGAGAGAAAACGCGCGATGTATTACTGAAATGTCAAATAAATATTACGGCTCGTAAAAAGCTGGATTGCATCTGTTTATGCACAATTTCGGGTGAAATGGGTAAGCGATTCAACCTGATCGTCTTCGATTTGAATGCACATAGGTCTTCAGTAACGGATATCACTCTCTTATCATAAGCCAATTGATCATTAAAAATTAGATTCGATAATCGCTCTAAATTTATATCCAGCTTTTTACGAGCCATAATGGCGGACGGCATAATCCGTGTTCGTAATATTTGAACAGAATTTTTGACATTTCAAATACATCGCGTGTATTTGACACGCAAATAAATACATATACATCGATGGATTATGCTGTCCGCCATTATGGCTGGACAAAAAGACCCGCACACTCAAAACAATCGGCACGTCAAGTTTAAGTGAAAAGATAGGTAATTTTCATCCATCACACTTTTCATGTAACAAAGCAAAGCCTGGGTGCTAATTCCGTTATCGAAATTTGACCTTCTGTTTTTTATACGACAGACTTCGCAACCAGCTGTTAGAATATAGGACAGTGCGGGGTCAGTGCTACGATCCTATTGACTCTAACAGCCTCTCCCAGCCGAGATTCGAACATACGACGTGTGGCTTTTCATGTAACATTCACGTGAATTATACTCGCACTCATATTCACCAGTTTATGTGCGATCCCAATAAATTTTATCAAGTTTCGCATTAACTAGTACATGAAGCTCATGTAAGTTGCTGTACAGAAGTTTACATTATTCATGTGGATGCGACGTGCCGATTTTTTAGAGTGTATATATTTATAGCGCCCATTTACAACACGCACACTTTTCAACCTTTAAATCGACATTCATTCATATTTCGACATAACGGGAACAATTGAAATTGAAATACGAGGCTTTCAACGCGCAGAATGAGATGATCGGATGAATCAAAACAATATTTAGCAGTCAGCTGTGCACAACGCGCCGGATAAGTACTACTTGTGGAATAGTCATAGTGCGAAAAACCATGTTTATTGCACAATTCTCCACTTGGATTGTGTATATTTTTTATTTGCTTGGAACGTGCTTTGTGTATATTTTACTAAATGGTTCATATCTATTTTACGAATATTATTATGCCACCACAGTACCGGTTAAGCATCAGTACGAGTACATTATCGTTGGGACCGGGACGGCGGGATCAATCATTGCCGCCGAAATACCGTCTGGAGATGTGCTCATTGTTGAAGCCGGATCGATGCGACCAGCTCTGATGGATGTACCACTATTTCAACCTTTATTTCAAGGAACCAGTTATGACTGGCAATATCGCACGGAGTCACAAAATATGGCATGCAGCGCACTGAATGAAAATCGCAGTGCCTGGCCTATGGGAAAAGTCTTCGGAGGATCGCACATGCTCAACAATATGGTGCACTATCGAGCAACAAGAGAGGACTTTGAAGGATGGTTCGATACGGAAGAGGAACTAGCAAAGTTTATGGAATATTTCCAAAATTGGGGAGCAGATTCAACTACCGCTATGGAAATGCAAACATTCTCTACCGGTTTGGACAGGGCATTTATTAGGGCTGCAGAGCAGGCAGGACTGAATAGTTCATTATTCTATCGCCCAAACGTGACCATGAAAAATGGAAGACGTTGGACAACCAGTCATCAAAGTTTTAGTAAGTCGCTTAAGACTCATGAAATTGTATTTAACGCTGAAGTTGAAAAAATCATCATCGAAAACGGTAAAGCAGTTGGACTCTTATTTAACAAAAATAGCAATTTAGTCGAAGTGAAAGCAACCAAAGGCATTATATTAGCAGCAGGAACCGTGGGAAGTACTAAAATCCTTCTTCAAAGTGGAATTGGTCCTAAAGAGCATCTGGAAAAAGCTGGTGTTCAGACAATAGTAAACTTACCAGTTGGAAATAATTTACAAGACCATGTAACAACAGGAATGGACCTAATTCTTTTATCAGAACGAATGCCAATGCGATTAATGAACTTAATACATCCAAGAAACTTATGGAATTATTTCATTAATAATGGTCAAAATTCTTCGATATCTTTCGGTGGCTGCGAGTGTCTAGGATTTGTCAATTTAGACTCAAATTTTACTCATGATATTGGTTTTATGGTGCTCCCGGTGGGGATAACAGTGGATGCTGGTGCGCATCTAAGAGCGCTTATCAATTTGCAAGCAGATGTTTGGAATCAATACTTCAAACCGTTGGTGAATCAGGACAAACAGTCCGTTACAGTTCTACCGATACTTCTTCATCCCAAAAGCAGAGGCTACATTAGAATAAGCAGTACTAACTCACGTTCTAATCTTATCATCAATCCCAACTATTTACGAGATGCGGACGACGTTCAAACTCTTATTACTGGACTTAATATACTCCAACACATTATAAAGCAACCGGCAATGCAATCGCTAGGGGCTGAGATCAATCCTAAACTATTTCCAGGCTGCCAGAATTATCAATTTTCGAGTGATTCCTACTGGGAATGCTATATAAGAGCACTAACGCTAACCCTGTACCATCCGGTGGGAACATGTCGAATGGGAAACGAAAACGACCCTGAAGCTGTTGTATCGAACCGAAATCTAAAAGTGCATCAACTGAGTAATCTTTACGTCATAGATGCGTCTGTGCTACCCAATTTACCTAGTGGAAATCCGAACTCGATAGTTATGGCATTAGCAAATTATTTCCTAAATAAAAATTTTCCACATCGATAAAATGTGTTGTCTCCTTTTTCTCAAATACTTGTATTCTGTATACACCGTACACCATTTGTTAAAATTATATCTTGTGTATAACAGTTGTCACTTGAAATGCTTTTCTTTTATCTAACGAATCGTAAAATTGCAGTCAAAATCAGTGACCATTCGGCCCCCCACTCCGCTGATCTGATGTTGTTCAAGGTATCCTAGGGTCCTCTTTATTATCTATCGCAAAAATTTGAACTATGCATTAAAGCATCTGTAATAATTTTTTATTGCTTGGATTTTAAATTACAGACAAATCGCTTTTTACGCGAAGGAAAGTTTTCGCATAAATCAGAATCATCTAAATTTTGGAATTCGTATAAATTTCGAAATTCTCGTAAAAAACCGCGTAAACTTGTATAACTTAAGCATGTTCTATATGTAGTTTAAAGTTTTTCAAGTTCCTTTTTCGGATTGTTTCTCTTGAAATATCGTCAAATGGCTCAAGATCCTCGTTATTTCTGCAATTTTACGTGAATTGAAATGTTTTAATGCTTTTTTCTCTATAACCGGGTGCTTTGGCTGCACAAATTTTTCGATTTCCGATCAGAGGATAAAGTGTGAGATCATCGGAAAAGATCTGTACTGTGTATACTGTCTTGATTTCTAGAACATGACTCACTGACATTCAAAGATCAAGTTTCTTCTTCTTCAGCAGCATAGAGCCGGGGTGGCTCGTGCTGTTTCAAGCACTCGTCTCCATTCAACTCGGTCTTGGGCCACTCGACACCAATTTCCTAGTCGTCTCAGAAGTCGCAAATCGCTTTCGACCTGGTCGAGCCATCGTGCATGTTGGGCCCCCCTGTTCCTGGTGCCGGTGGGGTTGTTGAAGAGGACTATTTTCGTCGCACTGTCGGTCGGCATCCTTACGACGTGTCCATCGTAGCCTGCTAACTTTCGCTAGATGTACGATGGGAGTCTCCCCAAGCAGTACCTGTAGCTCGTGATTCATACGCCTCCGCCACTCTCCGCTTTCAGTTTGTACGCCGCAAAATATCGTCCGCAGCACTTTCCGCTCGAACACGGCAAGGGCGCGTATGTCCTCCGTGAGCAGCGTCACGGCTTCAAGTCCATAAAGAACTACCCGGTCTTATAAGAGTTTTGTACATTGTTAGCCTCGTGCGGCGGCGTACGCTTCCTGGTCGCAGCGTTTTACGAAGGGCAAAGTAGGCCCGATTTCCCGCATGGATGCGCCGCTGGATCTCCTTACTAGTGTTGTTGTCCGGGGTACCAGCGATCCCAAATACACGAACTCCTCTACCACTTCTAGTTCGTCGCCGTCAACGGTTACCGTCCGTGGGAGGAGCGCGTTTGTTTCCTTTGAGCCTCTTCCTTTCATGTATTTGGTCTTCGACGCACTTATTTTTAGCACAATTCTCCTAGACTCTGCTTTCAGTCTGGCGTAGATTGCCTCCGCCGTCGCAAAGCTCCTGGCTATGATATCGAAGTCATCTGCAAAGCCTAAAAGTTGGCTACCCTTGGTAAAAATCGTGCCTCTCGTTTCGATGCCCGCTCATCGGATCACCCCCTCAAGAGCGATGTTGTACAGTATGCAGGATAAACCGTCACCTTGTCTCAACCCTCGCCGCGTCTTGAAGGGACTCGAGAGTGTCCCAGAGATGCGTACGAAACACATCACTCGATCCAATGTAGCTCTGATCAGTCGCGTCAGTTTGTCCGGAAAACCGCGTTCATGCTATATCTGCCATAGCTTGTCTCGATCGTATGCTGCTTTGAAATCAATAAAGATGTGATGCCGATCAAGTGCCGTATGCTTTTTCGAAAGGCTTTATCTCAGTTGGGATTTATTTTTCGGTTTGGTAGCCTTTCGTTTAACACCTACTGTAGTGAATAGCAATGACATGGTTGAATGTAAGCAAATGTTTATGATCAAATCAAGAGTAATCATAGCTAGCTTAGTTATGAACTTAAATATAAAACAATAATGTCACTTTCAAAATGTTAGCACTTCCCAAACTTTGAGTCGATATTGTTTCTGGCAGCCATGTATATAATCCTATTGAGTGGGACAACGTTTCCCGTAAGGTCGAGGAACGCGAGAATAACGAGCGAAGTCATTCTGTGTGCTATTTTCGAGAACCACGGATGTGTTTTGGATTCGGATACGACACCTACCACTAGACTCCGTATAGCTACCTCATCCACCTTGTTCTTGTCCTTGGATACCACTTGCATATTGGCGACACACCACTCCATATAGCCTTTGTTCCATAATGGGTGCAATTGTGTTGCTTCACCGAAAGGGAAAGCAGCCGTTTTTCCATCCACTCGCTGACTCAAATTTCCTGGTTGATTGGTCCCGATTGCAATAAAAATGTCGTTTTTCAAGCCTGTCAAACTTCTTAGCGAACTTCGGCAGTTTCGTATGCTCGAAAATGTCTGCCAACATGCCATGTACAGCTGGAGGGACCTGTAGTCAGACGATTACAGAACCCGCCTTGACAAGCTACTGGTCGTAGAGTCGAATGGTGCTTCCTTTATACTAAATTCTGCATTTACCAAGATAAACAATGAAGCCTTTTGCCAGGGCAAGTTATAAGAGTGGTAAAAGATCAAGATGCGTAATTGAGGCCTCTTTTCCATTGGCAAATTAAAACTTGTTCGACTACCTGGTTCTAGGAGCAACATTGGTGGTGCAAAGTTGTAGGGAAAAAACACATACATACCCTCCATTTGTACCGAATTTTGCTTTACAGACCTTGAAACCTCTATCTGGCGCTGGTAGTTATAGGAATGGTACTGGCTCTCGAAGTACCAATGAAGTTTCTTGCTTATTGTTTATTGTATAAAAATATCGACAGGCCTTTTGGCCCTACTGATACACTTAACCTAAAATCTACGAGCTAGTACCAGGAATCGAGTTTTCAGTACCTCGCGGCTAACGTTCACTCAAAATAATCCGCACATAACTAATGGAAAATTTCCATATGGAAATCCTTATGATTATTATGTGCCACATATAAACACAATCCGCCCAGAAGTACACATGAAAATTATATGCATATGAATAGTATGTGCAAATTTTAAAAGTAAATTTTAAAAACACATAAATGGTAACTGTTTGGCACATAAAGTTCATTTACATGGCACATGGAAAAAATCTATGTGTGAAACACATAGAAACTAGGTATACGAAAAGATTTTTCAGTGTTTAAGTCGAAGCTAGGTATAAAGCGATTAAAATGGCGTTACAGACCGGTGATTGTGCTGCAGGTGCTGTAGCTGGTTCGCCGATGCGGTACATGTAAAAATGGACCATTACGTAGGACACGACTTTGAGCGTATATCCCGTCCAACAATTGAAAAGGGTCCAAGTCCAAAATGTAAGTCCGAGTGAGAATTATTCCTTGCTGGACTAGCATAGGAAAACAAATATGTTGAGATTTGCGAGTAGACAATGGCAATCCACTCTCAAGGTCAGCAAATCGGCAACAGCTAATGCTCTGATCACATTGCAACGAGTGTTCAAAAGATCGAAATCGATGAGTCTGCAACGTTGTTCATAGCAAGGTAGCTGATAGGGGTCGTTCCAGGGCAATCTCCGAAGAGCGGAACGTATGAACTTGCGCTGCACAGACTCGATTCGGTCAATTCCGTTTTGGTAATAAGGACTGCACACTGGAGCGCAGTACTTAAGATTGGACCGGACAAGAGCGCAGTAGAGAGCTTTGCGACAGTAGATGTCGTTGAAGTTCTTGACGATCCGCATGATAAATCCCAGATTCCTGCAGGCCTTGTCGACAATAAAAGCGATGTGCTGTTTGAAATCACGCTTAGAGTCAAGCAGTACTCCCAAGTCCTTGACACAGTTTTCACGGCGTAGACACGTCTGATAGCATGTAGTCGAAGGCGAGAGGGTTTAATTTCCTGGAGAATGTAATTGTTTCACATTTGTCGGAGTTCAGCAGCATGATAACCACATGCATGTGAACCATTTCGCAAAAATCAATAGCTGCTCTTGCAGGTACGCGGCGTCAGACGGACTATCGACTTTAGCATACGGCTTCAGATCATTGTTCAGAAGATTCAGATCCGAAGTTGACATCATCGAAGTTGACGAGGAAGGCCAATGGTCCGAGATGGCTACCTTGTGGAATTCCAGAGTTAGCAGTGAAAGGTCTGGGGGTAAAACCATTGACGCTAACTTCTAGGTGGCGGTCGGAGAGGTATGAATTAAACCATCGTAGCAACGAGCCTCCGATTCCGAGTTTGTCCAGTGTGGCGATGGCAATTCGCCAATTCTTTTTATCACGTCAGACGTAAGAGTTCGAAGATTGGTTGTGGTGGACCGCTTGGGCATAAAACCGTGTTGATCGTCTACGACATATTGCTTAACGAATGCGAATACAGGTGCATACACGACAAGCTCGAACAGTTTTGATATTGAGTTTAGTGCAGAAATGCCGCGATAGTTGTTCACATTTCTTCTATTCCCCTTTTTATGAATAGGAAACATGTATGCCGATTTCCATATTGTTGGGAAGACACCTGTACCGATTGATAAACTGAACAGGTGGCTCATCGGAAACAGTTGATACACTGTTTCAGCAGAAGAGCCGGAATACCATCCGGTCCGGAAGAACGAGAGGATTTCAGCTTCGCGGCGGCTGATATGACCATCGCGTTGTCGATGTAAAGGTGAGTTAAACAATTGCTAAGTACGGGGCTGAGGAAATTTCTTCTCTTGTCAAGAATTTCTATGTTGCTGGCAGTTTCACTACCCAGGAACATTACCGAAGGAAGCCCGTTGTCCTTCCGCTGTTCGTTGACGTGCTTCCAAAAGGATTTCGGATTCCTTTTCAGTCTGCGTTCGACGCTACTCAGATAGTTCCGGAAGCAGGAGCGACTCAATCGTTTGAGAATTTCTTGAGGGTGGTCTTCCTCTCGAATTTCAGACGTCGTAACGTATCGTTTACCCAGGGTATCCGCTTCAGAGCGGGCATGGTTCTTTTTGGGACATGTCGATCGATAGCGTAGTTCAGGATATTAGAGAATGTCATTGCGGCAGAATTAACATCTTCCTTGTCCAAAACTGCGTCCCAATTTGATGCTAGTCAGGGTTCTTTGGATTTCCCTGAAGTCCACATGCGCAAAATCATAGTACACGTCATGACGTATTTGTTGACGGATAGTAGCCAGCAAGGGTGGATGATGTAGAACGTCCTTAACAAGCGAGGAAGGAGCCATCGCTATATCGGAATCCTGAACTTGCACACTAGCAAAGCATAAATCGAGAAAGCGACTGTTTTCGTTAGCAATGTTGTTGACTTGTTTCATGGTGGCAGTGCTGTAGCAGTCGTTAGTGATTGGAGATAGAGACGACGAGCTAGAGTCAACGTACATGAAACCATTGCCACGTCCGCGCCACTTTAACCCAGGCAGGTTAAAATCACCCATAACGATTACGGGCTTGCTCACGGGCGAATTATAACAGGTCTCCACACTTCTACAGACAGCAAGATTGATTGAAAAGCAGCTTTCTATGACAGTTCGACTCATTTTTTGGCTTGATGCACGGTTGAAAGTGACATTTTGAGGCTGACAATTAATTTGGTTGTTTTTAACCCATTTCCTCCCAGCATGGTGTAAACGGTTCTCGGTCTCTCGGAGGCCCCAACCAAAGAAAGGTTGGGAAAAAATCTCATGCAAACCTAACAAAATTTATTCTATTCAATTGTTAACTCTCTATACGATCAGTTCAGTTCCTGATTCCACTGTTTTTTTTAATCCTCTCAAATTAGATATATATTACATGAGGTTATAGGCGACTCACGGAAGGAAGCAGTCCACGGAATAATTCCGTTTTCCGGGACTGGCTACGAAAATTGGAAGTTTCGCGTGGAGAGATACCTGCAGTCTATCGAGCTGTTGGACGCGGTGACAAATGACGCACCGACGATTGAAGCTGAATAGGAAAAGTTTTGGAAAACGGACAATAAGGCATCGAACGTGATAATTTCTTTCATTCGCGATGGCCTGATGCAGCTCATAAGATATTACTAACTGGAAACTAGATACACTTTATTCTAAATCAACTTAAATAATCAAATACCATGTTTAGTGACAGATTTTTGGTGCCATTAACACTCATTTGCAAATAATCGCAGTTTCCTGCCAGCAGCGTGCATTTAACATGCATTAATATTTAATATCAATATCTGAAAACTTCATGTTACTAAAACCAAACCATTGCAAAATGAATCACCCAAAACCTTTGAAACGACGACGACAAATAGAACTATATATTTTATAATAGTAGACTACAGTTCTACGTCACCATTTCGTGAAACCCATCGGAATATACCCCTTGAGAAACTTAAGGCGTTCATTTTTTGTTGGCATTTGCACGCCATATATTATTGCCAATTATCGACGCCTGAGAAGGCGGTTCCATCCAGAAAAACATGACTTGTAAAACAGACCGGAGAATCATCAGTTATAGTTACTCCATAGAGAAAAATAACATGGTATAGGGTAACCAAAGCATTTTGGACGCCATCAGCAGCTGTACATCATATGAAATCACTTACAGCAAAATGGAAGTGTCCAAATTATGTCCAGCTGCTGATGGGGTCCAAAATAGATTGGTCCACCCTATGATAGTGGATCCAACGAACATTTTTGTTGTATAATAGTTTGTCAAGCAATTGTTCCACGGGTATTAGCTCATAGCTGTATCAATAGTTGAATAAGTTATTCTTAAACAAAAATGTTTGTTGGGGGCATACTCGAAAAGACCTAATTGAAGCAGCAAGCAGTATAAAAAATAATACAATGCTTTGGACGCATTTTTAACATGAAAAAAGAAAAGATAAAATCGCAGTTATTATTATTTCCCTTAATATGTTTAATGCATTCAAAAATGTTTTAGGTATTTAAAAGAACATCAATGAAATGATCTCCTGTGCATATATTCCGGTATTACTATGTGATTATTTCTAACAAATGATAGAACTATCTTAAAACTTTTTCCTAACATTTTTCCAATGTTTTACCGCCATGGGTACATAATACATATAGAAATAAATTATACACAACAAACAAATCCACAAACGAAAAAGATTGTCTAGTTAATGTTAGATATTTTTTATAAAAGTAAAAATGTAACCAAGTAATTTCTGCAGATATTTTTATTAACGTAAATTTATTTTCAAAACAGTCTCTTATACATAACACGATAAACTTGGTTGAGTTTGTTTCAGAGAAATTCTGCATTGTCAACCTCTTAGGCTTTGTTTCATTTTCACTTTTCTCCAAGTATCTACTAAGACCAAATAAATTCGAGTAACCTGCATATTATTGTATATTATAAATTAAGCACATATGGTTGCCTCGTTATCCTAGCAGTCACACATCATTTTTCACTACAGTTCACGTGTTAAGAAGCAACAGCTTTTTCCAAAGGCTTTCTTTTCACTCTTGCGTACAAACTAATGGCCGGATCTGTAACAAAGTTATACAATACGCGGATGTACGACGTGTGATATGGTATAGTCTCGTAGAACTCAGGTGCAATTTTCTTCACTTCAGGCAGTCTGCTGCCGGGAATTGACGGAAAATCATGATGTTCATTATGGTAACCCACATTGAAATGAATCCAGTTTAGCGGACCGTAGTATGAGTACGTTTCAAATCCTTTTTTAAACATGTAGTGATCGGAGATCAAATGTCCTGCTACCGGATGAAGACTTAACCCGAAAAACGAAGAGATCAACAGGTAGAATAGTGCTTTCCAGCCAAAAATGGACACCACCAATGCGTCGAAAGCGAACTGCACAGCGGCATTGACAATTTCCAGCTTCCAGATAGGCATAGGGTTGACGTAGAATGGCCGAAGCACGAAGAACGTAGGTTGCACGATAAGGTACAGAAGCTTTCCAAATGTAGTTGAAAACAACTTGGCTTCTGCTATTGTGGGGATGTCATGATCCAGAACTTCCTGCGATAAATACTTATGGTGCAAAGTATGGTACTTTTTGTACGTTATCGAGAACGGAAGTCCAATCGGTATATTACACCACATCCCAAAGTAACGATTAGCTAATGGTCTAGCATGACCAAATGCCAAATTGTGCACAATTTCATGACTGGCCACCATCAGCGAATGATTGAGTATTGCTCCGATGAAATACGAAACCAGGAAAATCATTTTCCACGACTGATCCTGCATCACGTGCAACATGAAAAATTGCGCAAATACCAGCGCGGATACCGTGTACTTGAGTTTGGGATCAATACCGAACAATTTCTTAATTTGAGGGTATTTCTTCAACATGGCCTCACGCCGGACGACGTGTGACTGTTCGTTGTTAACCCATTCGAATTCGGTTCGCGTAACACGTTGGCCCATTTTGATCCCGATAGATTCCTACGCATAGGAATGTCCCGTATTAACACATCACCTGCTAAAGGTCGACTGAATAAGACGGTAGATTTGATGTCCATTATATATGCCTTTGCTCAAAATTTAGCGACCGTCATTCATACCCTTCGGAGGTCATACCGAAAAACAAAGATGATGACTACGCACTACAACTTTATTGCTGTTTACGCTAAACGATCAATTATAAGGCGTACAGGACTGGAGCAGGTTATTTGCGCTTTTATGTGTCTCAAATAGAAATACACTTTATTTTCCTTGTTAATCCTTTCATGAAAGAAAGTTCCGCACTCTTGGTGAAAACATTAATTTATCAAAAGACATCTGAGGAAAACTACACAATACTGTTAAGTGATTATAACTGGATTAAAGCTGGTCATGTTGCATGGTGCATATATTTACAAGCAGGCACGAATAAAAGTGATTGTCATCAAATTAATTGGATTGTTAGTCATAATGCACTTATAAAGTGGAGTTATTGATGATAAATGATGATAAAATTTCGTCTGTTTTCCGTCTAACTAAATTTCATCCGAGGTTTTATTATTAACATCACTACAAATACTTGCGGGTTTTGTTTTATTTTTTTAATTTGATTGGAAAGATAAGCAAAAGTCTAATTTAGGCCGATTTGCAATTCAGCAAAGTCAATGTTCTGCAAACTATTAGTTGAAGAATGAATTCATGGAAGGAGGAAACGACCGGGCCCCTAACGAAGCGCCAATAAGATCAACTGTTTTTGCACGATTCTCTATAGGTACGTGATCAAAAAACAAGATCATACCAGCGGCACAGATTATCCAAAGCCACTGTTTAGGAGCTTCTTTCATCGCTCAATGACGCACTAAAGTTCAGTATTCGTTCCGCATTGGAACATCCCACAGGGAGCTGAAATTAATCAAGATGACTTTTCCTTCAAATGCAAACCTGATGGTTCGGTTTCTCGCTTGAGCGAATTAGTTCTGCTTTTTGTACTAGATCTTTATTAGCACACAACTAAGTAATTGCAGACAGCGATTGTTAAAATGGTTTTACGTCTTTTGCGCAGTTAAGTTTGTTTATAAAATGTACAACCGGAATTCCCATTTGGAATGTTCTTTCCTTGAAATGCATCAAAGGCCTGCGTTTTATTGCGGATTTACTGTACAATTGATTTCGTATAGGATGGGCTTACAAACTATATATATTAAAATTATTGCATATTTTTGTAATCAGGTGCGATTTTGACCATCTACAAGCTACAAGTTAGGAAATGCCGGAAGCGCAGATTTTTTTCAGATTAATATTGCAGTTAATGAGAAAACCCCAAAGCTATGATTGGTCGATTGGTATAATGAATGTCTGTTTTCCAACTCCAGACAGACACTGAAGAAGCCTGCAAGTCAGGCGAAATACGTATCTGTCAAGAATAAATATACATAGTAGAATTAAATAGGATAAGTTTTCTTTTTATTTCATTTCCAGGTTTCGTATTCTACTAAGATGCTCCAAAAACTTCAATAATGAACGCTTCGTGGGGTGTAGTACTAGAACAAAGGAAAATTTTCACTTAAATTCGCTTGAATAATCGATATATCTAGTCCATTTGATCCGGTGCTATTGCAATTTAATGTAGAGAACTGGACTCCTAAAAAGTGCACAATTGCTAATAAAAGGTGTGATGATGAGCCAATGAATAAAAATGCGGAAGACACTGAAGCAATTCAACATAAAGTCACACTTTTAACAACGATTACGCTTAAAGCTTAAAACCCCAGCTCTAAAATGGCCGTTTCAAGGACAAGTTTATATCACCTTCTACAACATCATAGAAGTTATGAAAAGGAAAAGCCAGTCTGCTCAAATCGTTAGTCGTAGTCAAATGATGGCGCATGGTAAAAACTGTTCAAAAAAACAAAAAAAAAGCATCTTTACAGACAATTTAAAAACAGCATAATAAAAATATTACCATGATGAATTGCTGATTGACAGCTTCGTCATGGCAATAATACTATTAACTAGATTCCAAATAGATTTTCCAAAAGCAGCATGAAAGTGTTGGCGTTAAATCAAACCATAAAAATTATCTCTGATTATTATTAAATTATGATTAAAGTTTCATCTTTATTTTCAGAGAAAAAGGAATTTTGTTGAGATTCGCCCAAAGCCACTATTGTGGCGTGAAATATTAGAGATCTTAAATATTTTAATTACTGGTTTCATTCATAAGTCCACTAAATATGCTCACGTTCAAAATTTCATGATATGTACGAAGGTATGTTAATTTTGAAAAATGCTCACAGGATGAAACCAGCTCACAAAACTAAAAGAATTTTTAGAATAAATAATTTCACTATCAAACACGGGAAATATGAAAATTCTATGCATAAGATTGACCTCATTTCTGTCTACTTATATTCACTTTTTCTGAAGATTTTTGTCGTGTTCTACCTGGTAAAGAAATAAAAAACAATTCCTAATGAAGGCAATGACAAATATTTCACTAACATAATTCGAAAAAGTACTTCGCTTATCAACGGAATATAATTTATTGTACTATCTATCGACGTGAATCGGCTAACGCTTATCTTCCGGTCTTTAGAAAATTGCACACAATCGAACAGAAGCTGACTCACCGATTTTTTTTTTTTTTTCATTTCAACCGGTTTTCTGCACCGCACGGCGCTTGATCCGTGCATATGGCCCAACGGCAGGATCCGTGACAAAGTCGTACATCACCCGAACCCAGGACGTATGCTGAGGAATTGTATCGTAAAACTCCGGTGCTATCCTCTTTAGTTCGGGAAGTCTGCTGCCCGGAATGGCTGGAAAGTCATGATGTTCATTGTGATAACCGACGTTGAAAGTGATCCAGTTCAGCGGACCATAGTAGGAGTACGTTTCGAAGCCCTTTGCAAACATGTAATGCTCAGCAATAAAGTGACCAGCCACCGGGTGAATACCCATCGCCAAAAAGGATCCAATAAGCAGATAGGCGAGCATTTTCCATCCAAATAATAGAACCACAAGACCGTCAAAGGTTATTTGAACAACTGTATTGATAATTTCTAGTTTTTCAACCGGAAGCGGATTTACAAAAAGCGGCCTTAGAGCGTAGAACAATGGTTGCAGGATTACCCATATAAATTTTCCAAATGTGTTGCAGAAAAGTTTTGCTTCCAAAATACTCGGTACATCTGGATCGAATCTTTCATCGGCCAAATACCTATGGTGCAAAGTATGATATTTTTTGAATGAAACCGACATTGGTACTCCAATTGGTAAGTTGCACCACATTCCAAAGTAACGATTAGCCAATGGCTTACCGTAACCAAATGCCATGTTGTGTGAGATCTCATGATTGGCCAGCATTAGTGAATGGTTGATAATTCCTCCGAAACAATATGCCACTAACGTTATCATTATCCACGATTGATTCTGCATTACGTAGAGCATCATGATTTGTGTGAGAACCATTGCAGAAACAATATACTTGAACACAGGATCCGGCCCATAAAGTTTTTTTATTTGTGGATACTTCTTAAGCATGGCATCGCGTCTTCCAATGTGCGGTTGGTCGTTATACACCCATTCAAAGTCGGTTCGAGACACATGTTGACCCATGTTAATCTTCCTTGATATTGGTTGCAACTGATCTTTTCACTCTGTTTGAATAATACCAACTGAACATACTGTAAGGTACGCTAGAAATGACTGTAACTCCCAATCCATTGATAACGAAAAAGCTTATCTCTATTTTAGAGCTATAGATACCAACTCTGGGGTGCTTTTGTGCAATCGTCAATCGATTTGGGCATGCCAAATTCAAAGATACCGTAAAGTACATGTGGGGTGGATCCATTAATACCGCGACCAACTTGCAGAAAAAATGAACTAATATGTTAATATAATGTAATTTGTTATCTAGTGATTAATAAATAATATTAATATTATTTTTAAAGCGCCAATTTATAGGTTTTTACGGAAAAATTATCAAAAGCGTACAAGCGTGTAGGGCGCTATATCTCTGCATATTAGCGTTGGTAAGAGGAAATGCTTATCAACTTAGGGACTATATTGGCTCGTCTCATATGACTGATGCTCACATACTTACATTATCCATCTAGCTCCGCCCATATACTAACAACAATTCCTTTCCCGAAATACTTGTGAAGATGCAGAGGATTCCCTGGTCTTTAGTAGCAACAAGTATTGGACTAACATTCCTTTCCATCCTACCAGGACCCGCATTCGGACGTGGCCGGCGTCGGTATTGATCAGCATGCAGGGACCTGATAAGGTTGCACAATGAAAAATAGCGTGCTGTTCCAATATGCTTTTTCCAGCCATCATTTTGAAATTTTCATCGGTCCTGGTCAATAACAGAGTAGCAGCACACGGGCGGTATCCTATGCTTATGCTTATGCTTATGCTTAAAAATTATCAAAAGCGTATTTTCAATTATTTCATTCTATTTCGCTTCACTTAAAAAAACATTCAAAAAACTTCAATTACAGCTGAAGTTTAATTAATAAAACAGCTGTTTTATTCAATTCTACTTCATCACGCAAAAATAATTTAACATTACTAGGTATTAGGTACAGTAAATATTGTTATTTCAATCGTACATTTCTGTCGGAATCCAATCAAAACAGTTTTTTTTTTGTACGTAGAACAACTATAAATGCGGTCAACATAATTAAACATCATTAACCATAAAAAATAAGAAAACAAAAGTTATTTATGTAGTAGTAGAATTAAACTAATATAATAAATACTGTAGTAGTAGAATTAAAGGATATAAATAACTTTTGTTTTCCTATTTTTTATCGTTTGAGGTATTCTACTAAGACGCTCAAATAAACATTTGTTAATATTAACCAGATTGTTAACCGCTTAGTTGGTTTCGAGATACGATGCTGGCCTAACAAGCCAGTCGTCGTACATGTTGGAATCTCGGCTAGGCGGTACTGCTATAGATATAATCAGTAGGATTGTTGCACTAGCCACGTAACAGTCCTGTACTCTAATAGCCGGCTGTGAAGACTGTCGATAAAGAACGGTCACGTATTAGAAAGACGTTAAGCCCAAGGCTTTTTTAACCAGATTATTACAAAACTGTGTTACGATATTAGATTGCATAGTTAACTAACTTCAGAGTAACTGGAAGGTGGCTGAGATCTAGGGTTGCCAAGTGGCCGGTTTTTCACCTGCAAAGCCGGTGGCCGGTCAATCCTGCAAAAAGGCCGGTTTTCTGACATATGAAGCCGGATTGGCACTTTTTGCCGGATTTGTTAAATTTTCTGATAAATTTATTAGCAATTCTGAGTAGTGGATCATTGAAGATAGCCAGTTTTGCAGTGACAATACTTTGCTTCTGACGGTAATTACATTGTCCACCACCACCAGAAGCAACTAGTTGTCACTCTGAAACTATAGCTATGCTATCTTCAATAATCCATTTAATGTTCGTTGTGGTTTCGATTCCGGCGACTACCCAAATAATATGTCAATAACGCACATTACACATTCCAGGCAAATAAATCCTCTAATAATATGCTGCGACACCCCCCCCCCCCCCCCCCCCTTTGTTTTTGAAGGCAGGACCGAGCGACCGGTTTTTGTAATTTTGAGCCTTGGCAACCCTACTGAGATCTGAGAACAAGGCTGTTGCTTTCATGGTTAGTGAGGGTTAACCTACAGTCGCCAAACGAAGCAAAGTTGCGTTGAAGGTAGTTCCGAGGAAAATCATCACTTGGTAAAAAATAAGAAGTGTATCATGTCACCGAAGAAGCTCAAACAACTCGTGGTATAATCAGTGTGGCAAAAGCTGACCAGTCAATGACGGCTTGGCACCCAGTAGCAATTTGAGGAGTCAATTTTCAAGGCGTAAAAATGATTTTCAATGACGTATTGTTCGTACCGGAAGTGCCGTTGACAGTCGCGCCTTACGATCTGGAAATTGAATCTGACAACGATCTTCAAAATGAAGCAAACCCGATAACTGCACCACATGCCGAGCAAGACGGGGAATTCTGAATCAAAGTGTCGGATCAAGCAGTTCTGATGATGAGTACGAGTTTGGTGACAACGATGACGATCAGCAGCAGCGCTCCCTTCGCAACGTAAACTTGATTCGAACCTTGATGCAGCAACCTCGAGGTATAGCGAACAAGAGCGCAGGGTTCTTTGTAAGTTCAAAGACTTTTCACAGGGGAAATTTTTACTGCAGTACAATTTTGCAGGATTCCTGAAGTAGATGCTTGTGATAAACCCTTACTTGAACCGGATTTTCCATTTTCCGACATACGTGGTTCCTACAATCTGATTTTTGGCTGCACCGATGAACAGCGAACTGGTTTGCAAGCTGTGACTGAAGAACTCAAAGAACTCAAATGCGTTATATCGCCAATCAAGACGAAATGTGATTCTTGCATCAAGGAGGATGAGGATGGCAAGCCAGACCATTACAAAGCATGTTACCAAGGAATTTCAACAAAAGACAGTTAGGATTGGAGTACACAGAGACCTATGCTCCGGTTGCAATAATGGCAGTTCATTGGAAGATTAGCTTATAACTTATTAAACTATTGTACAGCTAATTCCCGTGGAACAAGTGCTTAATAAGCTATTTATTATACAACAAAAATGTTACTGGGACGTACATCGACTAGACGTGGAAAAGACTTTCCTCTATGGAAAGAGAATATGGGGGCATCCATAAAGTACGTCACGCTTATAGGGGGGAGGGGGGGTTGACCTAATCGTGACGATTTGTGACGTAGGGGGGAGGGGGGGGTATGAAGTTATGTGACGTCACATGAAAAAAAATCATATGGAAAATTTATTCGGGAAATTATTATTTAGCCTTCATTTTAAGATACAACTATTGAAGGCTTCTATAAAATTAACGTACTGATGGATTTTAAAACAAATAGTAAAATTTTTTGAATGAACACTTTCATTTTTCTCATTTCTCATTTATTCTATGTAGTATGAACTCTCCATTAAGGCTTTACAGAATATGCAGTACACCGCTGAAGAGCTGCTTGAGTACCGTCCTGCCTAAAAGATTTTTGCAACCGCAAATAGCAGTCGCACAAACTCCTGAAGGGTTACTGGAAACTGCCAGAGACCCATGGCAATGTTTTACCTTGATATTCGTGCTGAACTCAATCGAAGAACAAAAACTCATACCGAAGTTCCACGGCTGCTTTTAAGGTTTTTCGGTATAATTTATACTGCCCCTCACTCAAAAGCTCTCTGAAAGATAGAGTTTAAGCCACTTGCGGATTAAATTTCGCATCTAAGTTAGTGTTGAATGATTACACGATTGAAGAAATACACAAAATGACAAAATCCGTCAGAAAAGTTCTTCCAAGGTGTGTTGCTGCAAGACGTCAGCAGGAAGTCCTGATTCTTTCAACTAGATCAGACGAATTTGAGTGGATGAATGTAAAGGGCGTGGATATGCGCGAAACATTAATCGACGGCACATCAGCGACTTCTGAAGCCTATCCGATTGTAGCAATTGAAGATCATCTTCAAAATCCGTGAATCGATGACTTATAAGCTCGAAAACTTTCCTTTTTTTATTCGCTGAATTTCATTTGATAGCTTTAAATAAAAAGGTTGGAATGAATATTTTGAAAATGAATGAAAATTTTTTTGTTGTGAAGGGGGGGGGTTTCCGTGACGTGACGTACTTTCTCAGGGGGGGTCACGAATGTGTGACGAAATGTGACAAGGGGGGGAGGGGGGGTTGATTTTGGTCAAAATTTGCGTGACGTACTAAATGGATGTCGCCTATGTATTGTTGTTGCAGTTGAAAATCGTAATAATCGAAGTGCGACATTCGGATTTATTCTTGTTCTGTGTGTCGCAACTACGTCGCACGTGGTACGCTATGATCGCACATTGATGCGCTAGTAGTTGCGATACACAGAACAAGAATAAAACCGAAAGTCGCGAGTCGATTATTACGGTTTTCAACTGCAACAACAATATCTGGCTGCCCCTATTGGTGTCGCTGTTCCATTCAACACGTTGTGCAAGCTCAACAAATCTCTAATGAAACTGACTAAAGAAATGACAAAGTTGTAGGGAACGAGCCGAGTTAGATGAATCAGCGTAAAACAAATCTAATGAAACTGAATTATTTACTTGAGTGTAACTGCAGTTTTCATGAAACCCCTTGTATACGAAGAATACCATCATACGAACGATAAGAGATAAGGAGAGAAACGAATCGTTCAATATGAGACTTACGCATACTGCGGGTGTGGCATGATATAGCATGCTCTAAACAAGAGTCAGTTTTTGGACGAACGTAGATTTTGGCGGACGTTGTTCCGAATTCTGGTGGATTCGGTTGGAAATAACCGACGGACACGACAGTTTCGAAATCGAAATTTTCTTTCAGGTTTTTCATCAAAATTAAAGACAAAAAATCTTTTTCAAAATAATCTTTTATTTTTTTATATTCATATTAAATCCTAAAGATATAGATATCATTGATTCGATACAATGGTTAACATCCTCGTACAAGATATGCATCAAGAATGCTGACGATTATTTCAGTGGTTTCCACTCCGGAAATTCGTACCCACGTAGATTTTTAAAACCATTCCCGGTTGTATTTGTAGAGAAGTAAAATGTTTGAGCAGTAGGCTTCGCATTGCTCTTACCCCGGCTGGCACGAGCAAACTTTCTAAGGAGTGGAGTATCTTTATCCGATTCGCTTTCGCTGGAAGAGTGGTTCTTTTTCGTGGACACATTAGCCAAATCCTCGTCTTCGTCACTGCTTGCGGGTTGCTGCTTGTCAGCTGATATTTTTTCCATATTGGATTTGGAATTCTTGCTTGAACGGTCAGGCCTACAAGCTGCATTGGCACAGGACATGCCATGATGCTCCGGCATGCTGCAATGACGGCACGTTTTTGCTTGACCCCGATAAGTCACCAGCGTTGTCTCACGACACGACGTTTTGTCGCAGAAGGTAACATACGAAGGTATGTGATTGTTTATACGCATTCGTAATACCCGTACTCCATTGTTCAGCCCAGGAAAGAGGGATTTCCATGTTTCGTGCTCGATCGAAAGCACTTCACCGTATTTCTCCATTTCCTTCTTGATGACTCTCCTACTAAGTCTCATCGAGAGATCGTGGAGTCGCACTTCAACGGCGTTGTCTTCCAAAAAAATTGGAATACTATGAGTGGTCCCATTTTTTTTAATCGAATGCTTTAGATTGTTGTCAGCCACGAAACGTTCCGCCATGGTCAGATTTTTAAAGGTAATCAATGCGCAGTTTCTGACACGATGCATCTGCAAGCAGGTCAACTTATCGACATCCAGCTTCATTTCCTGCTTTAGGAGCTGCTCAATTTCCCGGAAGGACGGTCGAACCGAACAACGCTCGAAATCAACAACAGCGGTGTTGATGCGCAATTCTTGTGTTTGATTTCCTGTCATTCTTAACATGTAGTAGATGTAATTCAATTTTAAAACTTTTAGTAAATCGAAACTAACTCTTTACTTCAATACGAAGCTATGCAGATCGAAAGGCAACTGTTTCTTTTAAACCAGATAGCTGTAACTGCTGATTATTGGATTTTTTTCGAATTTATATGCTGGTATATTGTCTACCTAGTAAGCGTTTTCGAATAGCTCTTGGTAACCATTAATAGGTAAAGCGTAGGTTCTATCGCTAATAGGTAGTCAAATCGGCCAAATATCACTAATGTGTACGGATTCGGCATGGTAATCAATTTACCTAAAATTTTCCGATTCCAATATCACAGTAAAGAAAAATTGATAAAGTTTGCTTGTGCGCATCTGGTTATTTTTAGCTGCCTCTGTGAGGGCTACTTTTTGCACATGCTTCGTGTGTGATTCACGTGCCTCTGGGAAGGCAGAATATTTTACTGAAACACGCTGCGTATTGCGTAGTTTGATCGCCTCTGGAAAGCCTATAGAAAATCGCTTGTGTGCGATGGTTCCCCTGAGAGGTGAGGATGAAAATGATGATTATAATGATGGTAATGACGAAACTGATTCTGGTGATATTGAAAGTGAGGATTGCAATGAGAAAAAGATTATAGAATGACGAAAGTGATTATGAAAATGATTATGGTAATGACGAATCTGACGTACGTGATGATCGTAATGACGGATTGGACTTCAGATGCTGTAGACCGAAAATCTGTTAACGGATTCGTATTCCAAGTTTTTGTCTGCACAGTTTTCTGGGCTAGCAAAAACAGCAGACGGTGGTCTTATCCCTATGTTCTGGAGTACCCAGTTTGGCAAGCGGAATTCGTCGTCTCTTTTATTCTCTAGTGTTCTTATGGAACTGCGAGTTTGACGTCACACTAGAGAATAAAAGAGATGATCAATTCCGTCAGCCAAACGTGGTAGTCCAGAACATAGGTCTTATCCTATATAGGTCTTATCATCCAACGAAGCTGAGTATGGTGCACTGTGCTTGGCTGCCTGGGAAGTGGGAAGGCTTATGGCTTTCTCGTGGATCGGGGAATCTAAGAAGGTGGATTCTCCGCAATACAAATCGTGTGTACGTACACGTAATAAAGTGTGATTAAGATAAATGTCAGCTATCTCTATACAATTATTGGTGAAATGGTGATTAAATTAAATATTTATACCTACTTTTTAAATTACAACGCTTACCTGTTATGTAATTTATTCACCGCCCACAATTACAGTCGATTACATTGTATTAATTCGCCCTTTTCAAAAGTTCTTACCTATTATTTCACGATTGATACGCCAAATAACATTGCTGCACCCTCCACAGTCAATCAAAAATTTTGTTTTCTTTGCTCTGTTTTGCCGGCTTTAAGTTTTGCTTGCTTTGAATTGTCCATTGTCCTTAGGCTCTGAATCATCGCGCGTTCCAAATTAAATTAGGGTGGAGCTCGTAATTTATCCGATTTGTTGACCATTTTAATATATATTAAGCAGTTAAGTGATTTTCAACATGACTACTTGGTTACCAATAGAATCTAATCCGGAGGTAAGTACGATGTGCAAAGTAGCATAAAAATCTTCCAGAACAAATAAAAGCAAATACGAATTTTTCCGGCCTGATTATGACTCGAGCACTGACTGCTCACAATTAAAGTTTCAAACAACAAACGTTTCATTCTTCATACCAAATTATTTTCACATCGATGTTTTTGAAAAACAAAACGTAAATAACTTGTAATTAAAACTATCCAGGGTGCAGCAGGTACACCTACCTAAAGTGTTCACTGAACATAAGAATTTGTTTAATGGAACGTTTGCGCAATTAGGAGGCAGTTATTAACATGTGTAATGTAGGTATCAGGGCCTTATCGCTGTTTTTTTGTTTTTTTAACCGATAGTGGTGAAAATTAAAACAAAAAAATAAAATGTAATGAGGTTGAGCAGGTATGTTTGATTATACATTATGAATATGTTTCCAAACCGAGACGGGGACTATGAGTTGAAATATCCGATTCCAATAATTTGAAGAAAAATAAAATCAATAGCATTGTTCTAAACAAACAACTTTAGTTATTCATTTAGCAAGTTTATTAACTCTCTCGTAATTTTTGAGCTATTGATTAATATTATTTGATGTGATTTTGTGTAAACAGTTATCTAAATGATTGTATAACAATTCCCCGAAAACCATTTCCCCGAAACCCGTCTCCCCGAAAGATATTTCCCCGAATGTATCAATTCCCCGAAAACTCTTTTCCCGAAAGATATTTCCCCGAATGTAATAATTCCCCGAAATATATTTCCCCGAATGTACTAATTTCCCGAAAGATATTTCCCCGAATGTACTAATTCCCCGAAAAATATTTCCCCGAATGTACCAATTCCCCGAAAAACATTTTCCCGAAGGTATCATTTCCCCGAAAACCGGATTTCCACGAGTAAAATTCATGTTACATTGCATTGCAAGCCTGTTGTCAAGTGTATGTCTGGTCTTACCCAAAAATTTTTTCCCAGTATCTTCAAAGTAGAAATATATGTAAGATTATACGACATACGGGGAAATATTTTCCCCGAATGAAGTTTTTCTGAAAAATACTTTTCCGAATGTAGGTACTAGATTCCCAAAATACAGATTATAAAAACCAATTTCTCGAATGCCGCTTCTTCGGAAAGCATGTTTTTAAAAATAAGCCTTTACTTCCCCTGCGCAGCATTATAGAATAGGTGAAGCAGTTTTATGCTGCAAATCTGATAAGTTTAAAATTTAAAAACTGGGGTTGAGTACCACAGAAGGCTGCAAATCAAAAAGTAGAAAAACACATAAAGCTGAAACAATTGAAACGTCAATGAATTTTGACGGAACATGTAACATACTATTTAACACCTCAAAACAAAACCAGTTTTCACATATTCTTGCTGATAAAATAACTTCTGCTCGTGCGGAATCAACTGAAAATTAGTTACTACGACTGGGTATGCGGAAATTCACAAATTTGTGCGTGCGAAAGTCTGCTACATCCAACGGTGGATTGGCTATCATTTTTCTTGGTGAATAGATGGATCATTCTTCGTGAACAGACGCAGAACTTTGACCTTCTTAGGTCCCTTGGTATGATTTCCAACGTAAAAATCGTTTTCGGATCATGTAGGTAAGGTCAGTGCCGTAGCGTGCGGTTGTCAGACTAGCCATCGCTAAGGGCGCTAGGTCTTAAGGGTGCAAAAGCAATGCTCCAATAATATTTACAACCCTTTTTTACCACACTTTCACTCGAAACACTGTGTAAAGGTCAATTAAAGGTAATGACATTATATTTCATGAAAAACTGAAACAAAATTCGTCATTATTTCAAAGATATTCTCGCATTTTGCTATTGATATTTGATACCGCTCATCAGACGGCGCACATCTTCTTCAATTACGGTCTAGGCAAGCAAAGTCGCTGGTGACTGCTTCTTTCTTTCATCTTCAGTCAGAGAATTTAACTCTTGCAGTAGGGAAATATCGACTGTATGTCAAAACATTCGCAGCCTTCAGTCTACTTAATTGTTGCTTATATGCTGTCCTTACTCGCTATCGCTCGTTCGGACTCAACTAAAGGATAACCCCTACTAGTCGGCAAACCTAGGAAAACACATGCACCTAAATAGAGGTGGTTTCTGCGGGGGGGCTGCCCCCCCCGCAGTGGCCGGCGCTTCCGACGGCGGGTCGCCGGCGAACACTCGCGGCCTACGGCCGTCTCGCCCTGAATCATCTAGGAAACGTTTGCTACTAGCACGATAAAATAGATGCCACATCTTGTAATAAGCGTAATTCATTGTACTCGTAACATTGATTTTAAAAACATTCGTTTATCCGAGAAAATAATTTTCGGGGAAAGTCGAAAATGCGGGCAAATGCGGTAATTAGACGATGCGCGAAAAATCCAGAAAAGAGAGATACTTAATAAACTGTAAGATAGCAGATGAAGATGTGGTTGGAAGAAAAGATATTAATAATTATAATAATACCTACTGCAGAATAATTTGGTTTTGTTTCCTGATGTAAGTTAATTCCTTTAAAGAAATGAACGCTCCATTTATTTTTAACTTTGGGTTACTCGTTGTTAAATATTTTTCTAGATATTGGTTCTTTCTTGCCAATAGCTTTTTGGTAAATAGTACTTTCTGAGAATCAGTTCTCTGGAATTTGATACTTGGAATTGGTTTTCTGGAATTTAGTACTTCCTGAGCATTGGTTTTCTGGAGAATGATTCTTTCTGGGGAATATCGGTATTTTATTTTCTGGTGTTTAGTTTTCTAGAGAAAGTCGGACAACCATTCGTTGAGTCCGTGAGGTGCCGCAATTGCGTGCGACGCCTAATTTCATACGCTTGGTCTAAAGGTGGCGGTTTCCTAGCGGAAGATACAGAACATTTTCGACAAAAATGTTTGAACGTATACTCTCAAGCATTCAAACATTGTTGAAGGAAATGTGCATGTTTTGTTCAGAGATATTGTTGACTTTAATACCATTTGCACGGAACTAGGAGCCAAAATTAGCCGAACGGAATTTGCGCGCCTCGGATCAGTAATGCCTAATACTCTGATCTCTGATGTGCCTAGCTTCAACACCTATATAATTTGTGACCTCGAAATATAAAACGTTACTTTTCGGGGAAATGGTACATTCGGACAAACGGTTTTCGGGGAAGTAGTGTATTCGGGGAAATGGTTTTCGGGGAAGTATTATATTCGGGGAAATGGTATTCGGGGAAGTAGTACATTCGGGGAAATGGTTTTCGGGAAAGTGATACATTCGGGAAAACAGTTCATTCGGGGAAATAGGCTTCGGGAAAATATCCTTCGGGGAACTGGGTTTCGGGGAAACGGTTTTCGGGAAAATGTTGTACAACCATCTAAATTAACATTGACAAACTTGATCCAGAGGGGTAGCTTTCAAGGGCTATCAAGCCAGTTTAAACTTACGCGGAAAACCTTCGGTATTTCAATTATACAATTGCGAAGAAAATCTACCAACCTTACGAAACAAATATGTAAGATATTTGAAATAATATGTTTTCTGCTTCAGGTACTAAACAAATATCTCGGGAAACTAGGTGTTTCGCCATTATGGAATATCGTCGATATTTATGGTGTAGAAGATGAAATGTTGGCCTTTGTCCCATCGCCACTTAAATCGTTGATTTTTCTTTTCCCATGTACAGATGTTGTAAGTTTGCATTTGATTATATTTTCTACAAAATGATTAAAATTTATATTTATATGTACGATTTTTCAGTACGAAGCCTTCCGTGCCCAAGAGGACGAAGAATTAAAAGCTAAGAACATTGAGCACCCGAAAAGTCTATTTTATATGCGCCAGTACGTTCACAACGCTTGCGGAACTATTGCTTTGGTTCACGCCATTTTGAATAACCCAGAGATCGAATTGGAGGAAAAAAGTTTTATGAAAAATTTCTTTGATGACGCTAAAGACAAGACACCGGAAGAGCGTGGCCGACAACTAGAAAACGATACAGGATTCATTGAGACACACGAGAGTATGGCAAACGAAGGCCAAACAGCTGCCCCGGATATTAACCAAAAAGTGTACAACCATTTTATTGCGTTCGTACATCACGAAGGACAGTTGTATGAGCTGGATGGACGTAAGAATTTTCCAATTGCTCACGGCCAAACGTCACCAGATAACTTGTTGAAGGATGCCGTCGCCGTGTGCAAGAAGTATATTGCACTAGATCCCAACGAAGTGCGATTTACCTTATTGGGATTAGTCCCCACTCAATGAAACATTCTAATTGCGTACTGTAGAGGCTATTGCCACTGGAAATATATATTGCTGAAAGCTTGAAGTTTGTCATTCATTATATGTCAATATTGGAAATCTCTCTTTTGTGAATAAATTTGCATTACTATCAGAAATTGAAATATATGGCCGTTATTTTTTATATTAACCTACAATCTGTTCAAAAAACAAAAACTTGAAAATTCAGTGGATCATTGAAGATAGCTGATTTTGAAGTGACAACGACTTTCTTTTTGCGCTGGTGTATATAGACGGTTTAATATACACTAGCGCCAGAAACAAGTAGTTGTCACTCCAAAACTAGCCAAATTCATTGATCCATTGTCATAACGGAAGATCAACCACAGAGAACAGACCAACAGAGTAGAATCAATATATATATATAGAATGCCAGTGTCGCTGCAGTGCTTGTGGTAAACATCACACATTTGAAAATTATGTACATACAATGTAAGCGCATATGTGTGAGTGTTCGATTCGAAACGGGAATCTGATTGTCAAACTGAAAAGGCAACCCAATAAAAAATCCTTCCGGCTCTTCCGTAAATCACATAGGATAAATCACCCGATTTGGTCGTTTCAGGGTATTTCGTCGGCAGAAAAATTTTCTATTGGGTAATTTGACAGTGTTGTTCCCGTACCCAAGACACGAACCAGCAACATGTTTGCCACCAAAGTATCCATGAAACATCAGCGACACTGATGGCGTTCTATATATACAGCAAAGTTTCGTTAATTGGTGGTTCGTTAATTGGGCGGTTCGTTGATTGGGCGTTCGCTAATTGGGCTATGTGACAACTTGAATGTCAAAATTGTATGGAATTTTCGAGTTTAGAATTTTCTAACAACTGTCAGTCGGCCCAATTAGCGAATCAGCTGGAGTGCAGTCGTGGCCCAATTAACGAATTCAGGCTGTATTGATTATACTACCAACAGGTTACAGGTAATTGACAAAAAGTGTGTAAAAGGCACCCCGGTGGCAACTATGACGTTTGCGAAAAAAATAAGTAAGCCAACATCGGCTGGATCATTGGATCAATTGTATGCAAGTGTGCATGCAAAAGTACGAATCACACGGTATTTCTGCAGCACCAGCAGTAATTTTCGCTGGGTTATCATCTATCTCATCTAAAATATGATGTTTTCTCTCAATTGAATGTAAATTATAATTATCAATAAACTGTTCTTTAAAAAATCTTCACTTCCATATCACATAATTGATACATATGTTATTAAGTTTCGTTGACTTGGTCACGTCGAGGGCTTGTTCTTTCATTTTGACTCAATGTTGATTCATTTGACAGTTCATTTAGTTACTAATGACGTACTAGCATCGTAACTACAACAGAAACAGCAAAACTTTATTCAGCAAAATTGAAGATAATAACTAGTTCTATAACTGTTCCATATATAACTTTGTCAAATTTTGCTCGGCTAAGACGGTACTGTCAAATGAATCAAAATTGAGTCAAAGTGAACGAATAAGCCCTGGTCACGTCAGTCGCATCACTTCCACTGTTGTGTGAATGCTACTTACTAAAAGCAAAACGCATGTAGCGCCACCTCAAAATGTGGCGGTTTCAGGAAACATGGTAGATGCCCGGGGGTTGGTAAAAGGTTTTTATGTAATCTACGACTAATCCTTCAATAGAGCACTCCTCGAGCACTAAGTGGCTAATTTTACACACAAAAAATCGATTACATTCTTCGAGCCTGTTAATTTGTTCTCTGTGCTAAAACCACAGAGAACAGACTACCAGATAATTGACAAAAAGTGTGTAAAATGTTTTTATGTAATCTATGAGTAATCCTTCAATAGAGCACCCCTCGAGCAGTAAGTGGCAAACTAAATCTTCAACTCCAGCACAAAGAAATATTGATAAAGGTACATGGATATTTTTTGATGCGTTTGGCAAACTATTTCTGGAGGGTGCTACCGACAGATTTTACACACAAAAAATCGATTACTTCCTTCGAGCCTGCTAATCTGTTCTCTGTGGTGTAAGCCATTACAAAAGTAATCTCTGATTACGACGCACTCGAACGTCTTACTGGAAACCCCTTGGCAGAGGCCACTTAAATTTCACTCGTTTGTATACAATCATTTAAGCGTGTACATACACATAAGTTGTTTTATAAAATAAATTGGCAACCCTGGCTACTAACAGTCAGCAAGCGCCAGCGGAAGAAAAGAGAAGGCACGACTTTGCAGAAATTAGAAGCAGCAGGCTAGTAATACAAGAGAACCAGTTCCTCGGGAATTCTATTGTCCTTAGAAAACAGCGAAGAATAGTGCACTTCCGGCGGTTATCCGTTCGTTTGTGTGGATTTGCTGTTTAGTGTTTCGTGTGGACGTTAAAGTAAAAACAACTGTTTTCTTTTTGTTGGTCTGCGATCCGAGCTAAAAGGGAAAGTAAAATCGCCGCTGGTGCCCAACTCGAAAGCCAGCCAGCCAGCCAACTGCTGTACAACAAATATCATTTCCGTGATTGGGTAAGCGTAAAAAGAATTTTACTTCAGTCAGTGCTTGACAAATTCTGCGGTTTCCGAGTGAAAATCCGATGTTTTCAAAACGTTTTAATAAGGAGCTAAATTTGGTAGCTCCAAAAATGAAAAGGGCGTAATGATGATCTAATGTTCATGTATCGGTATAATTAAACCACTTGCTTAATTTATGATAGTTGTCAAATTATAATTTATAAAGTTACATCTAAATTTTTGAACTACGAATTTCAAACTGGTTTTTAAATTGAATCATTTATGTTTTCATGTATTTCGACGAACTTGCATTTTTGGTTACTTATGTTTTCTGCTTCGTGTTTTTTATATTTGTCACATAGCCTTGTCGAACGCATACATTTACTATCGTTAATTACTAATTAATGCTAATATATTGCTTCTTATAGTGATTGCGAAACAATATTCCTGCGTAAAACAATACATTGCTAGACCTGGAGCCTACTCGACAAACACTTGAACTCTCCGTTGTTTGAACCAGAATCACTGCGTCGGATCCATTTTCCCGGAAGTAACTGTGGCTGACGACACGGCGGCCGCCGACGTAGACCAACAGCCGGAAGCTGGAGAAGACGAGCGACATTTGCAGCAGACGGATGAAAACAAGAAAGCCACTACTAGTGTTAGCAGCCCGACTTTAAGCGACAGCCAAGAAGAACAGGATAAGGTGGAACAGGACAGGACGTCCAGTCAAAAACAACAAAAACCGGAAACTCAACTACAGCAAAGGCAGAAGCCACAAAGTGAAGCACAGGTGAGTTTAGAATGGGGAAAGAAGTGTCATCTAAAGAGAACAGAAAATTATTCCTGTTCACATTTTCCTTATCTACTATCATTATGACAAATTTTATTTTGATTGCGAGACTTGGTTTCCCTCATTGAGCTAAGTTAAAACCTTATAAAACGTTCCAATGATTTAGTTTCTATTTGAAAACGTACCCGAGAACTAAAGCTATTAACTTGAAACGACTAAAGACACTAAATTGTACTTGAATAATAGTAAACTGATGAATAACAAATACGTCAATTCGTCAAATTAAAATTAAAATGTTAAAGAACCTTATTGACACATCCTTCGCAGTTGTATACTCGACTTTTGCATCAATTTTCGCGTCCTTTTTCATCAATATTGCTTTCCATTCCATGTAAATCACTCCTAACCATAAACAAATGGTAAAAGTAGACTTTTATTATTTCAAATCAGTAATCTGATTGAATATTTTTTCCACAGTTAGAAAGTAAGTTAAAAAAGTGACAAATTCCGCACTAGTTCTTAAAAACATTTCGCATGCCTGAAAAACAATCCGTGACGTTACAACGGAGAAATTCTTCCTTTGGTTCTGTTTCGATATTCTCGTAAGAATTGTCCGTCATGCAGGGTCTTGCTTTGGCTTTGCCGAAATACAAGTGTGAGGCTGCGATATTTTACGTACAATTACGATTATTACGTGCTTTCTGTTATAATTGTAAGTGTAAACAAGTTTTCGCTCGATCGCCCATATAACCAAATACACTTTTTATAGCACGACATTCGAGACAATTATTTGAAACTAAATTGTGATTGTGAAAAGCAGAATGAACCATGTTTGTATTAAAGATTTAATTTAACAATATTAACGTAACAGTCGTGGTTCGAATCAACTACTATTTTTTGCTTTCTTCTTCAGGCAATGCCATCGGCAGTCAGCGGTGGCGGCGGTGGCAATCATACCGGTGGAGGAGGCGGCGGAGGTGGTGGCAATGGGAATAACATGAATGCACAATCGAACGAAGAATGCGGTATACGAGACGTCTGGCGGCATAACTTGGACGAGGAGTTTCGCACTATTCGACATATCGTGCAAAAGTATCACTATGTGGCGATGGATACAGAGTTTCCCGGGGTTGTGGCTCGTCCGGTCGGTGAATTTCGCTCGTCGTCCGACTATCAGTATCAGTTCCTGCGCTGCAATGTAGATCTGCTGAGAATTATTCAACTGGGATTGACGTTCATGGACGAGGACGGACGTACGCCGACTGGTTTCTCTACTTGGCAGTTCAATTTTAAATTCAATCTGAACGAAGACATGTACGCTCAGGATTCGATTGATCTTTTGCAGAACTCTGGTATTCAGTTCAAGAAACACGAAGAGGACGGCATTGATCCACTGGACTTTGCTGAATTACTGATGACATCTGGTATCGTGCTGATGGATAATATTAGGTGGCTCAGTTTCCACTCAGGATACGACTTTGGTTATTTGTTGAAGCTACTAACGGATCAGAATTTACCAGCGGAGGAGAGCGATTTTTTCGAGCTGCTGCGAATCTATTTTCCAACCATCTACGACGTAAAGTATTTAATGAAGAGCTGCAAGAGTCTGAAGGGCGGCCTGCAAGAGGTTGCCGATCAGCTGGAGCTACGCCGTATCGGACCGCAGCATCAGGCGGGCTCGGATTCGCTGCTTACCGGGATGGCATTCTTCAAGATGCGCGAGGTACATGGTTTCAGCTTTTTAAACAATAGCACTAGTAGTAAGAACGATAGCAGTACTGCCGAATGCTATAACAGTAGCCTTGGGGGAGGTGATGGTCGTGCTAATAATGGTCTAAATAGCGCCGATTCCAGCGGCTTTGTTAGCTTCGAATGCAATTGTAGCGAAAGCTTTGAGAGTGCCTTGAACAAATCATTGAATCATATCGATACAAAGATAAAGTTGCATATCATAACAGGCTCAAATGATTAGCTGTTTGGCAGTTACTTATAAGGGGGCCAATTTTTTGAAATTATAGTTCCTATTTCTTTAATACATTAGAATCACTAGGCCATCGCAGCATTTCGGCCTAGACATAGATTACAGCAAATGAGATTATTCCGTTAAAGCGAAGCTATTGTTATTGTTTGGTTATCTTTATAAAACGTTGAATTGTGAATTTTCATTAAGCAATGAGAAAAATATATTCAAATTTGTTGAAATTAGATCTTTTTCTTTCGTTTTTTATACATAGAACGAAACAGTAACAAAAACAATATCAAGAGCATTCCATTCGAATCATCTTCATTTGCTGTAACCTGTGAGGAGGTGGTGGGTCTTAGGTCTTAGTCGGGTCATTAAATGTCTGAATTATTCTTCTAAACTTTAACGGAATTACAGGTATACCAAGTCATAATATCAATTTTCTCCGTTTCTTGTATTTCGGTTAATGTATAATGGGCATTTTTCGAAGTTATCATTCAAAATGGTCCGAAATAGCTTAGTTATTCATGAAGTTTTGTACGTAAACGTTAGAACTGAAAAATTTCGAGTCTTCTGTTTGCCCAGAAAACTAAGACAACTTCCCCGATTTTTTCGATTTCCCCGATTTTAATTAAAATGTAAGTATGCAAATAATTTCTCCACAATCCAGGAAAAATATCACTCGAGAAAAGTATTTAACAAATTTTTTTTCAGCCGTGAAAACCTGCTACAGCGCATGCTGACAATATCTACTCAAGAGCTAGCGGGACGCGATTACCCTGATGTGTCGTTTCGATGCAAGCAAGGGAAATTTTTATGTTTTTCTCCAAGAAGCGACCGTGAAGTAACGTTACGAAGGGGATCCGGAAATTAGCAATGAAGTGTCGGAATATGCTCTAAAGACAATCTGCCTCGATTGGAGCATTTATGGTTTGGTGCAAAATGCGAAAACGACCAAATAAGCATGGGATGTACTATGATGCCGTCGTCAGCTGCCAGTCCCCCCCCCCTTATTTCTTATACGAGGACACGTTCAATCAAGCCGCTATGTTTGGGAGTCTGGTGGGCCAAGCTTGCGTCCAGGTTCAATTGTGTTCTACACCGATGGATCGAAGATGGGTGCAAATACTGGAGCTGGGGTTTTTGACCCTGAAGTCAGTAAAGCTACACCCATAGATCAGAGCCCGACAGTATTTCAAGCAGAAATTCACGCCATTATAGAATGTGCGAATGCGTATCTGTTTAAATAAAATGTACAGGTTTGCAAAGATCTGCATATTTTCAGATAGCCAATTTTACATGCAAATCGAAGCTAATGTAAGAATGCATTCTCTCTCTCTCTCTCTCTCTCTCTTAGGCAATTGGCCAGTAGGAACGAAGTAACTTTATACTGGGTGCCCGGCCATTGTGGTATTAAGGGAAATGAAAAAGCCGACAGTCTAGCAAGAGAAGGCTCTGTATCAAATTTCATTGATCCGGAACCGTTTTGTGGAGTCCCGGAGTGAGCTCTAAGGACCGAAACATGAAATTGTGAAATGTCCATGATAGAATCACATTGGAACGCTGCGAATACATCCAGACAAGTAAAAAGATTCAAGACCAAGTACAGCAAAAGCCCGGATCTTATTAAATCTTAATAAAAAAGATCTTCCGGTAATTACTGGTCTGTTGATTGGTCACTGCCCGAGCAGATATCACTTAAACAAAATAGGTAAAAATGATACTACTATAATGATATAATGGCAGTATTTTAACGGATGAACACATGAACGGTGCCCAGGCTGAAAACAGTGGCGACGAAGGAAGCAATTTTGACGGTGCGACGAACGGAGAAGAGGTGCCAGACCCAACGATAGGCGTAGTTACGGAGGCCATCATGACGCTAAAAAACATTGTAAGAATTTGGGATACAAAGCAGCCACCGGAGGAGTAGAAAGATGGGGTGATCTACGCGGTCTACAAGAAGAACGGCGAGTTGGACTGTGAGAACTATCGTGCGATCTAAATACCTAAATACCGCGTACAAAGTGCAATCCCAAATCATCTTTTGCCGACTATTACCAATTGCGAGCAGATTTGCGGGAATTTATCAAGCAGGCTTCGTTAAAGGACGATCAACAACGGATCAAATATTTACGCTGCGGCGGATCCTCCGAAGTGAATACAAAATTCCCACGCATCATTCCTTCGTCAACTTCAAAGCTGCAGTTACCATTGATCAAAAAAGAGCTATGGAAAATCATGGACGAGACGGGCAGTGCTGTGTACAGATTTCGGGTGGATTGTCAATTTCTAGCCGGTGAAAACGATACCAGCCGTGACATTTGGAGCTGTATTATTAGCGGAAGTCGTGCTCACCATTAGCTTCACAAACAATTCTAGTCGAACAGACTGAACTCCCGCACAAAGTGTACCTTGTACAAGACGCTCAATAGACCGGTTGTTCTCTGTGGGCATGAAACGTAGAAATTGCTTGAGGAGGACCGGCGAATGCTCGGGATATTCAAAAGACGAGTGCCAAAAACGATCTTTGGTGACATTCAGAAGTATGGAGGCGGACGGTGAACCATGAACCACCGCGCAGCTCTATGGCTAACCCAGTATTCAAAAGGTGGATAAAACTAGTCGGATACATAGGCAGGGCGCAACAAGCAAGGAAGTTAGAAGAAAGTTAGGTGGAGCGAGATGTGGCAGAGGACACCGTGTTACAAGGAATCGGAGACCGGTGGCCCAAAACCAAGTGAATTGAAAAATTTTTGTTCATCAGGCTACGTTTTGGGACAGCAAAAGCCAATTAATAATATGGCACTACTTGAAGAAAGTCCCGTCGTCGGACCGGCCACATCGCAGGAATGTCGGACGAATGTGCAGCAAAATCTGTTCTTTTCAAGAAGTCCAGGATCGAGTACAGTAAAGGAGGATTTTTGATATAGCACGAGCCACCCTGGCTTTAAGCTGCTAAATGAATGATATCTGGATGTGCACTTTGCTGCTCAAGGATTTTTCGAAGAAGTTCGATCCAATGATTTTGGGTCTGGAGTCATCTGGTAATATCCCTATCATCGGATAAGCTTAACGGAAAGATCATGTAGAAAAGCAAAATGAGTGGTTCGAAATCGTCTGTCGAAATCGAGGGTGGTTTCTTCAACAAGTAGAATGCATTCAAAGAAGCAAGTTAACAAGCAAGTGTTTCCGTTGTAAGAAGGTTGGACACTGCATCGGAGTGCCAGTAGGAGGCGAGGAAAGAGAAGAAGAGTACCCAGAAAGGAAAGCCAGCATTCTTTGCTGCCAGCAAGGTTTTTGTGGAAAATTAACACTAGATATACCAGCTATTTAGTCATTCTGACTGGTACCGGTATAAAGCTCAATAACATAAAAATATATTTGTTTTTAATCTATATAACGTAACATTAGGTATATAAAATGCACTCTCTACTTATAGCTACCAAAATCATAACATTATTTCTGAAAGCAAATTTTACATGTCGCAGGAATTTTGAGTTAATTGCACGACCAGTCAAAATGACTGGTTTGGTATATCTAGTGTTAAATGTGAGAAAGAATCAAGCGCATTTGTAGGGATAATGCCGAGGAGTACGTGACCCGAAGCATTCAGAATTTCTTACGGAGAACAGACACTCGAATCGTCCTGCTTCCTATAACCAGAAGCAAAATGAATTAGCAGAAAATATGAAACGCACGCTGGTGGAAAGGGCATGAATAAAATGTTGTTTGATGCAATCCTATTTACTGTTGTCTAATTTCTGGGTAGAAACAGGGACTGTTGATGAGCAAAAAGCGAAAAATGGAAGGAAGCGATGCAGGCATAGTATTAAAAGCAGATTTTTTAAAATCCTGCACAATTTGTTTTTGACATTTATTAGAAGTTTTCTACGATCGTAGAATATTCTGTAATTTTTTTTCAAATGGTATTTTTTCTGGATTGCTAAAAAAATGTATTTATCTTTTAATACAAAAATCATGCCTTAGTTCATGAGATATTTATTTTTAAAGTTGGTATATGTTTGTCCAAATCGAGCTTAACAGTGAAAAAAGTTGTATGATTGATCGGCAATATTTGCAAAATTTTAATGAAATTAAGGCTTGTGGAAGATTAAATTCGTTCTATTTTCGGACTGTTTTCAATATCTGTCTTTCATCCTTCCATTCTTATTTGCAGATGTTTTTCGAGGACAACATTGATAACGCCAAATACTGTGGACATCTTTACGGATTGGGCACGTCGTTTATCGTAAACGGTAGCAGCAACACAATCATGAACAGTAGTGTTAACAATACCACCAGCACTACACTGGGTACCAGCACAATCACAAATACTGGTTCGAACGTGGGCACTACCGGAAGCGGAAATACAGCTGGTACTGGCGCCAACAGTAGTAATGCCAACACGGTTGGTAACAACAACAGTAACAATAACGCTAACAACAACAACAATAATAACACGAACAGCAGTAATGCACCGAACTATCACGACAATGGCGAAACTAACGCGACATCATGATTTCGTTTGTTGATACGCTAGAAAAGCAGCGGCAAAAAATAACAGACACTACCTAGTACTAACATAACAAGCAGTCACATAAACAACCATTTACTGCGAAAACAGCAAACTTTGGAACGCAAAAAATTCTTACAAGCAAGTACTTTTCTCTTCAAAGAAAATATTTATTACAGCTTTATTACTATCTATACCCAAAGTATGTAACTAGAGGGCAAGAGCAAGAGATCACTTAAAGTAATCTGAGTCAGAAAAACAGAGAAACGAGAGCAAACTTTAACTAATTTTAAGACAAGTGAAAGAATAAACATTTTAACACACATTTCATCTGAGACTCTGGGAGTCTCTGCGACAGACGTTAGGACGAAATTTATTGTTTTTATTCTTCTTGACTATTATAGAGTAAAAATAACTGCACTCCCTCAAATATTCATTTTTTTTACTATCCAACAATCGACAAATCCAATTTGACTACTTCTTGCTTTTCGGGTAAAACCACTAGCGGTTTTTCCTTTGGTCATTCATAGAATCTCGACTGTGGTTGAGAAAAACGAAACGAAACGACGATAAACGGGGAACAGAATAAGAAAAGTAAAATTTAACATCTTTCTCTAGCTGAAAGAACATTTTAGCTTATTTCGAATCCGATTGAGAAACAAACATCAAGTTAAGCTGAGCACTTTAAAGCTATTACACATAGTATAAAAACAATACTGCAGACCGCTGTTAGCGAAAATTCTTTGGTACACACACAAATCGTAGAAACCATAAGTGTCGTTAAGCATTTAAAGTGAACATCTATCAGTTGAAGTCGAATCGCCTAAACTAGGAAGAAATATCGCGCTAAAATCACTTGCACTGTCAAAACACTGATAGATAACTGAAACGAAAATAGTAAAATAGTAGTTTCATCACTAACTCTCTGATGGAATGATACCTACAGAACAACATTTATTGGTAACAGCAAGTATATATTCAAATAAAATGTTTTATTGATTCAAAAACTTCAAAATTGATATTTGTATCTCTCTGCCGCTTTTGACATATACGTAGTATCACTATACTTGAATTCCATGATTTTAGTCAATGCCTAATCGTTACATTTGAATGAGCATGGTAGTCCTATTCTGTATTCTGACGGAACGGTTCGTCGAACTAAAGTGGAAGGTCCTCTCCATTACGCCAGCAAGATCCAGTGGGTGAAACAAACGTTTGCAGCACAAGGTGGGGTAGTTAGAGCCAAGTCTGAGAGAAGGTGGTTGTGATAATGATGAAAGAGTCTATGGGGACAACGCTAGCGCCATAATGAGTTGATGATGATGAATTAATGAGGAGGAAGAGGAAATGACAAAACTTGACTCTACCCAGACCCAATCTGGGCGAGAGTGAAGACCCTCTATCACCTTTTTTGTACAATGACCTTTTTGGATAATGGAAAAGGTTGTTAAGTTCTAAAGACAAAGCCGAAATCATTTATTAATGTCGCGCTGTCGGAAGACAATTTGCTGGCGTTTGCTAAAGTTGATATTGGATTTGCAGCAAAAGCTGTATCAAATGAATTGAAAATTGATTAATGAGAGAAATTTTGGACCATATTTCGATTTTTTAAAGATATTCGCACGGTCGACTCTTATTTATCTTTTGACGTCCTTTATTAACGCCTTTTTAAACCAGAATTGATTACGCAGACTCCAGAAATTTAAGATAAACCACGGTAACTTTGTTTAGAAAATTTATTGGAGAAGGGGCTTGTAGGAAATATATGTTAATAAATTGAAAAAGGCTTCTGCTATTCTATATTTTACTTTAAAATAAAGTAAGAAGTATTTAATAGTAAGATAATAAAATAAGATTTGACGTGTTTTAAATCGGTTTCAAAAATTCAATAACCTAACTTAGTGATTTCGATTTAGCATGTACATGCCTAGTTTTGAGTTCAAGAAAGAGACAGACAGTGTGTTATAAAAAAGGGGTGAGGGTAAAGAGAATAAAAAAAAGAGAAAAGTATAGAATTCAGAAATATGAGGGAGAAGCTTCTAGAGCTCTTGAATTCGAATCAGATTTTAGACAGACGTGATAAAGTGCAGTCGCGAGTGCCGAGCTGAAATAAAAAAAACTGGAAGGCTCGATGGAAGATTCCGACAATGCTGTTGTAGTGCGTACCTCATTGTAAAGCCTGAGAAAATCTGATGGGATGGTACGATTAAGCAAAAAAGTCATTTTGTTACAGTTTAAAAAAACAAGTTGGACAAACTATGAATGTGTTTTTTTATTTTCACGATAAAATCGACATACAAAAACACGTTTATTTATTAACATATATTTCCTACAGGGCTTATGACTGGAAGTGGTTTATGATGCTGATAAGGCAAACGAAGAGTTCACGCTGTTCGTTTCAATCCCGTCGTTCAAACATAAGATATGTTTGGTATTGGCATACCAAAGTCCAAAGGACTAAACTACTCTACCATCAGCCACAAACTACGACAGTGTAGACCATTTGTGGACGACTGCCACCGCTAACTCTGAAAACCCCATGGAAAATCTAAAGCACTTTTTGAAGAAAAAGAAGAAAAAAAAAGTTCTTGTCGTGAACTAGCTCGAGTAAAGATCGATAGCTTAACATATCGTATATCAAGCTGGAAATATGGCAAAAAGGGTATCTAAGGTGCCGTTTAATAGCTTATTGCAGCATCCCGTCTTCTGTTGGGTACTCTTACCACTGTGTCCATTATTTTGAACTATTGTGGTATGCCCCATCGTTCCTTTAGCTGTACGCTTCAGGCTTACCTATCACTTATTGAGGAAGTGGTAGGCTGGTAGCTGGAGCGAGACAGGTGCCAATCAGGGATGACTTGGTTTATAAACCTTGTAATCCTGATTGGCGACGCAAACCAGATCTCCCTAGGCTCTCGTAGGCCCTTTTTAAGATACTGCAGTCTGCGTCCTATTAGTGCTCTACAATTGCAGAGTAAGTGTTCCGAGGTTTCGCTCTCGGTATTACACAGGTGACAAATATCATCATGCACGAAACCGAGATTCCGAAGATGATATTTACTCGGGCAATGTCCTGTCACCAGACCGGTAAACGTGCTGAGATCTCTCTTATTGAGACTCAGCAGCTTTTGAGTAACCTTAATACTCGGCATTATAATTTTTTTAATTGTTTGAGCGATTGTACGGCCATCCAATTGGCCATCATCGTTCGGCTCTCCCATTGTTTCAGCTCACTCTTCATCACACAGTCCGAGAATACCGCAGAATGGTTCCGGACCTGTGAATGGACAGTTAGAACCACATCTGGCTAGTTCGTCTGCAAGTTGATTTCCATCTATTCCGCGATGACCAGGGACCCAGTACAGGTTTACCGAGTTTACCTGGCTCAGTTGCCGCAAGAGACAAATGCAATCCCAGACAATTTTTGAGAAACGCTTAAAAGCTTTAAGCGCTTTTAGTGCCGCTTGGCTGTCAGAGAAAATGCAGATATTAGCATGTCTGTATTTCCTTTTGAGACAGACGTTTGCACATTCTATTACAGCAGCTATCTCAGCCTGGAAAACTGCCAATCTCCCATTGCTATAGATATTCTAGTTCTGGGGTCTTACACTCCAGCACCCATTTTGACTCCCACCTTTGACCCGTCGGTATAGAACTTGATTGAACCACTGCGGACGCTGAATCCCCCCTCATCCCCAACCGAACGTGATGGTTCGTTTACCAATCACTGTTCATTACCTCAACTGGGCCAACAGGTAAAAGTTTCAGGATACTCAAGTGTCCGGTTTTATCCCCGTCGAGTATTGTTTTCTATCGTTTAAGTGTTAGGGCGCTTTTCTTAGCCTCTAACTGAACGTGTTGATTCAGAGATAGCAAGTGGAGGATAGCTTCTAGAGCCTTCGAAGGTGTGCTTTTCATTGCTCCGGTTATGGCCATGCATGCTAATCGTTGAAGTTTGTTCAACTTTTTAATAGCCGTGGCTTCTGAAGTTTCTGGTCACCATACCAACAAAGCATAAGCTATCCTAGGTTTCACAATGGCGGTGTAGACCCACAACACCATTTTTGGTTTGAGGCCCCATGTTTTTCCTACCGTTTTTTAACATACCCATAGGGCAGTGTGTGCTTTGCTGATTATTGAATCTAAGTGTGCGTTCCAAGATAATTTAGCGTCCAGGATTACTCCCAGATATTTAACTGACACGCTACATTTAATTTCTTATTGCAGCATACGAAGAATGCTCATTCCCGTTATAACATAAAGAAGTGCGAGACGTACAACGCAAAGCTTGAGTGGTGGTCGTTAACAACCCGGATGTTGTTGACTAAACATTGACATGAGTCTCTCGATGTGCCTTTTTTCGCTGTCCTTGAGAATTCCTGTCGAGTGATTCTCTGCAGATTTCATTCACATCACTTTCTCCTTTGTTCTCGAATTTCTGTTGCTATTGGTCGTTGGTGGCATATGATGGAGTTCCTCGTTGGATATCCAGTTATTAGGCCATTAGGTTCGGATGAAAACTATCCGCTGTTGTTGTGTTGTCTCCACCGAGAGACACCACGTTTCGTTGGCGTACAGCATTACGGATTAAGGGTCCTTGGGCAATATGCCCTGCATCCAGTCCACCGGTATGGTTACTGTTTCCCATATTTTGCTGTATAGCTGGTACATCATCTGCGCTGACAAAGATGGACTGCAGCATCTCGACTGAAATGCAGTCTATCTCTGGCGTTTTATTCACCCCGGTGGCAACTTTGACGTTTGCGAACAAAATAGGTGAAGCCAACATAGCTGGATCACTGGATCACTTTTATACGTATCGGATCACTAGTGTGCATGTAAAAGAACGATTCACACGATATTTCTGCAGCGCCGCACGTGATTTTCGCTGCATTATCATTATCGTTTCCTTGCACCTTTGGTACCTAAACCATAGCGGACGTGATGGAGTGAGTTGAAATTAGTCGTATTTAAATCTTGGTGATATTCCCTCTCATATCATAACTTGTCCTGTATTACCAATAGGATAGAAAAAGACGGCATCCATTAGGTGGAAGAGGGCACGAATAGTGGCCGTAGAATAGCAAAATAAGAAGTCAAGTACAAGCCGTTTATCAACACTTACGGCTCGTTTTAATACAATTGACTAAATGCATTATATTGTTACGTTATATGCGCATATAATGCTGTCTTTAATGCTGTTTTACGTTAATACTTCTATGCATCAACAATGTTAATATACGTTTTATCAGCATTAAGATTAATATTTTTTGAAACGATGGTTCTACAATTGATGAAGGGACGGTAGGGGAAAGAAATGAAAATTTTTGGTGAAGGAGCGGAAGAGCGGAAAGGAAGGGGCGGGGGTATATTGGTAGCTAAGCTTGACAAGTAGTCATTTTGACTCCTACCTTTTGTCCAATGCTGGAAGGTGCATGAGTCGAACCAAGCTATAATCTGAGATTATAACCGGATTCGAACCCACAATACCCGCCAGGGCATGTGGTTCGCTGGTACTTGTACCTTTGAACCATAGAGATGCTGGACAAAAGGAGACTGCAAAATCCACTTATCAAGAAAGCGACTGCTAAATCCACTTATCAAGTTTTCGAGGGACGTTTAAAATGGTGTAGTGGAAAAAACTACCTTTTATCTTCAACCTACATATCCTCGCGATCATGCATTTTGCCCATCACTGCAAAGCCCGTTACCAGCTCGTTTGGCGCTCCACCGCTCTGGTAAAATTAGGCTTTGCCGCCACCACCCCGGTGGCAGCTTTGACGTTTGCGAACAAAATAGGTGAAGCCAACATAGCTGGATCACTGGATCAATTTTATACGTATCGGATCACTAGTGTGCGTGTAAAAGAATGATTCCCACCAGGCTTGTTATTTCCTCACTCATTGTGCAAAAAGTGCAACTTTTTTTGTTCCACACAATGAGCAGAACTGCTTTCAGAAATGAGAAGTAAATCCACACAATGAGAAACAGAATAAACACAATGAGAAAAACTGACGTGCAGAAAAATTTCTTAATGCGCTCTTTAAATGAGCAACTTTCGGTTTTGCTCCCGGTCCTCTCGGTAGCTACAGCAGTAAACGTGGAAACAAAACAACCGGTGCGCGTACACCAGCTATAGACTCAGAGGCGTCAAGACAATCAAAAGTCGTTAAATTTTGAATCTTAGCGGAGAATTGCCTTTGTTTATAATGGGACTTTCCTGTTGGTACGCGTCAAGAAGCAAATGTATGGGAATTCAAATGTTGCCATATCTAAATAACATTTTTCGCACTGTTGCCGTTGTGACATGCCTAACCATATGATGCAGTTGCGTTCACGGGCAGCCAAACTCAACTGAATATACTAAATGTAAGAATCATGATTCAACTGCATTAATGGATTAATATTTTTCTGATGGCAATGACCGCTACTGACAATCGTCGTTTTTTCTCCACGCACTACCCATGTTAAAACTACCCGTAGTTGTTATACGTCAGCGCATCGCATCAACGTATTCAAAGTTCAAAACATTCTCCTCAATGAGTAGCACAGTGTGCGGTTGCTCATACAACTGCGTTCAGCAAGAAAGAGCACAGTTAAAATGAAACGGAGCAGAATAAATCGCGTTGAAGACTGAGCACAGTTTGAATTTTTCTCTTCTCTTTTTTTCTTCTGAGGAGGTGCCATCCCTGATTCCCACGATATTTCTGCAGCGCCACACGTGATTTTCGCTGCATTATCATTTATTGCTTGTCCTAAAGGCAACGTTTTCTGTTAGTTGATAGTAAATTATTTTATCGATGAATTGAATTTTGAGTGAATTTTAAAAATGAATTGATGAATTGAGATTCATGTAAAATTCTTCACTTCAAGTGATTATGTTTTGTTGGCTTGATCGCATCACTTCACTGCCGTGTGAATGCTGCGTATTAAAAGTAAAACGCCTAAAGCGCCACCTCATTTTGTGTCGGGGGTTACCCGGGGGTTGTTTTATTGTATTTGATAAAGTAATATTTCTCTTATCTTTCGCGATTAAAAAACCGGGAAAATCAAATAAATTTTATCGGGAAAAACGCGGGAAATCAACACATCATTTTAAGTGGCCACCATTAACGAAATGAGACTGCTACGTATAGATGATGCAACCGCCGTGCAGTTCTCCGATTGAAGCGCTGTTGGGGACACATATCCTACCTTGTACCTACATACCTGCTATCGCAGGCTACCTGGAGTGATCCCCGCTACCAACCTCAGTTTGCCGGCCCCACCTTGTATTTTGTTCCGATCAAACCTCCTTTCTGTCTTTCTTGGACCATGGTAGGATCTACTGCACGGAACTCCCTTTCTCCGGAATTTGGCCATCAAACTTCCTGTATAGCAGCGATCTCCACACCGAGTCAATGCAGCTCTCGAGCAAGCAAGCCTGCTCGTGCCGGTTCATGAAGAGTTCGAACATTCCAGGTACCAAGTATCCCATCTTTATCCTTTACTCGTTTCCTTATTCCTTGCCGTGTCCTATACCGACTGATCCGTTCTGTATTTCCTTCTTCGTTGTTCGTGGTAAGTGAGAGTTTCGGTATACTACCTTACTGGGGTCGCGATACCTGCATCGCGCTGATGGGTCTGCCATCTTAGGTAAAGCTTGCGGGATACTGCATTTCATAATCAGCCGCTCGCTCGGAGACAGACGCTGTGTGAGCCGCCCCTCACCTGGGGTACTGGCGCTCAAGTACGCACCTCCTAGTTTAGCCCTAGTTTAGCTGCTCCAGTGTGTACATGAAGCATTTCCAGGGAAGGCCATCTGCATGGAGGCGGTAGGTTGGCGCTTGAGAGAGTCAGAGCTATGTTTGATGCTCCATCCAAGTAACTTTGCCCATTTCGTACCCCCAAAACAGGAATCCCCCAAAACAGGATCTGCAGAAATCTTTTATGACGAATACGATATTCGCGTTTACGTAGTGCCAAACCAAGCCATCGCATCGTTATGCAAGCCGTAATAGGAATAGATTTCCTTACCAGTGTTGATTACTTCATAACGTCTGAGGGTGTGCGTATTAGCCGTATAAATATCGTGCGTGGGTAATGAATCTGATCGAAAAATACAAGCCGGTCGAATCGGTAAAGGCAGCAAACGAGTTGAAGATTAAATTTATGGATGGTCAAATAGTTTGTGAAAATCCACGACGTAAGAGGTTGTGAAGCAACGAATCCATCAGTGGCTTCAAGACGGAATTATTCAACCATCTCACAGTCCGTATTCTAGTGCAGTTGTTGTAGTGCCGAAGAAGGATAGCTCACGTCACGTCCATGTGAGCGTTGACAATCGGGAATTAAACAACAAGGTAGTTCACGATAAATTTCCTATGCCGAATGTAGAAGAGCAAGTTGATCAGCTGTCTGAGGCTCGTGTGTTTACTACACTGGATTCGTATTTTCATGTACCGATTGAGGAAAATAGTCGACACTTATACGAATATGCTTATACGAATTACGATTTACTTTTCAGCTTATCCGTTAACTCAGGTATCTTTCCTTCAGCATGGAAATCGGCTTACATGTTCCCTGTGCATAAAAAGGGAAATAGAAAAAACGTAGATAACTATCGAGGAATCTCTACTCTAAACTCAATTTCGAAACTGTTTGAGCTCGCCCTGTTTGAACCAGTATTTACATTTTTTAAACAGTACATCTCTGATACATGGACTCAACATGGATTTGTGCCCAAGCGCTTCACGACTACCAATCTCTTGACTCTTACATCCGACGTGATAACACCACAAATTGAAATTGAACCACCAAATCGCTATTGCTAAACTGGATAAGCTTGGTACGTTGCTGCGTTGGTTTCCCTTTCGATCGCCACTTAAAGGTGAACATTGAGGACAGTCTCTCTGGATCGTTCACTGCTCATTCTAAAATACCACAAGGCAGCCATCTTGGCCCTCTAATATTTCTTATCTACGTCAATGACGTCAACTACCTGCTTAAAAGTCCGCGATTCTTGTTTGCTGACGACCTCCAGTTATATTCAAAAGTCGAAAATCTATCCGACGCCGCTGTCCTTCAGGAGGAACTATTGACCTTTGCCAAATGGTGTATTGACAACCGCATGCTGCTTAACCCCACCAAGTGTGAAGTCATCACATTTTCCAGAAAGCTGAGCCCATTCGCTTTTGAGTACAAGCTGTCAAATACGCCATTACGTCGCGAAAACTGCGTCAAGGATCTGGGGATACTGCTCGACTCTAAACTTACATTCAAACAGCACATCGCATTCATCGTGGACAAAGCCTGCAGGAACCTTGGCTTCATTATGCGCATCGGCAAGAACTTCAACGATGTTTACTGCTTGAAAGCCCTTTATTGTGCATTAGTCCGCTCTAACCTTGAATACTGTGCTCCAGTTTGGAGCCCATACTATCAAAATGGAGTTAGCCGAATCGAGTCAGTGCAGCGGAGATTCATTCGTTTTGCTCTTCGGATTCTTCCGTGGAATAGCCCTTTCCAGCTGCCAAGCTACGAACAACGCTGTAGGCTCATCGACCTAGACCCCCTTCATGTTCGTCGCGATGTAAATAGAGCAACAATTGTCTCCGATTTATTGACCTCACGAGTGGATTGCCCGTACATATTGGAAAACCTTGATATTCACGTCCGGAGTTGTACATTGCGCAATAGACACTTTCTACACGTGCCGAAACGACGGACTAACTTACAGAGACTGTAGATTACAGAGGCGTCGAGACACTCAAAATCCGCTAAATTTTGAAACAAAACGGGGAGCACCATCATAAATAAAGGGAAATCTCCGCTTTAGTTCAAAATTTGGCGGATTTTGAGTGTCTCGACGTCTCTGTAATCTACAGTCTCTGTAGACTAACTACAGCAGCTTCAGCACGATTACCGGTCTACAACGCCACTTTAACCGTTTTTACTCCAGCATCGAATTTGACGTCAGCCGTAACGTACTGAAAAATTGTTTTTTATCAATAGCGCGTAGTTTTTAGGTTAAATTATCAGGTCCGATGTTTACTCTGCGTCAGTTAATAAATAGATAAGTTCCGGGAGTACAACTTGCAGGCTCATCCCCGTTTGTAGTTTTTAAGGTGGTGGACGATTCAGTCGAACGAAATGAGCTGTAGCTGATAATGTTAGAATATGGTTTTCCGACGAAACAAAGTACGCTGATTTGTGCGATGCTGAATGGGTCTAAATCATGCTTCAGAAATGCGGGTGAGGCCTCAGCCTCACCGATGGCACTCTAAGGACAAGAATCATGGACGCTAAAGGAAGTTGATCGACTGGGGCTTGGGTTTTTGAACGTAAAATTCACGCATGAAGCACGAGCTGTATCCAGCATACAGAAAGTGCAGGCCCTGTACCCGGTGGATGTGCGCTGTCGAGCACGATGCACGTACAGTTTCGTGCTCGAGGGGATTGGAGACCGGCAGCCCAGGGCCGACACAGTACTGGAGGTCCGTAATTCGTTCAGTGCAGGGTCTATAACGAACCCTCGCAACTAAAGTAAAGTAAGTTTCTTCTATTTCTATTATATTTCTTTCCATTTAAAAATAGGCTGAGGCTTCTGGCTTTAGCATCAACATTAGTCTGTATATTTTTGCAGATTTTCCGTTAAACGTATCATTACCATTCTATTAAGTGTATGCCGAGTGAATCTTTCTTCACCAATAGCGTTTCTACGTTATGTTCTTGTTGCATAATATTTGTATTCATAGTGTACGTTGAATTTGACAGTTATAATGTTGTTTATCATATCCAGTTTGTAATAACATATATCACCTATATTATTTATTTTTCAAATCAAATCATAACTTTCAAATTCGCACTCGATTCGATTATTTACAAACGACTAAATGACTTAGTGCTCCCCGCTAAATTCTAATATGTTTGCAGCAAAATAAATTTAGACAAGAAAAAAGTTTTTAAAACTTCTCCTTGCAAGCGTTTGTGGTTTGCAATCATTGGTTGGCTAAAATGTCACTTGCAAAAAAAACTGCATTTTATTTTATGCTGTTCAAAATAGTACTATACAATAATCGTCTTGCAAACAGGAAAACCCCTACGTTAAACTAATTGGAAAACTGTACAAATATACGATCTGCAGCTTAGATCCATTTATAAATTGTTGCTCCTTCGCAGAGCAATGATTATTATTTCTATTTTTACACAACTAACTACTTTTATCGACTGAAAAAATAGGATGATCAGAGCTATCTATCTACCGAGCCTTGTCCGGGTTTATGTCATAGGTTCTGATGAAAAATAAGCGTTTTGAATAATGGTTTGTTGCTACCTTCTGCTGTGGTCTGTCGGAACAATCTTTTCGGGAACATTTTACATCACTGTTAGATTCAGTGTGCAGTTATATTGGTACTTTAAAATCCTTTGCTTCAGAGCGTGCGTTTTTGTATTACCTTCCATGAATGCATTTTATAAAGTTGAAAGTTGCATCTCGTGTCGGTTACGGAAAAAATCATTCTAGAACTGAGTAACAAAATGTGTTACCGTTTTTATAATCTTCTAAATAGCATTCAAAAGCATACATGATTTTCCAGACTTCTTAACATTGGATATTCCCTGGTTCAATATTGTGACAGCAACTAGAAAGATTCCTTTGTTTTATGGGACTGCAAAATGATTGACAAAATTAGAATTTCATAATGCTGCATCGGTATTTGAAAGTTTGAAAAAATATACGTACCTTTGATTCAGTTGACTCCTGAACCACCGAGGGTGGCAGTTGCTGGTATCACAGCAGCTGAACCAGAACTGCCGTAGGAAGGTGACCCGACACGACCGCTAACGCCACCCATCGGTTGGTTTAGTTTACATTCCGGACAGAACCACTTGCCTTTCGGTGGCATAATGATGCCGACGCATTCGAAATGGAACCATTCTATGCGACAGTTGTCACCATCGCAGGCTATCATTTCCGAAACTTCGTCGTATGGACAACGGCAATAGCAGTACACGGATTCGCCTTCTCGGGGAGGACGCCATCCGGCTGGGATGCGTATTTGATTGGGCGGAAAAAACTCCGTGGTAATGCTTGGAAAAGACCCCAGTGGGGGTATTTTCGGAACGCCAGCTTCGACGATGGGTGGTTCGAAAGCATGTGGAATCATCGCCGGCGCAGCGACCGAACGACTGGTTGCAACTGGTTGTATCGTTGGAGGTGCTGATTTTGGAGCCTTAGATTTGGCTACACCTCGTTTTCGTGAAGCCGCCGGCGTTTTTGCTGCCCCTCGAGAACCCTTCTTTGAAATCGACAGCTTAAGCTTGGGAAGTGGTGGTTGCGGTCGGTGCGGCGTGGTGGTGGATTTGATGGGTTTCTGACTTATTTGCAAAACGCCTTCTTGGCTCGAGTCACTGTCCGCGTCTGTTTGTTGTGGTGTTCCTAGCGGACTAGCATAAATGTGGTGCACTGGAACATGAGGGATTCTTGATGCTTCAACACGTGGTGGCTGTTGAACTGGGTTGTTTATAGAGGGCGGAAGAGCCGGAACACGACTGGTAAGTGGTGTATGCTGTTCTGGTTGCTGTTTTAATTTGGGAGTTTTAACCTTCATATTGGTCGGTGAAGGAAGATCTTCTTTACTCCAGATCAGATTAGGGGGCGGTGTTGGTTTCATTACTGAGAGGATTGACTTTTCCGGGTGCTTCAAAGCCATTGTAGGAGTCAGTGCGGACGGTGTTTCTTCGTCACTTGTATAGCCGTAGAATTTGTTTGGTTTTCTACTACGCTGTGATCGCTTGAGCGGAGCGTCTGATTCCGAACTATTTCCAGTGCTCAATCGGGGAGTACCTATCTTAGAAGAAGATTTCATTGCAGGCACAGCCAACGGTGTGCCCAGAGGAACTGTTTGATTAGCAGATGCTGTGTTTTCGGTAGGATGAAATTTAGGTGTGGCACCTAGTGAGTGCGTCTGGATAGTCGAAGGTGGTGAAAATTGATCAGCGTGACCTAAGGGAGGAATGTGCGAGGCTGAAGGTTCCTCAGATGTTAACAGTTGTGTAGTAGTCTTTTTTGTGTATTTCCTTTCACGCTTTCGTTTCTTCAGTTTAACTTTTTTCTTCGCACTTGTTTCTTCTGGTGGTAGGGAAGGTGTTGACGGCCTACTGTTCTCGACGATTCCGTAGCTGTTCATCGGACTCATACAAGTCTGCTGTAACAACTGGCGTCGTTTTTCCGCTAACATTTGATTAGCCAATTTCTGAGGATGGTCATCATAAAACTCTTCATCCGTTTCCGACTCGTCAGTTTCTAGATCAGATTCATGAATGATTGTGTCCGGGTCAACAGGTACTGGGGTAGCAACAGGCAATTCTTCCTCTGCTGAAGGTGAAGGTTCTTCCTTACTCGTTTGCTCTTGAGGTAAAGAGGTAACCTCCTTGATTTTATTTTTTGTAGCATTTTCATCCGAGCTTCCTGAATCATCAGATGACGAGCTGCTACTTCCAGAGCTACTTGAGCTGCAACTGCAATTCGAGCCACACTCGCAGCTTGAATCGGAGTCACTTCCACTATCACTGGATGAGGAATCCGTACCGCTCTTGGAGGCTTTTCTTTTTCGTGGAGTTTTTTGCTTTTTCGAATTCCCACCTTTCGATGGAGATTCTTGCTTTTCAACGTTACCCAAGTTACCATTATCATCGATTACAATCGTTTCACCGACTTCAGCAGCTTTGACATGTGGATACACTTTTTTCGTCATACGACAATAATCATGATCCGACTGTGAGACATGTAAGATCTTAGTTTTCAACATCTTTTCTGCGTATTGCTCCTCATTAAGTTCTTCTGAAAGAGACGTTCTACGGCTATTATTCCTACTGGCTTGATAGTTTTTGAAGTTATTCCAAATAGTCATCACTTGGTCGGCGTCAGCTTTCTCTTTCTCTTCCGTCGCGCTTGACGGTTCCTCGGAGTTTTCTTTTATAGGCGTTTTGTTCTCATCTCCAGAGCTGTCGTTTGTTGGTAAAGTATTTACACCTTTCTTGTTGCTATTCGAATTCGATTGATCTACGTCAGAATCGTCCGAACTGTCACTTTCTGATAAGTTCAACGCAGGTAAATTTATTAAATCAGTCAGTGATTTATCCTGATTTTCCTTCGAACGCTTTTTCTTTTTCTTTTGCGGAGTTTCCGTACTGGTCTTCTCTGCTTCACATGACTTTTCATCTTTAATTTCCTCTTTTGTTTTAGCATCTCCGTCGATAGCTTCGTCTTTTACGATGGCTTTGCTTTCATTCGAAGTAGGATTTTCCTGATCTTCTTGCTTTGGCTTCGATGATAGTTCGGACTCCGGGGTTGACTCCTTTACAGGCTTTAAGCACGACGGCGACGCGGGTGGAGGTTCGAAGTGTCTCTGAACATGTTTTAAAAGAAGTTTCTTCGAAATAAACTTCTTTTCACAGCCATCCTCGGTACATGGATATTTTTCTTCTCCGTTGTGTAGCCTCTGGTGCACTTTCAGAGCCAGCGATTTTCGGAAACCCATTTGGCAGACCTCACAAATGAACTGCGCTGGAGGAACGCAAAAGTGATACACATGAGGCCACTTCTTCTGCAAACATCGCTTGCACAGCACACCTTCTGTTCCGTGCTTCCAGAACAGATGTTTCAATATGTCCGCTTTGTTGCGATAAGCGATTCCACAACGGTAGCACAAATGATGTAACTTATGTTTCCATACGTGATTGGAGAGCGTCCCTTGTTCTGAACATTGCTCTAAGCAAACATCGCAAGCGAAATGGCGCTTTCGTAGATGAACCATAAGCCGAAAGGCCGATGGAATTCCGTCAATATTACACAAACTGCACCGAAAATTGTAATCCAGAATCAACAAACGGTTCGGTGCTCCTGGGCACATGTGACACAGTAGTTCACTATAACTGAAGAAATTTTCCTTGCACATGAGGCAAATTAGTAATGATTTCTGGTGCATTTTGCGATTGTGCAAATATAGTTCCTTGTGAATTTTTGTAATGAAACGACACTGGAAGCACTCGAACTGTTTCGGGTACGTCACGGCCTTCTGTTCATCAGTCCAACTGCTATCAAATGTTTCCAAATTGAAGAAAAGTGGCTCCAACTCGTCCAGGCACGATTTAAATCGCTGAACTATTGTGGCAGGTAGCAGCTCTTCGGCCGTGATACTATTTACCGTAGCTTGAAAACGATGGCTGGCCACCAAGTGAAGTGCTAAGTATTTTCCGTTAACAGCGATTCTCCTCGCATGGTTGCAATATAGACAAAATGGAACTGTCGATTTGAGACATAACTTGATAAAATCGCGCATATCAATTTTATCTAACGGTTCGTCAAGTGTTAATTCGAACAATTGTGCATCGTCATTTGCAATGACAATTGCGTCAGATTGAATCTCCGATTCGGTCATATGTTGCTCTGCTGCTGATTCCGGCGGATTATCAGCAGAATCTGCTGAGGGTTCGGTTGGTTTGTCCAATGTTGTTGGCTGTGGCGCTACCATTCCGAGGTCTAAATGTTGTTGCTGGTCCAGTCGATGCTGTTCCGGCATGGGCGCTGGTCCCATTTCGGGTGGCAAGTTAACCGGTTGTCGGTCACCCTCTTCCTCGATATCCATCTCGACGGGATCCAGTTTAACATCATCTTCTCTTCGGTTCACTGGGGGAGGAGCATCTGCATCTGCCTCAGCACTCGAAGGAACCTGCAAGACAGCGTTCATTATTATTATTATTATCAATTGTTAGGTATTATCATTGTTGTTCATGTTTAATTATTCATTCATTAAATTCAAGGATTTCGAAATGTTACCCTTTTAGCACAGACAAACAGACATAACACTCGTTTTCCATTCATCGTACCGATAAAACCGTCATTTCAAATTTGGGCTTAGTTGGGAATGTCTCCGTTTTGGTCCAAGTGGCGCTTTTTGACGAAAAAAGGGGAATTCCCCATAAAAAATACTTGCTACTTCGAGGGACACCCATATTGCTATTTGATATTTGAGAATGTCGATCATAGATGGTGCTAGTGTTCAAGCTAAATGTGAGGTACGATAATTTTTGTTGATTTTTCTTCCAAGAGTTATGTCTGTTTGTCTGTGCTTTTAGACAAAATTCTACAATGGAATAAATAAATTTTGACAATTGAAAAATCTAAATTTTGCAGTTAACACCGCCAAAATGACGTACATGATTGCTGGCAGTAAACGTGGGAGACCAAATGGTGTTGGTGCCGAGGTGGAGTTAGATGGGGAACGATAAGATGGGGAGAAGGAGGAGGAGGAGGAGGAGGAGGAGGAGGAGGAGGAGGAGGAGGAGGAGGAGGAGGAGGAGGAGGAGGAGGAGGGGGAGGAGGAGGAGGAGGAGAAGGAGGAGGAGGAGGAGAAGGAGGAGGAGAAGGAGGAGGAGAAGGAGGAGGAGAAGGAGGAGGAGAAGGAGGAGGAGAAGGAGGAGGAGGAGGAGGAGGAGGAGGAGGAGAGGGAAGAGGAGGAGGAGGAGGAGGAGGAGGAGGAGGAGGAGGAGAAGGAGGAGGAGGAGGAGAAGGAGGAGGAGGAGGAGAAGGAGGAGGAGGAGGAGAAGGAGGAGGAGGAGGAGAAGGAGGAGGAGGAGGAGAAGGAGGAGGAGGAGGAGGAGAAGGGGGGACGAGAATGAGGTGCAAGAGGAGGAGGAGGGGGAGGAGGAGGAGGAGAAGGAGAAGGGAGGAGTTCTATGAGGAGCCTTATAAGTGTAGGGACGAGGAGAAAAACCTGGACATAACTGGTCCTGGAGGATAGAAACCTGGGATAACAGCGAGCTGGTTTCCGATCTCGAAAAGATCCGTCGAGAAGTCGGTCAGGTTCGATTCCCGGCAGAAAATGGTACAAAAATGGCCAAGAACCGCTAGCAACGGCACTACACTGGATAATTTCAAAGATTAGGAAGGAGAAGCTGGAATGGAAGGTGGAAGGTGCGGTTTGTCGATCGGCTAGATTGCTGTAGTTACCGCGGCACTACGCTGATCAAAGCCGCTTACAAGGTTCTCTCCCAGATTTCGTTACGTCGTCTATCTCCAATAGCAAGAGAATTCATAGGACAGTACCAGGCAGGCGTTACGGGGGCCCGTGTTACTACGGATCAAATTTCTACTCTCTGACAAATCCTTTAGAAATGTGGGAGTACAACGTGACCAAGCATCATATTTTCGTAGATTACAGGGCAGCATACGATACAGTCGAGCAGACTGCAGATTATGCACGAGTACGACTTGCCGAACAAATTGGCGCGGTTGATCGCTACCCTGGAGCGAGTGATGTGTTACGTGCGTGTTTCGGAACACTCCCAAGTCAACTCACGTAGAGGGTTGCGGCAAGGTGATGGTGATCTGGCGAGCGGACATGGAAATGAGAAGAACAATCTAGCCTTTGCAGACGACCTCAACATCACTGCTAGAAACTTTGGACGGCGAAAGCGATTTGCGCCAGACTGAAATCGGAGGCTGATGATTGGTTTACGAATCATTGCGTCGAAAACCAAATCCATGGTAGGTAAAGGCTCCAGGTGACTATTGACGGCGATGAACTGTATGTGGTAGATGAGTTCGTATATCTGTGATCTCTGGTCACCATCGACTACAATACGAGTAAGGAGATTCAACGACACATTCAAAATGAAAATTGAGCCTACTTTTCCCTCCGTAAGACGTAGGAGCATACCCCGCCGTACAATGCTGACGATGTACAAAGCGCTAATCAGACTGGTAGTCCTCTACGGGCTTGAGACAGTAACTTTACTTACGAAATACTTTTTATGTCACTTTGAGGATGCATAATTTGGAATACTCAAGGGGACTTTTTCCAGTCAGCATATTTCATTTAAAACCAACATGTCGGTTGAAATGATTGAATAAATAACAATATTAATCAATGTTAGTTTGGAGGTTATACTCAGGTTATTTTACGATTTCGTTGACTGTTTCCATTAAAAATTGCGATTTTTGATTAAAAATTGCGAGATTACAAGCCTTAACTTTTCTGTTTTAAAATTCATAGAAACGAAACAAAGTTTGATATTGAGAGGAACGTGTGATAACTTACCGTTGGTTCTGCGGACTTCCTATCATCATTATTGTTGCCGCCGTCGTCGTTTTTCTCTGCCGGTTCATTATCGTCGTAATCACTGTCGGTTGATGACTCCTCGCTTTCGACAGGCGGACAAAATTGTTTCGGTATTTTTACCTTCAGCTTTGGTACCAGCAGCGGGGGTCGTTCTGGCGTTAGCTGCTCCATCTCTTGCCCGATCTGGCTAGGCAGCTCAGGTACAGGTGGGAGTTCCATAGGTGTTTCACTAACATTCAACAAGCTTGCCGGTATGGTAGAAAGCTTTGTCGATTCGTTGAAGCTAAATTTATGCTCTGACCCGGTTTGGTTCGGGAGTTCCATTAACTGTGATGGCAGTTGAATCAAAAATGGCTGATGGTCACTTGGTTGTCCCGTGTAATAGTGCGGTTGTTCGGCTGTATACGCAACTGTACTCGTTAGTTGAGGTATTGCATCCAGCGGTTTCATTAATTGTGATTGTAATATTGGACTATTGAATGAATCTTCGACAGTCACCGACGACGATTGATCATCCTTGGGTGGAAGATTCACCAGCATGTGTGTGTTAATTCCCATCGAGTTTGGAATCTCGGCGGGCTTAGATCGCTGCGCTAGTTTTATTTTCTTATTGGACGATTTTCGTACGTTTGCCACATTCTGGTGTTTTGTTACACCTGCCAGACTATTTAGCTGAGACAAATTATCTGGATTGCCGTTACTGCTAGTAGTTCCATGATTTTCGTAATTAAACATCACAGCCGATGAATTACTACTAGCATTGTTATCATAATTGTTATTTAAATTAAATTTAATTTTATTGTTTGTAGTGTTAATCAACTTCTGACTATTGCCGGTGGATGCGGCCGCTGCATTTACTGTGGCCGATAATAAATCTGTTTTCTTCTCACACTTGTGCTTCGATTGCTTCAGATTACCACAGTTGTCACATTTTTCTAAATAATTAGCACAATCATGCTGCACAATCGTTTGTTCGTCTGCAGCAGTCGTCCGTTCGAATATGTGCTCACAACGGGCACACATTAGATAGAGTGATCTCTCGTTAGTGTCCACGTTTTCCTGCTGCTGTTGGCTCTGGTAATCGTCGATACTGGCCATATGCTTTTTGCGTACCTGATGCTTGGCTTCCAAGTGCGTTACTAGCCTTTCGGCGGATTGAAAGATACCCAAACAATACAGACAGATGTATTTTTTGTGTACTTCACGCATGTGTTTGAAAAGATTCCAATTTTCGTAATGTGTTCCACAAGGCGAACAAAGAAACACTTTTTTCTTATCCTTCTTTTTCTCCGTCGGTGGCGGCTGTGGTTGTTGTTGGGGTTGCTGTTGAGGAAGGAACTGCTGCTGCTGCTGTTGCTGTAAGAACAAGGGTTGCTGGACGTGTTGAGGTTGAATAGGCGGCTGTGGAGGAAGAGCCGGAGGAACAGGTAAATGTTGCTGGGTTATCTTACTGCTGGCCAACATTGTTTTCATTAAAGATGCCTGAGACCGCTGTTGATACGGTCTTTTAGCAGGCGCAATTTTAGCAGTGATACCTATTCTCGACATTTGAGGTGGTGGAGCCGATTGTAACCAAGTTTGTTGTTGCTGCGCCTGCAGTTGTGGTTGTTTTGTGGGTGAATTATCCTTTTTCCTACCCCTTCGTTGTTTCTCAGCTATAACTAACCGATTGTCTTCATCCAACGTATCGGACGATTCATCCATTAGAAAATCTGCTGAATTGAGCCCAACATAGTTAGTTTTAAATTGATTATTTAACAAGTTAAAACCACCAGCAGATTCTGGCATCATAGGAAGCATCTCCGATTCCATCTTTTTTACCTGATCGCTTAAATTGTGCACCTGGGGCTTACTGTTGTAGTCTATCTTAATTAACTCTGACCGTTCGCCAAAAAGTTTTTCCTGACTTAAAAAATTAGAAAAGTCTACCGGTTGCGGAATGGCTGCCTTATTTTCCGGAGGAAGCAACTTATCAACGTTGCTTAGCGCTACAGCGGCGGAATCTTCTGCTGTAGACCTTTTTAGCGAAATCGAAAGTTTTAAACCTTCACTTTTAGTAATTTTTGCTCCGTTCTCGTTTTCATTTTTATCCATCACATCGTCCTCTTCTGGTTCTTCATACTCATCGGAACTTTGTGAGCCCAGTTCGTTCATTTCCAGTCGTGGTTGGCTATCATTGTTTTCCATCGCAACATCAGCGGTATGGTCTACTGTTCCTGTAGCCATGCTTGTAGGTGGCACAACTTCGGGTTTTTCCTCTGCCGATTCCATTTTATGTTGTTTTGGTTGCACTTTTGGAACTGCTTTATCATCATCATCTTCATCTTTTGATGCTTCATCATCGGAACTGTCCGATTCAGAACTAGAACTAGAAGAACTGGATTGTGAACTTGAGCTGCTAGACTTTTCGTCATCCAAATCATCGTCCTCAATATTGGTGTTGTGAACTGAGCCAGCATCACTTTGAGGTTTTTCATCCACTGAGGCAGGATTGTTTACTGATTGTGGTACACTAGTTTTTGTTGTCGCATCTTCTTCTTCACCAAACGATGACTTCCCCGAGTCAGTCGACTGATCAAGTTTTTCAGATTCCGCCAGCGGTTCTGTTATATCTGGATGGGTGATTCCTTCTCCTACAGCAGAAACGTCACCATTGATGACTGGTTCTGTTCTCGGTGTACTTTGCGGACTTGACTCATTTAGCTTCAATTGTTTGTTTGCAGGCTCGTGCAAAGCTGCTTCACTGGTTGGACTAACTGATCTCGGTCGCTTATGACACACTGGATCAACATCCTCTGTCAGTCGCTCACTATCACGTAAGTGATCTGCTTCCTGAGTATCCTCAATTAAATCATTTCCATTCACATAAAGATCTGAAAAATAATAATAAAAAAAATTTATGAAACTTTTTGTGCGCACCATGGCTAAATTTGTGAATCGCGGGAGAAGTAACTCAATTCAATTATTGCTGTTATGATACTAAGTTCAATATTTTACTAAAAACATAAGTATGAGTTTTAGCAAACTTACTTTCGGTCACTGCGTTTTCCTTTACATCAACTATTTGTCTCTTTTCGGTACATGGTATTTCTGTTTCGTTATGTGAATCCAACTCCTGTTCCGCTTGACGTTCTGACATATTAGCATCCGAGCCAGTATTCTTCCCATCAATTTCTAGATCAACATCCATATTTGCTTCTCTATCTGGCACTGGTTGACTTTCTTGTGCTGCTAGTTCTTCTCTTTCGCAAGTTTCCGATATATCAGCATTCGAAATATCAGCCTCTTCTTTTGCGCCGTGTAAACTGTCCAAACAGTTATCAATTGCATCGTCATTCTCTTTTATTTCTGTTGAAGTACTGTTATTTGTTGGACTGCTATGTGAATTACTCTGCAACTGTCCGGTATCATAACTCGCTGGTTCCAATGTTAAATTACCATTTGCTTTATGTTTCACTGCCTGTTCGATATTTTCTTGTGGCGGTGTTTTGTCTTTTTCGTGCAAGTTTATTCGTTGACATTCATCATGCTGTTTTTGAGTCTCTTCCTCGGTGGAAGAACCTGTGTCCTGCGCAGGTGATTGTATGTCAACCGAAGTACGCTCCTCATCATGAGCTTCTACCGCATCTAGCGGATGATTTTCCTCCTCCGGCACAGTTTCTTTTTCTTCGGATGTGCTCTGCTCTTCGAGGTCATCAGTGCTAACTACCGCTTGTTTGTCACCCTCAACATCCAGATCCCCGGAAGAAGACCGTTCCTTTACGGTAAGCTTATCCACCGTCGTCGATTCATCGTTCGCCTCGCTCGGTGACAAATGTGTCGGCGCAGGTGCGGGTGAAACCGAACCGTCTTCTCGCTCGTATAATCCTGGTGAATGCGCTTGTTGGCCAACGTCATTATCCATCCTTCAAATCTGTAATGAAAACAAGAAAGATTAAAGTAATCATTGCGTGCTTGATATTCAAACGAGACGGCCATTCTGCGGTCATTCGAGATTATATGAGCTGTCCGCGCGATGGTTTGAAGAGATGTTAAGAAATATGACGGAAGTTTTTAATATATGTTTCTTTTAGCTATTTTATTATTGAGACGTAAGTTGTGTTAATCCTAGTGATAAAAATTAAAATACACTAACTACTAGTCATCTGAGTAAAGGGAAATTCTCTTGTATGTTGTACAGTCAGGCCATTTATAAATACCACATTGCAGTAGCGATCGATAAAACATCCTATATTAAAGCTTATATACATGTAATCATACAGCAGAGCTTTGAACATTAGGGTAACCAACGTATTTTGGACCCCATCAGCAGCTGTATATAATTTGGACAGCTACGCCAGCTTAACATTGCTAAAATAAAGGAAGCTGACGGTATTAAAATATTCGCCGTGATTTTATAACATTGCGCCGAATACCATTTCGATTCTCGGTTGATCATAAAGCGGAATATAGCGTTTCGCGGAATACCATTTCAGGGAAAGTATCATTTCACGGGTCTGATCCCCTCGTTACACACTGTCGCTCGTTCGGATCCGACTGAAGAAAAGTAATAGAGGCCAGTAAACCCAGGAAAATAAATAAACCTAAACAGAGATGATTTCGCGGCCTGCGGCCGTCTCACCATGAATCATGGAGTGTTACTATAAGAAGTTTTTGATAGTATTGTTATTGACTAATGTTTCATGAAAGAGTCTAAAATTTTTCTCGAGTTATGCAGAAATTTCTGTTTCATATGTATGAGAGCACCTCATTCCAGAGGGGGATCAGGTCTAGAGCCACCATAGAAAAATATCCTACCTACGTTTTTTAACCTTCTGCGACTGAGGTGGTAGTCTGACAGACACCGAAAATCAGACGAATGTTAGAGATGCGTTATATATTGTATTTCGATTCGGAAGTTTGCAGTCTGTTCCCGAATCATATCTTCGGTTTTATTACATCCAATAGGTTGCTAAAAAATTTAATTCTAGTTTTACGACATTAGTTCGCCCCATGTTATATATATGGACATATACCAACCCTAGACATGAATTCTTTTCGCTTAAAAGCTGTTCGTTCCCAGTTCGTGAATTGAATTAATCAGTCCATTTATTTTACAACAAGAATGTTTACCGTTTCTATGTATCTGCCGCACTATATTATTCTAATTACAATGCTATCGGCATACGACGAGCTTGAAATCATCCAAAACTCAACCGATCAATTCCATTGGTTTGGGGTTTGTGCATTTAGGTGTTAGAAAGATTACATTTAAGGGGTTATATACAGTTAGAATTTTCGAAAAATCAATTTTCTGTTTATTTCATGATCGTAGTATACATATATTTATGTATGTACACAGAAAATTTCATGCCAATCCGTCGATATTAACGAAGTTTTATGCATATTTGTAACGACGTGTCAGAGCGATTAAAGAAGGAACGCGAAACTTTGAACGCGTGTTTCTCAAAACCGTGTTTTCAAAGTTGGTGAACAAGATTTCTCGAAAACGGCTACACCGAATCGCTTCATGTTTTGAAACAAATGTTCGAATGATATATTTTAGAGATTAATCAAAGGTTTTTCCTTACCGATTAATATTTCTCATTTTATAAACAATCTATGAGCAAAATTTATGCCATAAATCAATTCTTTTATGTTAAACAAGCCGCCATTTCATCCAAAATGATTATTTTGCTAGTTTCTTCAATCAATCTATAAATAATAAATTTTATCATTGATTCCTTTTGGTTTTTCGATTTCCGATGATTCAGTCCAAAGACATCGTGCTCACCACAAGACGCCTTATTTTAGAAGAGTTCCAGGAGATTACCTATATTAGCTATTTCAATAACTTTTGTTAAAACAAAACATCTTAAAATAAAGTCAAAAGATACTGTAAGATGTATAAAAATTTTCTCTAATCAGTTAAAGGGTTCTCTAGAAAAAATCCAGAGAAATCGACTTTTTTAAGCCTCCCAACTGTATATAACCCCTTATCTTAGGCTGTCCATCTCCAATTGCTTCTAAAATCCTTACGTCACTCAATAATGAAACGATTTCAATTCGGTTTTAACTGATTAACTGAAGTTGTGCTATTGGCTTCAAAACTGGCTTCAATCAGCGTTGTCGAAGCAATTTTCACCGTTTCATCGTGATGATCGATTTTAAAGATTCATCAAATGTTTAGAATCAAGCTAGAAACTTAGAATGAATTTTTGGACAGGAACGTGACTACCAATACTTGGACGGCAGAGGTTGGAAAATTCGAAAAATGAATACAGTGAACCCCCGTTGGTTTGAACGATTCCTCATGCAAATTAACGGGGTTAGTTTTTAATTTGAGCAACTGGCAACTCTAAATATGCTGAAACTTGTATGAACTGGCAACTGGCAGTTGCAAGCGGTAAATATTCATTCTCCAATCGGATTTTTATCATAATTGTTGGGAAAACGGAATGTGAAACAGATTAAACACGCTAGATCAGTACAAAAAAATTGTGTTTAGGTGCATTGTATGCATAAGCAAATGATGTCATGTAGAGAATGTCATTTGAACCATTTTTAATTTGCACGTCGTGCAAACCAGCGGGGTTCAAATTAAAAAGTGTTTAGATTAAAAACGGTCAAACGAACGGGGGTCCACGGTATACACGCCGAGCATCGGCAAACGGTTTTATTATGAGAAAAACAAATATGCGAATGGTTCAATTCGCTATAACTAATAAGCCACATACTTTCACGCTTCATAGCATCGCTGAATATACTAATATCGTGCGCAACGCAAAAGTACGAAATAACACCTTCTGATACTTCTAAAGTTACCAACTATTGGCGTAATCGAATTCGAGCTTACATCGGATTATAGCAAGCATCAACCCTGCTTTCTCTGAGTAGCGGCAATACTTTATCTAAATCAGGCAACACTTATTCGCCCTTAGTGGCAGTCATGCAAACCTAACAAAAATTTATTCAATTCAATTGTTAACCTACTACACGATCAGTTCAATATACGTTATAGTTCCTGTTTCCACTACGTTTTTTAATCCTCTCATGTTATATATTACAAGAGGTTATGGGCGACTCACGGAAGGAAGCAGTCCACGGAATAATTCCGTTTTCCAGGATAGGATACGAAAATTGGAAGTTTCGCGTGGAGAGATACCTGCAGTCTATCGAGCTGTTGGACGCGGTGACAAAGGACGCGCCGACGGTTGAAGCTGAATTGGAAAAGGTTCGGAAATCTGGCGAAGGAAAAAGCTAGACGCCAAGAGTAGAGCTGCGATTATGATAGGATATGCTCCAAACGGCTATCGCTTATGGGATCCTAATATCAAGCAGCTCTTTATCTCTCGGGATGTTAAATTCGATGAATCATCCTTTCCATTTGCAATGAAGATGGAACCTGAAGTGCCATTAACAGTAGTACCCTACGATCCGGAAGTTGATTCTGTCTACGATCAGCAAAGTGAACCAAGCCTGACGAGTACACCAGATGCCGAACAAGAGGGGGAAAATATGCAACAAGGTGTCGGATCCGGAGCATCAAGCAGTTCTGATGACGAGTTCGAGTATAGTGACCACGATGACGGTGAGCAGTCTTCAATACCAGCAGCGCTCCCTTCGCAACAAGAACTTGGTTCGAACCTTGAAACGGCAACCACGAGGCGCAGCGAACGGGAGCGCAGGATTCCTGGTAAGTTGAAAGATTTTATTACCGGGAAAATTTTTACTGCTGTAAAATCTCGCTCAACAGACGCAGATGCTCGCAATGGACTTTCACTTGAACCCGAACGTCCACTTCCCGATGTACCTTGTTCCTACAATGAGATCTTTGGCCGCCCCGATGAACGCAACTGGTTGCAAGCCGTGAAAGAAGAACTCAACTCCATGAAACAAAACGACGTCTGGCATCTAGTGGAACGGCAGCGCGATATTTTTCCGATCAAGGCGAAATGGTTTTTTTTGCATCAAGGAGGATGAAGATGGCAAGCCAGCCCGTTATAAAGCGCGCTTAGTTGCTAAAGGCTTTCAACAGAAGGCAGGATTGGACTATACAGAAACTTATGCTCCAGTAGCAAGAATGGCGACGATCCGAACTGTACTCGCTGTAGCAGTTCATAGAAAGATGTACGTGCATCAGCTAGACGTGAAGACAGCTTTTCTCTACGGAGACCTTCAAGAGAACGTGTACCTGGCTGCTCCTGAAGGTGTTACTATTCCGTCAAACACGGTGTGTAAGCTGAAGAAATCTCTATACGGATTAAAGCAGAGCCCTCGCTGTTGGAACAACAAATTAAACGAGGCACTCTTGGCAAAGGGATTCGAACGCTCCAAACACGACTACTGTCTGTATCAGTGTTGCCACATATTCATCTGTACTGGAAGGGGCAAAAATCTTTTTCATCTGTACTTTTTCTTCCAAAAATCTGTACCAAAATCTGTACCATTAAATTCCTATGTAATAGACTAATCTCAAGTTTTTAGTCTTGACCTTGTCAAGCATAGCTACCAATACCCCCACCTTCCTTTCCGCTCTTCCCCACCTTCACCAAAAAAATTTCATTTCTTTCCCCACCGTCCCTTCATCAATTGTAGAACCAATATTAATTCATCTATTAATTATCAGAGATCCCTATATTGGCCTTATTCTTAAACGGAATAAAAACAATTTCTGAACAACGCAACAATCACATTTGGTAAATTTTTACCCCGAGTCCCACTTGAAATCACAAAGTATTTTGGCATATACCCACATTCAGCAGTAAACGTGACCACTGTTCATTTACTGATTAGTTAAAAAGCCCTACACCACGACAAGGTTCAGTTTTATCGTAGGGAGCTATTTCAATAACTTTTTTTTAAAACAAAGCATGTTAAAATGAAGTCAAAAGATACTGTAAGATGTATAAAAGTTTTCTCTTTAATCAGTTAAAAGGTTCTCTAGAAAAAATCCAGAAAAATCGACTTTTTTAAGCCTCCCAAGCATAACCCCTTATCTTAGGCTGCCCATCTCCAATTACTTCTAAAATCCTTACGTCACTCATTAATGAAAATATTTCAATTTGGTTTTAACTGACTAACTGAAGTTGTGTTATTCGCTTCAAAACTGGGGTGACATTGCGATTTTCGTTTCGAGTGATTTTGGTTCGTTTCGACCACGTTAAACGAATGGGCGAAACGAACCAAAATCACTCGAAACGAGAATCGCAATGTCGGTTTTGTTTCTTGCACTATTAGAATTTTTGTTACATAACTGATGTAGAAGTGGTTAAGAGACAAAGGAGCCCCTAGTAAGATCGGCCATTCAGCTATAGTAATTAATATAGCTAGCATTAGCATCGTGCCTGATTTTAATAGTCGTCAGTTCAGTGGAAATAATCCCAACACGAAGCATGCTTGAAAGGTACAACAATGTAACATGTTGCAGCTAACGTCAAAGGTGAAGTATGGCACGCGGCGGTTAAAATTGGGTTGTAAGGCGGCTGTAAATAGTGTTGACGGTGCTGTAAATCGTTCTTCGATGCGGCATATAAAACAAGAATTTGTTCCATGTTAAGCAAGGCTGCGCTAAGGTGTCAAGTCTTTCTAGAATCCTAGGGTAGTCAATTCGGGATGTCAAAACATCTGATATGAAGATAGCTCTGATTACGTTCCGACGTATTTACGGGATTCAGATTGATTAATCTGCAGCGCTGTTCTTTGCTTGGTAACCGAAGCGCGTCGTTCGCATTTGTTGGTGTTAAGTATCAAACAATTGCACAATCCAGCGAATATCAACAACTGCTACTGGAGTGCGAGACTGCCCGATGAATCGTTGACTTTTGAGAACAGGTCGTCGACGAACGCAAGTCGAGCACTTTTGAGCACATTGCTGACATCGATAATATAAATAAGAAAAACCAAAAGTCCGAGAGGGGGACTCCGTAGCCCCAAGGTTACCAAGTCTGCTTTGACAAGTGATTGATCGTGGGTTCGAATCTTAGTGAGATCAGGCCATTCGACGTCAAGTGACTTTAGTATGGGCTTAATGTCATGCCCTCATTACCCTTCCTTCATTCTGAATTCTATATGACCTCCATGACTATTGACGTGCAAAAAGTCTGTTTCTGTTTCTGTTTGCAGCACGAGGTGGGGCAGTTAGAGCCAAGTCTGTCCAGGGCTGAGATAAGGTGGTTGACTATTGACGTGCAAAAAGTCACTCTTATAGTTAAATGTACTGGTCAGCCTTACCAGGGATGGCTGTAATTTGAGACAATACTGGCATTGACGAGGAAGGTGGGTAAAGTAGATCTAGCAATGAAGTAAGGGTAAATCCCACTCACACAAGAAGTGAGTGTTAGTAGATTGGTAGACGTTGAACACTGCGACACGAATCCGTGTTGTTTATTGGCGATGTACTGTTGAACGAACCAATAAACCCTTTAGAGTAATCTACGTTTCTTTTGTTATCCTTCATATGCATAGAAAACATGTAAGCAGATTTCCAAGCAGAAGGAAATATCTGAGCTAATCGTGAGTTAAAAAGACGTCGGATGGGACCAACCAAGACATCGACACAATTCTTTATAAAACTGATGGTATGCCATCCAGTCCACTGAAGGTAGAGCGCGTTAACTACCAAGTGGTTTCTCTATTTCCGGTGGGATTCTTAATGAGAACGGACTTCACTGCACAGTCATCCGACATCCTTGCGACGTATCTTCTTCCGCCAGGTGTACGATGGGAATCCATACAAGTCATGCGTATACATCTCGTGGTTCATACGCTTACACCACTCTCCGCTTTTCGTTTGTACTTCGCCAAAAATAATTCGCAACACCTTTCGTTCAAATATGGCAAATGCACATGTCTTTCGTAAGCAAAGTTACTGGCTCAAGTCCGTAGAAGACTACTGGTCTAATCAGTGTTTTGTACCTCATCGTCAACATTGTGCGGTTGCGTATATTTGTCGATCGAAGCGTCTTGCGGAGGCAAAAGTAGGGTCGATTATTTAGCTTGATACGTCGTTGAATCGCCTCATTCGTATTATTTTCGGTGGTGACCAGAGATCTCAAATATACGAACTCATCGACCACTTCCAGTTCATCGCCGTCAATAGTAACTGTCCGTGGGAGGCGAAAGTTGTTCTCTCAGGAGCCTCTTCCTACCATATATTTGGTTTTCGACCCATCGATTAGTAACACAATTCTCCTAGCCTCTGTTCTTACTCTGGCTTAAATGCCTGCGCCGTGCCAAGGTTTTTAGTAACGAAAATTGAAGTCCAGGTTCCGGTCCGGTTAAAAATCGGCACGAAATTTGTTATTCCGACTTAATTCCGCTCCGATTTGGCTCTGTTCCGGTTCCGTAACCTGAACACAGCCAAATCGGACCGGATTATTAGTCTTTATAGTCGGAATAACAAAGCTCGTGCCGACTTTTAACCGGACCGGAACCCGGACTTTAATTTTCGTCCCGATGTCGAACACTACTCGAGAAAGCCCCTAAAATACGTACGTAGCACATGCGGAGGCACGTTGTACGTTCGATATTTCTGAAAGATTTATCGTTGAAGTGAAAAAGCCCGCCCGAAACCACTCTTACCTTACGAATTCTATTGTTAGGCCATTGGTAATACTGTGGTAATTACAGTAATTGAGCCGATCGCCCTTATTATAGATGGGACAAACCAAACCTTCCATCCATTTCTCCGAAAGTTTGTCCTCCTCTTCAATCCTTGAAATTATTCAGTGAAGTGCCCTTGCTTGTCATTCTTTGCCATTTTTTAGGTTTTCCGGAAGTCGATCCTTCCCGGCGGCTCTATTATTCTTCAGCTGGCCGATTTTTCACCGGGTCCCTTCGAGATCGGGAGCCAGAACACTATTATCATTTATAAGCACTCATAGGTTAACTTCTGTTCCATCTCCTTATGTTATATCGCAATTAAGATACCGATCGAAGAAATCCTTCCACCGGTTGACCAGCTCGTGCTCATTTGGAACCAGGTTTCCCTCCGTGTCCCTCACATATCAGGCTTCAGTCTATAATCCTTTACGAGATTGGTTCACCTTCTCACAGAACTTGCGCGTCTCATTAGCCTGGAATAGTTTGTAGCTCCTCACGATTTCTGTCCTCATGCTGGCACTTTTTCCTTTTCAGAATCGTGATCAACTAATTCCGCGCTCCTCGAGTTACCGAATGTTTAACCGAAGAGGGCGTATTTGTCGCGAAGTATTACCGTCGATAGTTTTGAACGCACATGCACTGCTACTAAGTAATGATCCGAGACATTATTCGCACCGTGTAGGGAGCGTATGGTGGTGATGTCCAAGAAAAACAATTAGGTTCAATGTTGGTTGATCAGGTCCAAGAGTTCTGATGTTTTTGCGGGAAAAAAAATGCTGCTGATCACCAGGCGTCTGGAATCTGCAAAATCGATGTATCGTTGACCATTATCTTTCGTGTCGGCGTGCAGGCTATAGGACCCGATCACCGATCCATATATCGCTTCCCTGCCGATCTGGTCGTTCGTATCGCAGAGCATTTGAGAAAAGGTACAATGAAAGGCAACCGTTTCTAAAATTTGAAACTACAGAAATGTAGGAGAAATAGCAGGCATAGCATAGAGCAAAGATTTACAAAATAATGATATTTATTGTAAAGTGAAGTGACTAAGTAAGTCATTAGCCTTCGAGAAGCGTACGAACAAACGTGTTAATAGGAATTCCCTCTATATATCCTCTACATAAATATCTTAAGTAGATGCAGAACTTATAGCGAATTTGTTTGTTCAATCCGGGTTGGAACGGGATGGATTTTATCTGTCAGATAGGAGCAAATGAACACAAAAAATTCATCCAGTTCCAACCCGGATTGAATAAAAAAAATTCGCTATTACGTTTCCGTTCTTCCGGTTCTTCCCCTACGACTAGAAAAGAATATCCACCAGGTATGTAATCAATTCTGTATCCACCTTCAAAATTAGGTGGCGTAAAGTTAAGTTTCAAATTTGTATTAAAAAATATATTCTTTGCCAAAACATAGATCTACTTTAAATAAATCGGTTTTTTCGCATAGCATCTCTTCTAAATTCTATGTCAGAGCTGGTCAAGTTTACCTAAATAAATCATTGTGAAAAATCGATTCTACTTTATATACCTTTTTTAGGCGTAGATAATCAGCTAGGTTTTGTTCCATTTAACAGCAGGTTTAGGGCTTGAGAACGACACAAGCTATCTCGCGACACTTCCAGAAATGCAAAAGGTAGTAATATTTGTATATATTGTGAAATCCTTGCAGGGATCTACAGAACAACTATCCAATTGTGTTTCTTCTAAATATTGCTTGCAGCAATTTCAGATTCTTTGTTTATTTCAATTTGTTTACACTTTTATTAGACCATTGAATCATTATCGAGATAAATTACGCCACTATTTTATGTTTACACTTTTTCACTGTATAGTAATCCTGGATGATTCTGCAGAAACAATCGCTTTTTAAAATTATTTGCGTAGCGCTAGCGTTCTCGATTCACTCTCATCCCTTTTTTGGGACATATAATTACACATACACTCGTATCACTCGGTCAACTCAAAAAATTTTAATCATCACCGAACATTGCAAAAAAGCTCCGTGACTGGGTTCTTTTTCTGGCCGAGCACATAAGAAAACGTAACTACGTAACTGCTCTTCTTCCCCACAAATATTGTTTCCTGGCGTTTTTACTATCTCGAAGAGGCAAACACTTTAGGGAGCAGAAAGGCCTTCTAAAAACCACACCGACAACTGGGACGGCATAAGCGGAAAAAACCGCAAAACCCTTTGTTAAATTCACTTCTTTTGCACAACAACAAATTACTTTCCGATGAATTATATGCAAATCGAATACGCCGATAGTTCCGCCACATAAAGAAACGATTTTTGGCCGATTCCCGAAAGGGTGCGGGTCGAAATTTTCCAATTTTTCGTCGCTGGCAAACACACACGTTTTGGTTCCGGAGTTGCAAACGCGAAAACGTAATGGCGATCCGCTGCAGAGATGCCAGCAACTTTGAAATAGTTATCCTAAACAGCTTATTGAGCAGGATAGAATTTTGGCAGCTTGCAGCAATTTGCGAAAATCCGAGTACATTAGAAAAAAGAAAATCTTATGAATCGTAAGAAAGTTTCAAGCAAATTAAGAAATAAATGCAAAATATCTGTATTTCATCAGATATTAAATTTCGATGATTCACCCCAGCGCCCAACAACCAAGGCTTACAATTTTTAAACCGTTCGGCGCATCTGGTATCTCTGTAATGAATTGAAGTGAGCGTTGCCCTTATGAGATGTGAGAAAATGAAAGAAGGAAAGCGTTAGTCGAAGCGTTAGTTGCATTTTAGATGAGTTTTCTGCTAAGGGGCTTCCACCCATGCGTGCTCAGCCATAGTAATCAGAAATTACATCGAAGTCGTACACTGAGGCAAATTTCCGTATACTCTTTATGTGTGAAACTACATATTTTTTTGCAATTTGATCTGACAAATATCATATTGTCAATTGCAAGGAAAATTGTACCATCCAAAGTGTGATATCGCTCATAAAAGTGCTGTTTTGCATTAAATCGTTTCAGTATCTTCGGCGCACTTTTTCGTTACCTTCCAAGCAATAAGTGCGCCGAAGATACCGAAACGATTTAATGCAAAATAGCACTTTTATGAGCGATATCCAAGGGGTCGGACACTCAGCACATAGTGCCCCGGCACTGCAGAGATATCAAACGGCACACCTCTAAAGCCTTATAAAAATAACATTTATAGGGCTTTACACACCTCCGGTTCAATTTTACATATGAAATGGGAGCACTGCCAGTTGTCAAAATCATCTCGCACGGTTGCCAGATCTATCAGATTTTAACGAATTTAACAAATCTTGCAGTTCGGCACTTTCGGTACAGCATCGGCACAGCTCGGTTCGTTTCAAGTCGCCTAACATAAAAACGGCTGTGCCGAGTGACCGACCCCTTGGCGATATCGCACTTTGGATGGAACAATTTTCCTTGCAATGGATCATTGTAGGTAGCTTTTGCTCATTCTTACCGGTAGATGGACACTAAAGCCCCACGTGGCATATTTAGAGTAAACTTCAAGGCTGATACAGATTACACGTCATAATTTCTTGCCGTTCCGTTGTTGTTGACGGTTGATAACGGTTAATCTGAACCGATTTTTTTAGGTGGACCAATCAGATTGCAAGGCAGTTTGACAGACGTTCGCCGAGTGTGTTTGACAGGACATGTCTATGCTGGAGCCATCTGTGAAATTTTTTAGCTTTTCCAATGATCCATTGACAATATTGCGATTATTATCTAAAATTTTTCTTTCGTAGGTTAAGTTGTGCGCCTACAGTTGCGCGCAGCTCTGTTCTGGTTGCTCGCAGTCAAAGTATCTCTTTTACACTCACACGAAATCTCGTAAGAAACTGTCAACGCAAGAGTGATGAGAAAAGCAACAATATTTCTCTCTCGCTCATCAGCTGAATGCTAGGGTAGCTTGCTTCGTGTTTGTCCGTTCAAACATGGACCAATTTTTTACAAACGCAATCAGCATTTAAATTTTATCATTTTCGGTTAACGTAAGACATTGTAACTGTGTTGTTTGTAAGTCTGTACGTAATAGAACAAAACAAATGTTATCTAAGCAAAGAATAAGAGCATAAACATCAAGGGGTCGGACACTCAGCACATAGTGCCCCGGCACTGCAGAGATATCAAACGGCACACTTCTAAAGCCTTATAAAAATAACATTTATAGGGCTTTACACACCTCCGGTTCAATTTTACATATGAAATGGGAGCACTGCCAGTTGTCAAAATCATCTCGCACGGTTGCCAGATCTATCAGATTTTAACGAATTTAACAAATCTTGCTGTTCGGCACTTTCGGTACAGCATCGGCACAGTTCGGTTCGTTTCAAGTCGCCTAACATAAAAACGGCTGTGCCGAGTGACCGACCCCTTGATAAACATAGAAAACTTACACGTGCTTACACTGTCAATAATACATGATTTACCTTTGCGCACAACTATATAAAGCGGGGTACGCTGCTGAAAAGAAAACGGCTCAAGAAAAAATCTTGCTATTTACCGAAGAAATTTTGACAACTCCAATGCAAGCAACCACCTGTCATTTTTTCTTGTGGTAATAATTGCGCCGGATATTATTCCGTACGGAAAAGTGACGTTTTAATTCACCTGCATGTAAAACTGCGCCATCTGAACGTGAAATAATATTTCTTATGAAGTGCGTACTGCTTAAGAAATCGTAAACGAAATCGATTTCTTGAGCATTTCTTGTCCTATCTTTTTACCCATTACTTTTCAGCAGCGTATCCCGCTTAAAGCTGAAAAACGAAATATTTTCTCGGGAAGCACAATATATGTGTGAGGCACATAAATATCATTTGTATCGCCATGAATAACATTTATGGCCGCATTAAAAGTATGTACAAGAGCACATAATTTTCGACTATACACTGAGAAAACTTTTCGTATCCACCTTTTCGCGCGGGTAATGGCGGCTAGGAGATACACCCCAGCCAGCACCAACTCGTATATCAAAGTACAAAAACTGTCGTAAATATCTCTTAACAAATTCGGATTCGTAAATAAATAAAGCGCCTACACTCAAAAAAATAATCACTTACGTTTCAGGTGCAAAACCATATAAATATTTTCCATAATACTTTTCACCTAAATACCATATGTTTTTCACGTAAATAATTACATTAATATGATCTATGGGTGCACATACAAGTTACGTGAAATGCAGATACCTTGTGTCAGAACTTCATTTAACTTTTAGTTGAACGTCACATACATCTTATCTGCTTCATGCGAAACGGACAATTCCATAAATAATGATATTAAAAGTTGTTTTTTGCGCATATTAAAAAAAACGAATTTTTTATGACGATATAAAGTTTATTTAAAATTGTATATATAAGCACTATATACCTACATTCCATGTTTACATTGTGATTGTTTTATTCCTAATTCGCGTTGACGAACGTAAGCTGCTGCCACCTCCAAAAGTTTACTGTAGGGGTGAAGCGGAATAGGGATTCCTTAAAGAGCGCAAGAGATCGAAACATTTTGGCAGATTTTCACCCACACGTACATACGGGCATTTCTATGAGTGTGCAAGAGATCGTTTAATGCCGTCAACGCGAATTTTTGCCTCAGCATTAGTCTGAAACCACTTGTTCTACAGATGAATAGTTTGTATCTGGATTCGATCTGGATGCTGCAAGCGTTGGTGGTAATACGGTGCTTAGGAGAAGCAGGAGAAGTAACGCGATACAAAGTTTCGTATCTGGAAAATACAAAATAATATGTAACATAGTATCTTTAAATTGTTGATGAATTTATACCTTGGCTTGTATTCCTTGTGTTCAAACTTTTCAACAAATCAGCAGCTCCAATCGCTTTTTAGCTGCAAACGTCGCAACTTAGAAATTCATTATCAGGGCCAAGAAAGCAGAAATGGATATCCTTTTACGGAGCGGATTTCCGCCTTGTAATAATATATTGTTTTTTCCTAAAAAGATAACTATTTTATAAATTGATTACTGAAATATGAGAACAGTTACCTTTTTCCTAAAGCCTAAAGAGTGTCGGGACTGTGATCGCAAGGACCTGCAGAAATTCGCAGTCTACCTTCTTTCCTGGCTCCAAATAATATTGTGCGACAACTCCAATAAGAAAAACGAAATCCTGAAATCATTGATATAAATGTATTTTATTGCTTATTTAAATAATAATTTATATTTACCTTTGAAAAAGTGCAGTAAGTTGCCTGCGAAACACCAATTTAAAGACAATTTGCCTCACTGTCACTTGACGCGATCTTGAATGTTTTTTTCGTCGCTGTTTATTTTGCATACATGACAATCACGTGATAACTATGTGAACGGCACATGGAAAATACGTTAATCATCTATTTATTTTGCATACCTGACAGTCATGTGACAGTTATATGAATGGCACATGAAAATCAAGTTACATAATCTGTATTGCATACCTGACTATCACATGACATGAAAAATAAAATATTGTTAAGAAAAGCAGTAATTTTGCGATGAAATATGGCCAATTATATTGCATAAAATTAAAAATAATAATATGGAAAAAATTGAATTTAAGACGCTATTATACAATAAATTTACCATAAGTTTCAATGTCTAAAATAAAAACTGTTGTAGATGCATTGTTTATACTACAAAATTTAATGTAAATGATTAGCGCTTCTAGCGCTAATCATTGGCGGAACTAGTGCACATTTCTAGGGGGGGCTAAAGTCCCGGCATTTTTTTCGACCATTTTTTTGGTCGGCCAGGTCCATTTTTCTAGGGGGCTAAATCTCTCCTAGGGGGGGGGGGGCATAACCTCGCCCAATCTGAACGCGCTGTTTTTCATTTTAGCGGGGTTTAAGTGTAATTGCACATACTATTCATAAGCGTATAATTTTTATGTGTATTTCTGGGAGGATTGTGTTTATATGCGGCACATGATAATCATTTGGATTTTCATATGGAAATTTACTATTAGCACTAGCACAGCATTAGCATTAGCACTATCTGCACATGTCGCTGCCATCGCTGCTATGTAACCCCAGCACAAAGAAATATTAACAAAGGTACAACATGGATATTTGTTGATGCGTTTAGCAAACTATTTCTGGCGCTACCGACAGATTTTACACACAAAAAATCGATTACTTCCTTCGAGCCTTTTAATCTGGTTCTCTGATGTGGTTTTAGCACAGAGAACAGACTACCAGGTAATTGACAAAAAGTGTGTAAAAGGTTTTCATGTAATCTACGAGTAATCCTTCAATAGAGCACCCCTCGAGAAGTAAGTGGCAAACTAAATCTTGATGTCGCTGCCATCGCTGCTATGTATAAGGTTTTGCACGGGCGAGCATAACCTCACTTCTTTGACGTCTATCAGTGGTTTGTTTACATAGACTTGGAACATGGGTTAACAAGTTGAAACTGAATATTGCTTAAGGCCTTAACAGCAAGTCAGAAAAGCACAAAAACTGCCATTCCGAGTAGTTTGAAGGGCGACACTGCTGGATAATACACTTTTAAAACGTTTATTCCAATTTTATGCATATCGCGTTCACCTAACAAATAGTAAACAAACCACGAGTGGATGTCAAATGGGTGAATTGCGTTCATTCCGGTTCATTCGTGACGTCACCTTGCAAAACCTTATTGTGCATTTACTTGATCGATGGATTCCGAGGGGAGTTCAGATACTGTTTCAAACGTTCCAAAGGTAAAAAATGACTAAATTGGCAACACAGTTCGTAATGTTTTATCGCCATAACTGGCAACACAGGCTCATTGCGTTTCTGTCGCAACCTTAATCGTGACTTCGTGTTAATCATACAAAAGCATTAAAAAAATTGTTTTCGAATACGAACGTTATTGCTTTGTTATTGCTTGTTTGGATAATGAAGGATAAACTACGCTTTATTCACTATGAAATTTCGGCAAACCGGCGTTGAAAATACAAATTCATTTCATGCTGAATTTCATACCGTTTCTTCTGATAGAACGGTAATTCCTAGGTTTATTTACTTTGCTTGATTGGTTCCAATAATGAAACAGCGATGATGACACAATTTGACATTTTATCTGTCAAAAGCTAAAAAAACTCAGAGGGGTTGTGCACATGACACGACCGCATATATAGGTGACGCAGGACTACGTAAGTCTCTTTGTAGCGATAGTAGCATGCACTCTAAAAAATCGACACGTCGCATCCACGTGAAAAATCATGTAAACTTCTGTACAGCAACTGACATGAACTTCATGTACTAGTTAATGGGAAAGTTGATAAAATTTACAGGGATCGCACTTAAACTGGTTAGCATGAGTGCGAGTTATCAATAATTCACGTGAATGTTACATGAAAAGTGTGATGGATGAGAATTACCTATGTTTTCACGTAAACTTGAAGTGCCGATTTTTTTGAGTGTATTCATGCTTGTAATCATTCGATTCTTCATGTATACATGCTGTATGCAACATATATATATGCTACATGCGTTGTATGTAACATTTATCAAAGTAGTAACGTTGCATACGTTCAATTCACAAAAGATTGTGCATTTGAAAACAATTTAACAAAATGAAGAACACAAACTATTGCTTTCCTGCTACCTTACTGAAATTAAAGATTGTTTTTATTGTCCATGGTTTCCCACGTTGAAGGGGTTTTACCAATTCAATCCTATTTTATCAACAGCACATCTTTCCACTACACTTCTAATGAAACGGCAAGCATGCGTATTCATACAGAGTCGTATTATAACTGAACACTACAGCTGTAGCACAATTTTCCAACACAGATATCAAATTCGCCTAGGTTTAATCGTCTCGCAGTAAAGAATTTGAGATCTGTTGGGACAACGAACTTGTGTCATTTTTTCTGGCACACTTCCCTAACACAGACATCAAATTGGACTAGGTTTAATCGCGTTCGTAAGAAATCTGTTGGCACGAGGGGGCTTTGTCACTCTCTCTGACGTACTTCCCAAGCAAGGACATCAAAATGGTCTAGGTTGAACCGCGGTGTTAAGAAATCTTGTTGAAATGAGGAAACTTTGTTACTTGTTTTGGTGTACTTCCCAAGCACAGATATCAAATTGGTATAGGTTTAGATCATCGTAAAGAATCTTCCAACCAATCACGAAGCGAGAATGCTGGTAAAACATAGGTTCATTATTTTCAATTTTTCAATAGTTCAACATCAAGTATCCATACTTTTCTTCATTTTGGTCAATTCTTAGAAGATTTTCCGATCGATTGGTGTAAGAATATTGAAAATTGATCGGAAAACCGCTGAGTTATTAACGCTCAAAACCTTTCATTTTTCGTGACGCTCGCATTTTTCGATTTTTTGGAATGACACCCTATCTCAAAACTTGCCGTAAGACGTAGTCCTACGTCAAAACGACCCTTTTTACGACCGTTCAGAAAAACGACTGTTTCAACCGTCGTGTCCAGTAAGGGAATGCGCGCACAATAACTCCAGCACAAAGAAATATTGATAAAGGTATCCCGCATTTTGCACCTTACTGGACACCGCAGTCTAAAAGTGCGACTGGCACAAAAAGTGCGACAATGCGAATGCTGTGAGTAAGAAAGAGAAAGACTGACAACTGCAATGTTGCTGTTTTGTTTTGTCATATACATTGGCATTGGAGAAAATAATCTGGATTAATCCAGGTACAGCTGCAAATCACAATACATGCATATTTTTTGATGCGTTTGGCAAACTATTTCTGGAGGGCGCTACCGACAGATTTTACACACAAAAAATCGATTACTTCCTTCGAGCCTGTTAATCTGTTCTCTGTGGTTTTAGTTTGCCACTTACACAGCTCGAGGGGTGCTCCATCGTAGGATTACATAAAAACTTTTACCACGGGAATGACACTTCCAATACCAACCTGTACAAAAAAACGTAGCCAACATAGAGCGTGCCCAAGCTGACAGCTTCATACATGGGCTCAAGCTGACAACCGAGTTGGATGTGTAAATTGTTAAATTTTGTTAGTTTTAGATTGATTTTAGCCAAGGTTTTAGCATCACATAGCCAATGCCAGGCAGGCAATTAATGCGAAATACATGAAACTGTGAAAATGGTTAGTTAAATTCGTTTCGTGAAATCGCTTTGCGATTGCCGCCTTTTTCATGTGAGCAATGAAAATGTGACGTCATATCAGCCCCCTGCTTTTTACACACTTTCTGTTCTCTGTGGTTCCACGGAACATACCTCACGATTCACGCAACTTACTGCTGAGGACATCTTCTACGGTGGTTTATATTTAGATCAGAATACCAAATTTGGATCAGCGAAATTGAAAATGAAACTGGCGAAATTGTTCAATTTTCAACTCAGATTAATCCGCAGCCGAGCAGCGGCAGATCAATTTCTATTTCGCCTTTTCGTTTGTTTAAGCAACCCAAGTAACAATTTCAGGCTGATCAAACGCTTTTATAGCTGATTTTATTCATCCTGTGGCTGATCTATGGTTTAGGTTTAGAAATAAAAACCTTTTTTCAGCTCTTAAACATCTAAATCTGGTGATTTTATCAAACTTCAGGCTAATTAATAGCTGCTTTCGAAGCTGCAATGAAGCTTAATAGAAACTTTTTTGCGCTTTTAAATAGCCAATTTGCTCAATGCTGTCAATTCTATTTTTAGAACGAGAAATAGTTTTGCAATCTGCTTTTCCAGTCGCTTAATCAGCGCCTCATCAACCTTTATGCAGCAAAAAAAAGTCTATTTTTAAATTAAAAAAATGGAACGCGTCATTTTTATTTCGAATAACTTCAATTCGTATAAGTAAGCTAGCTAATTAAAAAATGCATATCTTTTTTTCGGGGATTGAACCCGCCATCCTTTGATCCATAAGCACTCACCGTATGATCCGCCCCATTTGCATCTGCAGAACAGACAGTGAGAATATCTTTACACCTGAAGCCTAGCCCGCCTAGCGTGAAGCAGTCGATAATGTCGATAACGGATAAGCTTTTGCTGTCAGACGAATTGCGAAATTCTATGATCTGACAGTAAGTATGCTGTGAGCCGAAAAAAAAACTTGGTAGAAGTTTGTAAAGCCACTTTAACACCTTTAAGCAGCCCTAAAGTATTTTGAAAGCTGTGAGCCTAATGAAAGCTTCCACTCTACATTTTAACACCTTTAAGCAGCCGTAAAACGGTTTGATGTTTATGGCTGTTGAGAAGCAGATTGTTTAGCAGAAAAATCCGCTATTAAGCTTGTTTATCAGCTTTTGGGAGAGAACTGGTTTGAAAAACTTAAAGTGGCTTAAACATCGCTTATTTAAACGCCATTTAAGTGCTTACTTTATGCAGCTTTGATCGCCTTAAACCAACCCGTAAACAGCCATTGCTCTTGCAATTCAGCTACCGTTGTTACTTGGGAAGATATCAGAAATGCATATTCAACTCCAAGCGATAAAATCGAAGGAATTTTAGCACAGAGAACAGACTAGCATCAGGTAATCGACGATAAGTGTGCCAAAGGTTTTTATGTAATCAACAAGTAATCCTTCGATGGAGCACCCCTCGAGCAGTAAGTGGCAAACTAAAACTTGATGTCGTTGCCATCGCTCCTATGTGATCACACATTCGTTCACTGTTCGCAATGAGATTTCCTGCAAGAGTGAGCAGCCTTCAAACTTTCTCTTGCTGCCGATAACGGTAATTTGTAACAATCGTTTGTTACACCCCCACCCATACCCGTAACGCGTAACTTATACAGTTGTATGCATGCTCGATCCCTATACCGATGATTACGACACAGTAACTTGTTTAAATTTGGCTCACAAATGTCAGGTAATTAGTTTGTATATATCATATGAATAGTTTATTTTTTCGATATTTTTATATATAATGTTACGCGTAACATTATCGCTCAAAGCCCCCTCCCCGTAAAATTAGCGAAACAACCTGTAACAGAAATTTAAGGAACCCCCACCCTCTGCTGCGTTACGTAATTTTTAAACGAGACAGACGTTGCCAAATTTTTGATATATCGATTAAAAGTATCGATTTTTTATGATATCGGATCGGAATTATGAGTGGTATCAGCGGGGTGCTATCCCTATCTTAACGAACGGTGTTTGACAGACGACTTAACGAAGGGCGCTATTTCAAGAAATGCAAGAAATAGCGCCCGTCTGACAGGTAGATTTGCTGCCAACCTTGTCGAGATGTGCTGAGATGTTGGCAACAAAAACATGGCACCCATCGCAAGCCCCTGAGTGGTATTGATTAGAGTGACTTAGAGTGACTATATACAGAGTGGCGACAATGCCAAAATATTGGAATGATAATTATCTGTCAGTGTCATTCCAACAGGGGCTTGCGATGGGTGCCATGTTTTTGTTGCCAACATCTCAGCACATCTCGACAAGGTTGGCAGCAAATCTACCTGTCAGACGGGCGCTATTTCTTGCATTTCTTGAAATAGCGCCCTTCGTTAAGTCGACTGTCAAACACCGTTCGTTAAGATAGGGATAGCACCCCGCTGCATTCCAATCGAGCAGACGACCTATCCAACGCGTATGCAGGAAAGAGAAAGAAAAACCTTGGAAAAGCCGCATTGCATACATTTGGGACAGCGGGGTGCTATCCCTATCTTAACGAACGGTGTTTGACAGTCGACTTAACGAAGGGCGCTATTTCAAGAAATGCAAGAAATAGCGCCCGTCTGACAGGTAGATTTGCTGCCAACCTTGTCGAGATGTGCTGAGATGTAGAGTGACTATATACAGAGTGGCGACAATGTCAAAATTGGAATGATAATTATCTGTCAGTGTCATTCCAATCGAGCAGACGACCTATCCAACGCGTATGCAGGAAAGAGAAAGAAAAACCTTGGAAAAGCCGCATTGCATACATTTGGGATGACTTGTCGCCACTCTGTATATAGTCACTCTACTGAGATGTTGGCAACAAAAACATGGCACCCATCGCAAGCCCCTGATTTGGGATGACTTGTCGCCACTCTGTATATAGTCACTCTAGTATTGATATATTTAAACATTGTTTTGTACAGGGGGCTGATATGACGTCACATTTTCGTTGCTCACATGAAAAAGGCGGCAAACGCAAAACGAATTTATCTAACCATTTTCACAGTTTCATGTATTTCGCATTAATTGTCTGCCTGAAATTGGCTATGTGATGCTAAAACCTTGACTAAAATCGAACTAAAACTAACAAAATTTAACAATTTATACATCCGACTCGGTTGTCAGCTTGAGCCCATCTATGAAGCTGTCAGCTTGGGCCCGCTCTATGTTGGCTACGTTTTTTTTGTATAGGTTGGTATTGACTTCTGTGAATTCGCCCACCAAGAATCTCACCCGAAAAAAATGAAAGATTTCAATTTCAAACTTGAAATCTTTCATTTTGGAGGGCAGTAAAACATGGTGGGCGAGATCCGCGTTTATAATAGCAGTGTGAATTCACCCACCATGAATTAACCACCAAAACTGACAATTTTTGCACAGCGGCACACATATAAGGTAGCGCCCGTAATGGCTAGCACTAGAACTAAAGCTGTGAAGGCACCCACCAAAATTAAAAATAAAATAAATATTTATGTTTACTGCAGAACAGACAGTGGATCACTAAATCAAACCAATTGAAATCAAAAACTCACTAAATAAAAAACCAAGGTAAGAAACAAATTGCTGCAAAAGCATTATCCTCAAATAATATGGATACAATTTTAGGGATACCTATTTGACTCCAGCCAGGCAAATTAGAGAGTTTAAGTTGGTCGACCCAAAACATTACGTGTGACTAAAGGACAATAAACTAAATCAAATTAAAATAAAAACTAATTAAAATGAGGTAAGATACAAATAACTTATATTAATCATTTTAGGGATACTCAACCAACGTGCGCTTAATATGAAAGCAAATATGTACATTTCGGAAAACCTAGCCATGAGGAAAGTTAAACAAATAGGAGCACCTAGGAGTCTAGGCAAATAAGAAAATTTTATGATTCTCGGCTCAACACGCTCTGAATAACTACAGCAGCACACGGGGAAATATTGAAGACACCATATTCTTAATACTTAATCTTCTGCGGTTGAGGTGGTAGTCCGACAGACACCAAAAATCAGAAAAATGCAACATGTGCGTCAAGTGTTGTATTTTGATTTTTAAGTTTGCATCGTCTTCCCGACAGAATTGTACAGGATTCTGAAATAATTAAGATCTGAATTTCCATAATTCAAGATTAAGAATTACTAGATTAAGTTGCGGTGTCCAGTAGACCACCACGTCAGCACAATCGTTAAGATTAGGGCACCTCAGCCGCAGAAGGTTAAGTAGCACATGGTAGATTACTCGTGACTGCCTACCGATATCAAGATTCGGCGAATTGGGTATAGTAGCTGAGACCTCAAGCGACTCAGAAAATACTTAGTTGCTCGGCCTAAACGCCATCTATGAGCACTGAAGCAAAAGAGGAACATTTTCAATATACTAAGTGTTTGAGTCACACTATGGTGGATTGCTCCTGACTGCCTACCGATATCAAGATTCGGTGAATTGGGTCTAGTAGCTGAGACCTCAAGCGACTCAGAAAATACTTAGTTGCTCGGCCTAAACGCCATCTATGAGCACTGAAGCAAAAGAGGAACATTTTCAATATACTAAATATTTGAGTCACACTATGGTAGATTGCTCGTGACTGCCTACCGATATCAAGAATCGGCAAATTGGGTATAGTAGCTGAGACCCAAAGCGACTCAGAAAATACTTAGTTGCTCGGCCTAAACGCCATCTATGAGCACTGAAGCAAAAGAGGAACATTTTCAATGCACTAAGTACTTGAGTCACTCTATGGTGGATTACTCGTGACTGCCTACCGATATCAAGATTCGGTGAATTGGGCCTAGTAGCTGAGACCTCAAGCGACTCAGAAAATACTTAGTTGCTCGGCCTAAACGCCATCTATGAGCACTGAAGCAAAAGAGGAACATTTTCAATATACTAAGTGTTTGAGTCACACTATGGTGGATTGCTCCTGACTGCCTACCGATATCAAGAATCGGCAAATTGGGTATAGTAGCTGAGACCCAAAGCGACTCAGAAAATACTTAGTTGCTCGGCCTAAACGCCATCTATGAGCACTGAAGCAAAAGAGGAACATTTTCCATGCACTAAGTACTTGAGTCACTCTATGGTGGATTACTCGTGACTGCCTACCGATATCAAGATTCGGCGAATTGGGTGTAGTAGCTGAGATCTCAAGCGACTCAGAAAATAATTAGTTGCTCGGCCTAAACGCCATCTATGAGCACTGAAGCAAAAGAGGAACATTTTCAATATACTAAGTGTTTGAGTCACACTATGGTGGATTGCTCCTGACTGCCTACCGATATCAAGAATCGGCAAATTGGGTATAGTAGCTGAGACCCAAAGCGACTCAGAAAATACTTAGTTGCTCGGCCTAAACGCCATCTATGAGCACTGAAGCAAAAGAGGAACATTTTCCATGCACTAAGTACTTGAGTCACTCTATGGTGGATTACTCGTGACTGCCTACCGATATCAAGATTCGGTGAATTGGGCCTAGTAGCTGAGACCTCAAGCGACTCAGAAAATACTTAGTTGCTCGGCCTAAACGCCATCTATGAGCACTGAAGCAAAAGAGGAACATTTTCAATGCACTAAGTACATGAGTCACTCTATGGTGGATTACTCGTGACTGCCTACCGATATCAAGATTCGGCGAATTGGGTGTAGTAGCTGAGATCTCAAGCGACTCAAAAAATACTTAGTTGCTCGGCCTAAACGCCATCTATGAGCACTGAAGCAAAAGAGGAACATTTTCCATGCACTAAGTACTTGAGTCACTCTATGGTGGATTACTCGTGACTGCCTACCGATATCAAGATTCGGCGAATTGGGTGTAGTAGCTGAGATCTCAAGCGACTCAGAAAATACTTAGTTGCTCGGCCTAAACGCCATCTATGAGCACTGAAGCAAAAGAGGAACATTTTCAATATACTAAATATTTGAGTCACACTATGGTAGATTGCTCGTGACTGCCTACCGATATCAAGAATCGGCAAATTGGGTATAGTAGCTGAGACCCAAAGCGACTCAGAAAATACTTAGTTGCTCGGCCTAAACGCCATCTATGAGCACTGAAGCAAAAGAGGAACATTTTCCATGCACTAAGTACTTGAGTCTATGGTGGATTACTCGTGACTGCCTACCGATATCAAGATTCGGTGAATTGGGCCTAGTAGCTGAGACCTCAAGCGACTCAGAAAATACTTAGTTGCTCGGCCTAAACGCCATCTATGAGCACTGAAGCAAAAGAGGAACATTTTCCATGCACTAAGTACTTGAGTCACTCTATGGTGGATTACTCGTGACTGCCTACCGATATCAAGATTCGGCGAATTGGGTGTAGTAGCTGAGATCTCAAGCGACTCAAAAAATACTTAGTTGCTCGGCCTAAACGCCATCTATGAGCACTGAAGCAAAAGAGGAACATTTTCCATGCACTAAGTACTTGAGTCACTCTATGGTGGATTACTCGTGACTGCCTACCGATATCAAGATTCGGTGAATTGGGCCTAGTAGCTGAGACCTCAAGCGACTCAGAAAATACTTAGTTGCTCGGCCTAAACGCCATCTATGAGCACTGAAGCAAAAGAGGAACATTTTCCATGCACTAAGTACTTGAGTCACTCTATGGTGGATTACTCGTGACTGCCTACCGATATCAAGATTCGGCGAATTGGGTGTAGTAGCTGAGATCTCAAGCGACTCAAAAAATACTTAGTTGCTCGGCCTAAACGCCATCTATGAGCACTGAAGCAAAAGAGGAACATTTTCCATGCACTAAGTACTTGAGTCACTCTATGGTGGATTACTCGTGACTGCCTACCGATATCAAGATTCGGCGAATTGGGTGTAGTAGCTGAGATCTCAAGCGACTCAGAAAATACTTAGTTGCTCGGCCTAAACGCCATCTATGAGCACTGAAGCAAAAGAGGAACATTTTCAATATACTAAATATTTGAGTCACACTATGGTAGATTGCTCGTGACTGCCTACCGATATCAAGAATCGGCAAATTGGGTATAGTAGCTGAGACCCAAAGCGACTCAGAAAATACTTAGTTGCTCGGCCTAAACGCCATCTATGAGCACTGAAGCAAAAGAGGAACATTTTCCATGCACTAAGTACTTGAGTCTATGGTGGATTACTCGTGACTGCCTACCGATATCAAGATTCGGTGAATTGGGCCTAGTAGCTGAGACCTCAAGCGACTCAGAAAATACTTAGTTGCTCGGCCTAAACGCCATCTATGAGCACTGAAGCAAAAGAGGAACATTTTCAATATACTAAGTGTTTGAGTCACACTATGGTGGATTGCTCCTGACTGCCTACCGATATCAAGATTCGGTGAATTGGGTCTAGTAGCTGAGACCTCAAGCGACTCAGAAAATACTTAGTTGCTCGGCCTAAACGCCATCTATGAGCACTGAAGCAAAAGAGGAACATTTTCAATATACTAAATATTTGAGTCACACTATGGTAGATTGCTCGTGACTGCCTACCGATATCAAGAATCGGCAAATTGGGTATAGTAGCTGAGACCCAAAGCGACTCAGAAAATACTTAGTTGCTCGGCCTAAACGCCATCTATGAGCACTGAAGCAAAAGAGGAACATTTTCCATGCACTAAGTACTTGAGTCACTCTATGGTGGATTACTCGTGACTGCCTACCGATATCAAGATTCGGTGAATTGGGCCTAGTAGCTGAGACCTCAAGCGACTCAGAAAATACTTAGTTGCTCGGCCTAAACGCCATCTATGAGCACTGAAGCAAAAGAGGAACATTTTCCATGCACTAAGTACTTGAGTCACTCTATGGTGGATTACTCGTGACTGCCTACCGATATCAAGATTCGGCGAATTGGGTGTAGTAGCTGAGATCTCAAGCGACTCAAAAAATACTTAGTTGCTCGGCCTAAACGCCATCTATGAGCACTGAAGCAAAAGAGGAACATTTTCCATGCACTAAGTACTTGAGTCACTCTATGGTGGATTACTCGTGACTGCCTACCGATATCAAGATTCGGCGAATTGGGTGTAGTAGCTGAGATCTCAAGCGACTCAGAAAATACTTAGTTGCTCGGCCTAAACGCCATCTATGAGCACTGAAGCAAAAGAGGAACATTTTCAATATACTAAATATTTGAGTCACACTATGGTAGATTGCTCGTGACTGCCTACCGATATCAAGAATCGGCAAATTGGGTATAGTAGCTGAGACCCAAAGCGACTCAGAAAATACTTAGTTGCTCGGCCTAAACGCCATCTATGAGCACTGAAGCAAAAGAGGAACATTTTCCATGCACTAAGTACTTGAGTCTATGGTGGATTACTCGTGACTGCCTACCGATATCAAGATTCGGTGAATTGGGCCTAGTAGCTGAGACCTCAAGCGACTCAGAAAATACTTAGTTGCTCGGCCTAAACGCCATCTATGAGCACTGAAGCAAAAGAGGAACATTTTCAATATACTAAGTGTTTGAGTCACACTATGGTGGATTGCTCCTGACTGCCTACCGATATCAAGATTCGGTGAATTGGGTCTAGTAGCTGAGACCTCAAGCGACTCAGAAAATACTTAGTTGCTCGGCCTAAACGCCATCTATGAGCACTGAAGCAAAAGAGGAACATTTTCCATGCACTAAGTACTTGAGTCACTCTATGGTGGATTACTCGTGACTGCCTACCGATATCAAGATTCGGTGAATTGGGCGTAGTAGCTGAGACCTCAAGCGACTCAGAAAATACTTAGTTGCTCGGCCTAAACGCCATCTATGAGCACTGAAGCAAAAGAGGAACATTTTCCATGCACTAAGTACTTGAGTCACTCTATGGTGGATTACTCGTGACTGCCTACCGATATCAAGAATCGGTGAATTGGGCCTAGTAGCTGAGACCTCAAGCGACTCAGAAAATACTTAGTTGCTCGGCCTAAACGCCATCTATGAGCACTGAAGCAAAAGAGGAACATTTTCCATGCACTAAGTACTTGAGTCACTCTATGGTGGATTACTCGTGACTGCCTACCGATATCAAGATTCGGCGAATTGGGTGTAGTAGCTGAGACCTCAAGCGACTCAGAAAATACTTAGTTGCTCGGCCTAAACGCCATCTATGAGCACTGAAGCAAAAGAGGAACATATTCCATGCACTAAGTACTTGAGTCACTCTATGGTGGATTACTCGTGACTGCCTACCGATATCAAGATTCGGCGAATTGGGCCTAGTAGCTGAGACCTCAAGCGATTCAGAAAATACTTAGTTGCTCGGCCTAAACGCCATCTATGAGCACTGAAGCAAAAGAGGAACATTTTCCATGCACTAAGTACTTGAGTCACTCTATGGTGGATTACTCGTGACTGCCTACCGATATCAAGATTCGGCGAATTGGGTGTAGTAGCTGAGATCTCAAGCGACTCAGAAAATACTTAGTTGCTCGGCCTAAACGCCATCTATGAGCACTGAAGCAAAAGAGGAACATTTTCCATGCACTAAGTACTTGAGTCACTCTATGGTGGATTACTCGTGACTGCCTACCGATATCAAGATTCGGCGAATTGGGTGTAGTAGCTGAGACCTCAAGCGACTCAGAAAATACTTAGTTGCTCGGCCTAAACGCCATCTATGAGCACTGAAGCAAAAGAGGAACATATTCCATGCACTAAGTACTTGAGTCACTCTATGGTGGATTACTCGTGACTGCCTACCGATATCAAGATTCGGCGAATTGGGCCTAGTAGCTGAGACCTCAAGAGACTCAGAAAATAATTAGTTGCTCGGCCTAAACGCCATCAATGAGCACTGAAGCAAAAGAGGAACATATTCCATGCACTAAGTACTTGAGTCACTCTATGGTGGATTACTCGTGACTGCCTACCGATATCAAGATTCGGTGAATTGGGCCTAGTAGCTGAGACCTCAAGCGACGACCGGCTTAATGGTGGAATGCAGCAATTAGTAACCATCGTGCTAGTTGTCTCAGAGCCAGAAGACGCGTCCAAAGAGCCAGAACTGAAGCAGTTCGGGAAGAACGTAGCTCTGCGTTTAGAGTGGCCAGGGCTGCATTGGAACGGGAGATAAAACAAAGTAAACGCAACTGCTTCAAGGAGCTGTGCCGAGAAATAGACGCCAACCCCTGGGGTGACGCGTTCCGAATCGTTATGGCAAAAGTAAAAGGTCCTGTGACAATTAGGGAGTTGTGTCCGAATGAGCTGAAGGTTATCGTGGAGGGACTTTTTCCGACACACGCCATTACGATGTGGCCAACAATACCGTACGGTCCAGAAGAGAGGGCTAGCGCTGATGGTCTGCAAGTCTCAATCGATGAAATAGTAGCGGTGGCAAGACAACTAAAAATGAAGAAGGCCCCTGGTCCTGAAGGGATTCCTAACGTGGCTCTTAAGGCAGCAATACAAGCGTTCCCGGATTTGTTCAGGACCGTGCTGCAGAAATGCTTAGAAGATGGTAGCTTCCCGGACCGATGGAAGATCCAGAAGCTAGTGCTGTTGCCGAAGCCAGGGAAGCCTGCGGGGGATACAGCGTCATGCAGGCCGATATGTCTACTGGATACATGCGGGAAACTCCTGGAGAGGATAATCCTGAATAGGCTTACGAGGTATACAGAAGGTGAACACGGTCTGTCAAACATGCAGTTTGGGTTCCGGAAAGGGAATTCCACGGTGGATGCAATTCGGACAGTAATCGAGCGAGCCGAGAAGTCGTCCAAACAGAGGCGAAGAGAAGATCGTTTTTGTGCCGTTGTAACGATCGACGTAAAAAACGCCTTTAACAGTGCCAGTTGGGAGGCCATTGCCGAATCGCTGCATAGAATGCATGTCCCGGGATATCTATGCAGAATACTGAGGAGTTACTTCAGGAATCGGACGCTTGTTTACGAGACCGCCGAGGGGCGCAAGACGATGAAAATTACGTCTGGAGTCCCACAAGGCTCCATCCTTGGCCCAACGCTCTGGAACGGGATGTACAACGGTGTACTGTCTCTGAAGCTGCCTAGAGGCGCGGTGATCGTCGGCTTTGCAGATGACATCGTGCTATCGGTGACAGGCGAGTCACTGGAGGAGGTAGAAATGCTGATGACAGAGGCGATTAGAACTATCGAGAACTGGATGCATGGTGCAAAGCTACAAATCGCTAACCATAAAACGGAGGTTCTTTTTTTTTAACGAGTAGGGAAATCTGCTATCAGACACCTGAGAAGACAACTCAGGGAGTGGGGTTTGGTATCCCGACCCCCCTACTGGGGCGTGAGGATCCAGCCTCAATCCCCCTGGAACCACCTTATCGGTATTACTTCAGGGAGGGGCTATTGTGCTTAACGCATACTCTTAGGTAACTACTGGACTATGGTAGTTAGGCTGTTTATTCGCCGTTGATCGGCTTTCCAGCGGTTTTGTAGCTCAAGTACGATCTGGGTAGCAGCCGCATTGACCGCACCCCAGACGTCCGAGCTAGAACACATCCTTTGGACTAAGTTATCCGGAGTAGTGTCCTGTCCGCTAACTGCCATCATGTTGCTTCTCACGCCCGCGAAACGAGGGCATTTGAAGAAAGCATGTTCTGCAGTTTCCTCAACGTCCGCGCATTCCGGACACTCGGGGGACTCCGCATGCCCAAACTTGTACAGATACTGTCTAAAACAACCATGCCCTGACAGAATCTGTGTCAGGTGGAAGTTGACTTCGCCATGGCGCCTATTGACCCATCCGGATAGTTCCGGGATAAGTCGATGTGTCCACCGGCCTTTTGTGGAATCAGACCATGCCCGCTGCCATGTGATCATCGAGGCCGATCTTGTGGTACTCCGTATGCCTCTAGTTCCACGTTAGTTGAAGCACTCTACGTCCTCGCTGATGATGATACCAATAGGCATCATACCCGCTAAGACGCAGATTGCGTCATGTGAAACTGTGCGGTACGCACTCGCCACTCTTAAGCACATGAGACGATAGGTGCTTTCCAGCTTGGCTAGATAGCTTTTGGTACCTAACGCCGATGACCACACCGGCCCGCCATACCTGAGTATGGACTGGACTACGTCGGCTAAAAGCCTTCGCTTGCTGCCATATACCGCAGAGCTATTAGACATCATACGAGACAATGCCGAAATAGCTGTGGAAGCCGTCGAACTTGAGCTTGTCGTCGACCATGACTCCAAGGAGTTTTAAGGACCGCGTTGACGAAATAGTGCAGTCCCCGACGCTGATATTTGCTTGCTGCACCGACTTGCGGTTGTTCACCACGATAACCTCCGTTTTATGATGCGCTAGGTCCAGTTTCCTGGATCGCATCCAATCTTCAACAATGCTTATAGAGTGGGCAGCCGTTAACTCAACCTCTCTGATAGATTCGCCGTAGACTTCCAAGGTGATATCGTCCGCAAAGCCGACAATCACCACCCCTACCGGGAACTTTAGCTTCAACACCTCGTCATACATGACGTTCCACAACACCGGGCCCAGTATGGAACCTTGCGGAACCCCTGAGGTGATTGGAACGCATTTCTGACCCTCCTCCGTGTTCTAGCATAGCACACGATTCTGGAAATAATTTTCCAGAATTCTGTACAGCGACACCGGCACTTGAACGCTCCGAAGCGAGCTGGCTATGGAGTCCCAGCTAGCGCTATTAAACGCATTTCTCACGTCGAGCGTGACAACTGCGCAATAACGAATACCTGTCTTCTTGGCATGATTGCCACCTCAGCGCTCCTAATGACAGACAAGATGGCATCCACCGTAGATTTGCCTTTTCGGGAGCCGAATTGGTTCCTTGACAGACCGTTTGTACCCTCCGTGTACTGTACGAGTCTATTAAGATAACCCTCTCCAGCACCTTGCCGGTAGTATCGAGTAGACAGATCGGCCTATATGACGAGGGGATACCCGGAGGTTTTCCCGGCTTCGGCAATAGGACCAGGTTCTGTCGCTTCCATCTGTCCGGGAAGTGGCCAGCTTCCAGGCATCTATTCATTACTGCCCCGAATAATTCGGGAGCCTCTAGAATAGCCGCTTTAATGGCCATATTCGGGATACCGTCTGGCCCCGGTGCTTTGCTCACCTTTAGGGATTTAGCGATATCGATGAGTTCCTCGTTCGTAACCGTCACTTCCTCCCCGACCTCCAAACCGCCGTCGCCCACGTTACTTTGGATGTTCGGCTGGGAGGCCGACCATCCTACGCTATGGTCTGAGATACTGGAACGTCGGCCGTGGGACGACTCAGCGGCCTGGGGCCAGGGCCTTGGCTCGTGGCGCGGAAAGAGGCCCTCGATGATCCGCTCCAGCATCTCTGGTGATTGCTCAGCGGGCGCCATCACGCCCTTGGTCTTTGTCATTACGGCCCTGTAGGCATCACCCCACGTATTCGCATTGGCACTAGCACATAACCTTTCAAAGCAGTCTCGTTTACTAGCTTTTATCCCACTCTTAAGCGCTGCGCGTGCAGCAACAAGTGCTACTCGACATTCAACCCTGCCTTCGCCCGAACGAGCTCTTTGCATAATTCTCCTCGCACGAAAGCAGGATCCGCAGAGTTCCGCAATTTCATCTGTCCACCAGTAAGCCGGTGACCTGCCATACCTAGGTCGACCTTTCCTAGGCATGGTAGCGTCACACGATCGCGACAGTACCTCAACCAAATGATCAGCGTTCGGATCGGGCATACCGCGATCACCGCACTCTCTCCGGATCGCTTCCACAAATACTTCGGGATCGAAGTATGATGTCTTCCATCCACGGGTGGTTGGAGTGTTGGCTCTACTCGCCACCTGCCGTCTCGTTATCTGACCGACACCATAGCGGACCGCCTGATGGTCACTGTGAGTGTAGCCATTGTCTACCCTCTAGTCTCCTATCAGACCAGGACTGCCGAAAGTCACGTCGATGATAGACTCCGCACCGTTCCTACTGAAGGTACTTGTGGTGCCGACGTTGGCCAAATCTACGTTGAGCTTTGCCAGAGCCTCAAGCAGAATCCGGCCCCTATGGTTCGTGCGTCCTCCCGCCACAACCACCGGCCTTATACCAGTCAGCACAACTGATACTCGGTCTACCATCCGCGTAAACTGCTCGATAGACCATCTCGGCGGAGCATAACAGCTGCAGTAGAACACTCCACCCACTTTGGCAACCGCAAATCCCTCGTCTGCGGTTGATACAACCTCTTGAACCGAAAACCTGCTTGTCGTCCATATAGCCGCCGTCCCGGACCAATCCGACACCCAGTAGCCGTTTCCGGCAGGGACGCGATATGGGTCCGAGATGATGACAACGTCCGTTGCCGACTCGGAAACTGCTTGGTGTAACAGCTGCTGAGCCGTGCTGCAGTGGTTCAGGTTGAGTTGTGTCACTTGCACTATGATCGTGGCTTGGTCGCCGGCACACCAGCCGGGCACCTTGGACCTCCCGTTACGTGCTTTGCGTCCCTTTTACCGGTACAGATCAAGCACTGGGGAGGCTCCGCGCAGTCCCTTGCTTTATGGTCAGCACTGCCACATCTCCTGCACAATTGGCTCCTATCTGGCCCTTTGCAGTTCCAGGCCTTATGTCCGTGCTCGAAGCATCGGAAGCAAGCCTCCGATTGCTTCAGCACGCTTAGTGGGCATACCGACCACCCCACTTTTAGCCTAGCAGCTTTCAGGGCTTCGTTTTCGTCCGCCAGCGGAAGTCGTATGGTGGCTAACTGGGTCCCGACAGGACCCTTACGCAGGCGAACAGCCTCGGTTGCCACCACCACTCCACTTTGCTCTTTGAGGGCCTGTACGACCTCACACACATCGGTGATCTCATCCAGGTTTTTAAGCTGGAAAGTCATTTCTGGTGTGAGAGCACGTACCTGCACTCCCTCCCCGAGCACTCCTTCCGCTATCGACTTGTATGCGGAACTCTTCTTGGTGGCGTCCTTCTTCAACTCAAGGATCATTTCGCCCGTGCGTGAGCGGCGGATGCTCCGCACGTCCGCGCCCAGGTCCTTGAGTAGGGCATCTCCTCTCATGGCCTTCAGAACCTCCGAGTATTTCGACCCGTTGGCTTTCAGGATAAGAGCGTCGCCCTTCTTCGTTCGCTTCCTTGTCGGTTTAGGTGAAGCTTTCTTTTTGGTGGAGCTTCCTCTTTTCTTCCGCTTGGCCGTGACCTCGATCCACGGGCCACCCGTCTTGGTGTTTCCCGCTGCTTGGTCGGTTGGCTCCACCAACTCGCTAGCCTGAGGGCTTTTACCGATCAGGCGTTTTTTTGGTCCACCAGGGGTGCCATCCCCCGGGGACTGTCTCAGACGCTTAGCAGGTGCCTTACCGCTGTTGGTAGCGCTCTCCGTGGCTTCCAGGGCCACGTTGCGACACGCCGTCAACGAGCAGGCATCTGTTTGTACCGACTTCGACGCCTTCACGGTCTTCACCTCTCCTACATGCGCCACAAGGTCGTTGTGCACTTTGATCGCAGCACACAAGGTTCTCCGAAGCATGAGCAAGCTCTGCTTCAAGTCCTTGGAGAAATTGCCGCGACCTGACGTGAACTCGATAATTAAATCGAGCTGCTGTGACGCGGCTACCACTTTGGGTAGTTCCTCTCTATTCTTTCCCATCGCCTTGATTAGCGATGGGCCGTTCATCGCTGTGTCTGGCGTGGCAGGCGTACCGCTGCCCTTGCCACCCACACTAGCACTTCGGGCTGCATCCTTCTCCACCCTTGGTGGAGAACGCTGGATGCCTCCCATCGCGAACGGGTTTTCCACCGTATCTGCACTTGCTGTAAATTTGTTTAAAAGACTCATTCTGATTCTAAAGGGTCCCCCTTCAAGCCGCTATCCAAACCCATTTGAAGTAGTCGCTTTAATGATCCCATGGCGATCTATGGAACAGGGAGAACCATGCGAGGGTTGGGGCAGCGCCTTATGGGCAACTGCACCTCAGAGCCAGATCGGCGTAAATCAGGAAAAAGCATCTGAACCTACTCCCGCCCGGTGGTCGCCGGTCGATAGATTTGGAACGTACTTGAAGGCCTGCCAGGTTTTACGGGACGGAGACACATGCACCGTTTGCCACCTCGCCGTTTCAAGTCGCTATCACGTGACTTTACTAGGGGAGCTCGTCGCAAATGCCTGCCCTAAGTCGTGTTGTATATCGTGTCCGAATCATGTCCAATAACATAGCCGCCAGTTTACCGAAGTTGAAACTTTACTGGCATCGGCCCCAATGGGTCCCAACGGACCGTTCAGACACCTGGTAGACCAGAAGTTTAAGGTTTAGGTGTCCCTCTCTCCCTGTCTGTTTACAACCACGGGTCCAACCAGAGGGGAGTTTCTGGTTTTTCCCGGGACTTGGTTGTATTACCAGCTGACACCACGAGGAAGTAGGGATAAGAGTTGCTATAACTGAAAGTGGTCAGGTTACACTGTTATAGCCATTCACCACAAACGGAGGTTCTGCTGGTTAGCAACAGTAAGGCTGTGCAACATGCAGTCGTCACTGTTGGAGAGCACATTATTACTTCAACGCTCGCGGTCAAGCATCTGGGAGTAATGATAGACGACCGGTTGAACTTCAATTGCCACGTCGACTACGCTTGCGAGAAGGCGGCGAAGGCTATCAATGCGATAGCCAGAATCATGCCCAATTGATACGGGCCGAGTAGTAGTAAGCGGAGACTGCTGGCTAGTGTCTTGATATCACCGATATTGCGGTATGGACGTCCAGCCTGGATCGCAGCACTACAATCGAAGCGGAATCGCGAGAAGCTGAATAGTACCTTCCGACTCATGGCTGTAAGAGTTGTCAGTGCATATAGAACAATATCGTCGGAGGCAGTATGTGTTATCGCTGGAATGATCCCCATCAGCATCATGCTCGTGGAAGATAACGGCTGCTACGGACGAAGAAACATCAGAGGAGGCCGGAAGCTGGCGAGAGAAGAGTCGCTGAGCAAATGGCAGCAAGAGTGGGATAGGGCCGAGAATGGTAGATGGACGCACCGACTCATACCGGTTCTGTCAACTTGGTTGAACAGGAAACATGGAGACGTCGGGTTCCACTTGACGCAGTTTCTCTCGGGTCACGGTTGCTTCAGGCAATACCTGCACCGGTTCGGGCACGCTGCGACCCCATTCTGCCCGGAATGCAGAGAGACGGTAGAAACACCACAGCATGTGGTTTTTGAATGTCCTCGATTTGCCGCGATACGAAGGGAGATGCCGCCCCTGACGGTGGAGAACATAGTAGGCGAAATGTGTCGGGAGGAGAGCATGTGGAATGCCGTCACCGGCGTTGTAGCACAGATTATGTTGCAACTGCAACGACAGTGGAGAAACGACCAGCGAACTAGCGAAATCCCGATTAGCAGACAATCTTGACAGACGCATCGGTGGAGTGACGAGCGTGACGGAGCAAACCAAGCTTGGACAGAAACACTACGAGGGCGGCCGTGAGAGGATAGATGTTATTTTGGTCGCTATCCCTGGATCGGTTCGCATCTTGATAGATGAAGTGGTAGTGTGGTGGCGAACTCGACGGAGCAGTGCTTAGCCTAACAAGAAACCCTGCGAGGGTGGCCGTGAGGACATGGAAGTCATGACGGTCGCCATCTTTGAATCGGTACACGTCTCGACAGGTGCAAGGAAAGTGGACGGTGAAGGAGAATGTAGTAGCAACAAGAATGGCAAAATCCTGCGAGGGTGAATGTGAAGGAGTGGACGTTATAACGGTCATCTTCGGATCGGGGTGTACAGACACAGCCTCCCCCCGAAGTAATACTTAACGGTAGTTCCGGGGGGGTTAAGGTCAGACGCCCGTAAGGTTTTTAGTAGGTTAGAGTCCCACACTGTGCCACGTGATGTAGCAATATATCATTAGTGTGCCTGGCATTTTACGTGAGTTTCCTCCCGTAAAACACACACACACACACACACACACACACACACACACACACACACACACACACACACACACACACACACACACACACACACACACACACACACACACACACACACACACACACACACACACACACACACACACACACACACACACACACACACAAATGTGATTCAATATAAATATCGGTACATATTTCCCATTTTTCACTTTGATATACGTACGAAAATGTTAGCTGGCAACTCAAAATGACTTTTTAATTTTCCGCTTTTTTCTCGGTTTTTTCGATATAATTTGTTTGATTTTCCCGGTTTTTTAATCGCGAAAGATAAGAAAAATATTTTACTTTTATTTATTTTTCCCTGTTTTTAAGAATTTGTGCAAAGAAAACAATGTTCAATTTTCTTAAGTCGATTTTTATCGAGCATTGCGAATTTTTTCTGTGAGAAATTAAGCTTTTTGCTTCCTAATTCCTAAGGCCGTGTATCATTCTGGACGCGCCCAATCACGGAGTGCAACTACGGGCAATCTACCTAAGCTAAGCTAATACGTGTATCATTCAGGACGCCTCTCGTATTTTTTCGCTGCCGGCTGCCTTTTTTCGTTGACAGCACATTTTCAAGTTTCAAATATCAGGAGACCAGCAGCGCCCATAGTTTGTTGTATTAATCGACTTAATTGAAGTAGCAGTCAAAAGTATGAAATACAATTAAGCGCCAGCGATAGACTGCATTTCAGTCGAGATGCTGACCCACCTTTGTCAGTGCCCATAGATGGCGTTTAGGCCGAGCAACTAAGTATTTTCTGAGTCGCTTGAGGTTTCAGTTACTAGGCCCAATTCACCGAATCTTGATATCGGTAGGCAGTCACGAGTAATCCACCATAGACTCAAGTACTTAGTATATTGAAAATGTTCCTCTTTTGCTTCAGTGCTCATAGATGGCGTTTAGGTCGAGCAACTAAGTATTTTCTGAGTCGCTTGAGGTTTCAGTTACTAGGCCCAATTCACCGAATCTTGATATCGGTAGGCAGTCACGAGTAATCCACCATAGAGTGACTCAAGTACTTAGTGCATGGAAAATGTTCCTCTTTTGCTTCAGTGCTCATAGATGGCGTTTAGGCCGAGCAACTAAGTATTTTCTGAGTCGCTTGAGGTCTCAGCTACTACGCCCAATTCACCGAATCTTGATATCGGTAGGCAGTCACGAGTAATCCACCATAGAGTGACTCAAGTACTTAGTGCATGGAAAATGTTCCTCTTTTGCTTCAGTGCTCATAGATGGCGTTTAGGCCGAGCAACTAAGTATTTTCTGAGTCGCTTGAGGTCTCAGCTACTAGGCCCAATTCACCGAATCTTGATATCGGTAGGCAGTCACGAGTAATCCACCATAGAGTGACTCAAGTACTTAGTGCATGGAAAATGTTCCTCTTTTGCTTCAGTGCTCATAGATGGCGTTTAGGCCGAGCAACTAAGTATTTTCTGAGTCGCTTGAGGTCTCAGCTACTAGGCCCAATTCACCGAATCTTGATATCGGTAGGCAGTCACGAGTAATCCACCATAGAGTGACTCAAGTACTTAGTGCATGGAAAATGTTCCTCTTTTGCTTCAGTGCTCATAGATGGCGTTTAGGCCGGGCAACTAAGTATTTTCTGAGTTACCTGAGGTCTCAGCTACTAGGCCCAATTCGCCGAATCTTGATATCGGGAGGCAGTCACGAGTAATCCACCATAGACTCAAGTACTTAGTGTATTGAAAATGTTCCTCTTTTGCTTCAGTGCTCATAGATGGCGTTTAGGCCGAGCAACTAAGTATTTTCTGAGTCGCTTGAGGTCTCAGCTACTACGCCCAATTCACCGAATCTTGATATCGGTAGGCAGTCACGAGTAATCCACCATAGAGTGACTCAAGTACTTAGTGCATGGAAAATGTTCCTCTTTTGCTTCAGTGCTCATAGATGGCGTTTAGGCCGGGCAACTAAGTATTTTCTGAGTTACCTGAGGTCTCAGCTACTAGGCCCAATTCGCCGAATCTTGATATCGGTAGGCAGTCACGAGTAATCCACCATAGACTCAAGTACTTAGTATATTGAAAATGTTCCTCTTTTGCTTCAGTGCTCATAGATGGCGTTTAGGCCGAGCAACTAAGTATTTTCTGAGTCGCTTGAGGTTTCAGCTACTACGCCCAATTCACCGAATCTTGATATCGGTAGGCAGTCACGAGTAATCCACCATAGAGTGACTCAAGTACTTAGTGCATGGAAAATGTTCCTCTTTTGCTTCAGTGCTCATAGATGGTGTTTAGGCCGAGCAACTAAGTATTTTCTGAGTCGCTTGAGGTCTCAGCTACTAGGCCCAATTCACCGAATCTTGATATCGGGAGGCAGTCACGAGTAATCCACCATAGACTCAAGTACTTAGTGTATTGAAAATGTTCCTCTTTTGCTTCAGTGCTCATAGATGGCGTTTAGGCCGAACAACTAAGTATTTTCTGAGTCGCTTGAGGTCTCAGCTACTAGGCCCAATTCACCGAATCTTGATATCGGTAGGCAGTCACGAGTAATCCACCATAGAGTGACTCAAGTACTTAGTGCATGGAAAATGTTCCTCTTTTGCTTCAGTGCTCATAGATGGCGTTTAGGCCGAGCAACTAAGTATTTTCTGAGTTGCCTGAGGTCTCAGCTACTAGGCCCAATTCGCCGAATCTTGATATCGGTAGGCAGTCACGAGTAATCCACCATAGACTCAAGTACTTAGTATATTGAAAATGTTCCTCTTTTGCTTCAGTGCTCATAGATGGCGTTTAGGTCGAGCAACTAAGTATTTTCTGAGTCGCTTGAGGTTTCAGTTACTAGGCCCAATTCACCGAATCTTGATATCGGTAGGCAGTCACGAGTAATCCACCATAGAGTGACTCAAGTACTTAGTGCATGGAAAATGTTCCTCTTTTGCTTCAGTGCTCATAGATGGCGTTTAGGCCGAGCAACTAAGTATTTTCTGAGTCGCTTGAGGTTTCAGCTACTACGCCCAATTCACCGAATCTTGATATCGGTAGGCAGTCACGAGTAATCCACCATAGAGTGACTCAAGTACTTAGTGCATGGAAAATGTTCCTCTTTTGCTTCAGTGCTCATAGATGGCGTTTAGGCCGAGCAACTAAGTATTTTCTGAGTTACCTGAGGTCTCAGCTACTAGGCCCAATTCGCCGAATCTTGATATCGGGAGGCAGTCACGAGTAATCCACCATAGACTCAAGTACTTAGTGTATTGAAAATGTTCCTCTTTTGCTTCAGTGCTCATAGATGGCGTTTAGGCCGAGCAACTAAGTATTTTCTGAGTCGCTTGAGGTCTCAGCTACTAGGCCCAATTCACCGAATCTTGATATCGGTAGGCAGTCACGAGTAATCCACCATAGAGTGACTCAAGTACTTAGTGCATGGAAAATGTTCCTCTTTTGCTTCAGTGCTCATAGATGGCGTTTAGGCCGGGCAACTAAGTATTTTCTGAGTTACCTGAGGTCTCAGCTACTAGGCCCAATTCGCCGAATCTTGATATCGGGAGGCAGTCACGAGTAATCCACCATAGACTCAAGTACTTAGTGTATTGAAAATGTTCCTCTTTTGCTTCAGTGCTCATAGATGGCGTTTAGGCCGAGCAACTAAGTATTTTCTGAGTCGCTTGAGGTCTCAGCTACTACGCCCAATTCACCGAATCTTGATATCGGTAGGCAGTCACGAGTAATCCACCATAGAGTGACTCAAGTACTTAGTGCATGGAAAATGTTCCTCTTTTGCTTCAGTGCTCATAGATGGCGTTTAGGCCGGGCAACTAAGTATTTTCTGAGTTACCTGAGGTCTCAGCTACTAGGCCCAATTCGCCGAATCTTGATATCGGTAGGCAGTCACGAGTAATCCACCATAGACTCAAGTACTTAGTATATTGAAAATGTTCCTCTTTTGCTTCAGTGCTCATAGATGGCGTTTAGGCCGAGCAACTAAGTATTTTCTGAGTCGCTTGAGGGCTCAGCTACTAGGCCCAATTCACCGAATCTTGATATCGGTAGGCAGTCACGAGTAATCCACCATAGAGTGACTCAAGTGTGCATGGAAAATGTTCCTCTTTTGCTTCAGTGCTCATAGATGGCGTTTAGGCCGAGCAACTAAGTATTTTCTGAGTCGCTTGAGGTCTCAGCTACTACGCCCAATTCACCGAATCTTGATATCGGTAGGCAGTCACGAGTAATCCACCATAGAGTGACTCAAGTACTTAGTGCATGGAAAATGTTCCTCTTTTGCTTCAGTGCTCATAGATGGCGTTTAGGCCGGGCAACTAAGTATTTTCTGAGTTACCTGAGGTCTCAGCTACTAGGCCCAATTCGCCGAATCTTGATATCGGTAGGCAGTCACGAGTAATCCACCATAGACTCAAGTACTTAGTATATTGAAAATGTTCCTCTTTTGCTTCAGTGCTCATAGATGGCGTTTAGGCCGAGCAACTAAGTATTTTCTGAGTCGCTTGAGGTTTCAGCTACTACGCCCAATTCACCGAATCTTGATATCGGTAGGCAGTCACGAGTAATCCACCATAGAGTGACTCAAGTACTTAGTGCATGGAAAATGTTCCTCTTTTGCTTCAGTGCTCATAGATGGTGTTTAGGCCGAGCAACTAAGTATTTTCTGAGTCGCTTGAGGTCTCAGCTACTAGGCCCAATTCACCGAATCTTGATATCGGGAGGCAGTCACGAGTAATCCACCATAGACTCAAGTACTTAGTGTATTGAAAATGTTCCTCTTTTGCTTCAGTGCTCATAGATGGCGTTTAGGCCGAACAACTAAGTATTTTCTGAGTCGCTTGAGGTCTCAGCTACTAGGCCCAATTCACCGAATCTTGATATCGGTAGGCAGTCACGAGTAATCCACCATAGAGTGACTCAAGTACTTAGTGCATGGAAAATGTTCCTCTTTTGCTTCAGTGCTCATAGATGGCGTTTAGGCCGAGCAACTAAGTATTTTCTGAGTTGCCTGAGGTCTCAGCTACTAGGCCCAATTCGCCGAATCTTGATATCGGTAGGCAGTCACGAGTAATCCACCATAGACTCAAGTACTTAGTATATTGAAAATGTTCCTCTTTTGCTTCAGTGCTCATAGATGGCGTTTAGGTCGAGCAACTAAGTATTTTCTGAGTCGCTTGAGGTTTCAGTTACTAGGCCCAATTCACCGAATCTTGATATCGGTAGGCAGTCACGAGTAATCCACCATAGAGTGACTCAAGTACTTAGTGCATGGAAAATGTTCCTCTTTTGCTTCAGTGCTCATAGATGGCGTTTAGGCCGAGCAACTAAGTATTTTCTGAGTCGCTTGAGGTTTCAGCTACTACGCCCAATTCACCGAATCTTGATATCGGTAGGCAGTCACGAGTAATCCACCATAGAGTGACTCAAGTACTTAGTGCATGGAAAATGTTCCTCTTTTGCTTCAGTGCTCATAGATGGCGTTTAGGCCGAGCAACTAAGTATTTTCTGAGTTACCTGAGGTCTCAGCTACTAGGCCCAATTCGCCGAATCTTGATATCGGGAGGCAGTCACGAGTAATCCACCATAGACTCAAGTACTTAGTGTATTGAAAATGTTCCTCTTTTGCTTCAGTGCTCATAGATGGCGTTTAGGCCGAGCAACTAAGTATTTTCTGAGTCGCTTGAGGTCTCAGCTACTAGGCCCAATTCACCGAATCTTGATATCGGTAGGCAGTCACGAGTAATCCACCATAGAGTGACTCAAGTACTTAGTGCATGGAAAATGTTCCTCTTTTGCTTCAGTGCTCATAGATGGCGTTTAGGCCGGGCAACTAAGTATTTTCTGAGTTACCTGAGGTCTCAGCTACTAGGCCCAATTCGCCGAATCTTGATATCGGGAGGCAGTCACGAGTAATCCACCATAGACTCAAGTACTTAGTGTATTGAAAATGTTCCTCTTTTGCTTCAGTGCTCATAGATGGCGTTTAGGCCGAGCAACTAAGTATTTTCTGAGTCGCTTGAGGTCTCAGCTACTACGCCCAATTCACCGAATCTTGATATCGGTAGGCAGTCACGAGTAATCCACCATAGAGTGACTCAAGTACTTAGTGCATGGAAAATGTTCCTCTTTTGCTTCAGTGCTCATAGATGGCGTTTAGGCCGGGCAACTAAGTATTTTCTGAGTTACCTGAGGTCTCAGCTACTAGGCCCAATTCGCCGAATCTTGATATCGGTAGGCAGTCACGAGTAATCCACCATAGACTCAAGTACTTAGTATATTGAAAATGTTCCTCTTTTGCTTCAGTGCTCATAGATGGCGTTTAGGCCGAGCAACTAAGTATTTTCTGAGTCGCTTGAGGGCTCAGCTACTAGGCCCAATTCACCGAATCTTGATATCGGTAGGCAGTCACGAGTAATCCACCATAGAGTGACTCAAGTGTGCATGGAAAATGTTCCTCTTTTGCTTCAGTGCTCATAGATGGCGTTTAGGCCGAGCAACTAAGTATTTTCTGAGTCTCTTGAGGTCTCAGCTACTACGCCCAATTCACCGAATCTTGATATCGGTAGGCAGTCACGAGTAATCCACCATAGAGTGACTCAAGTACTTAGTGCATGGAAAATGTTCCTCTTTTGCTTCAGTGCTCATAGATGGCGTTTAGGCCGGGCAACTAAGTATTTTCTGAGTTACCTGAGGTCTCAGCTACTAGGCCCAATTCGCCGAATCTTGATATCGGTAGGCAGTCACGAGTAATCCACCATAGACTCAAGTACTTAGTATATTGAAAATGTTCCTCTTTTGCTTCAGTGCTCATAGATGGCGTTTAGGCCGAGCAACTAAGTATTTTCTGAGTCGCTTGAGGTTTCAGCTACTACGCCCAATTCACCGAATCTTGATATCGGTAGGCAGTCACGAGTAATCCACCATAGAGTGACTCAAGTACTTAGTGCATGGAAAATGTTCCTCTTTTGCTTCAGTGCTCATAGATGGTGTTTAGGCCGAGCAACTAAGTATTTTCTGAGTCGCTTGAGGTCTCAGCTACTAGGCCCAATTCACCGAATCTTGATATCGGTAGGCAGTCACGAGTAATCCACCATAGAGTGACTCAAGTACTTAGTGCATGGAAAATGTTCCTCTTTTGCTTCAGTGCTCATAGATGGCGTTTAGGCCGAGCAACTAAGTATTTTCTGAGTCGCTTGAGGTCTCAGCTACTAGGCCCAATTCACCGAATCTTGATATCGGTAGGCAGTCACGAGTAATCCACCATAGAGTGACTCAAGTACTTAGTGCATGGAAAATGTTCCTCTTTTGCTCAGTGCTCATAGATGGCGTTTAGGCCGAGCAACTAAGTATTTTCTGAGTTGCCTGAGGTCTCAGCTACTAGGCCCAATTCGCCGAATCTTGATATCGGTAGGCAGTCACGAGTAATCCACCATAGACTCAAGTACTTAGTATATTGAAAATGTTCCTCTTTTGCTTCAGTGCTCATAGATGGCGTTTAGGCCGAGCAACTAAGTATTTTCTGAGTCGCTTGAGGTCTCAGCTACTAGGCCCAATTCACCGAATCTTGATATCGGTAGGCTGTCAGGAGCAATCCACCATAGTGTGACTCAAACACTTAGTATATTGAAAATGTTCCTCTTTTGCTTCAGTGCTCATAGATGGCGTTTAGGCCGAGCAACTAAGTATTTTCTGAGTCGCTTGAGGTCTCAGCTACTAGGCCCAATTCACCGAATCTTGATATCGGTAGGCAGTCACGAGTAATCCACCATAGAGTGACTCAAGTACTTAGTGCATGGAAAATGTTCCTCTTTTGCTTCAGTGCTCATAGATGGCGTTTAGGCCGGGCAACTAAGTATTTTCTGAGTTACCTGAGGTCTCAGCTACTAGGCCCAATTCGCCGAATCTTGATATCGGGAGGCAGTCACGAGTAATCCACCATAGACTCAAGTACTTAGTGTATTGAAAATGTTCCTCTTTTGCTTCAGTGCTCATAGATGGCGTTTAGGCCGAGCAACTAAGTATTTTCTGAGTCGCTTGAGGTCTCAGCTACTACGCCCAATTCACCGAATCTTGATATCGGTAGGCAGTCACGAGTAATCCACCATAGAGTGACTCAAGTACTTAGTGCATGGAAAATGTTCCTCTTTTGCTTCAGTGCTCATAGATGGCGTTTAGGCCGGGCAACTAAGTATTTTCTGAGTTACCTGAGGTCTCAGCTACTAGGCCCAATTCGCCGAATCTTGATATCGGTAGGCAGTCACGAGTAATCCACCATAGACTCAAGTACTTAGTATATTGAAAATGTTCCTCTTTTGCTTCAGTGCTCATAGATGGCGTTTAGGCCGAGCAACTAAGTATTTTCTGAGTCGCTTGAGGTTTCAGCTACTACGCCCAATTCACCGAATCTTGATATCGGTAGGCAGTCACGAGTAATCCACCATAGAGTGACTCAAGTACTTAGTGCATGGAAAATGTTCCTCTTTTGCTTCAGTGCTCATAGATGGTGTTTAGGCCGAGCAACTAAGTATTTTCTGAGTCGCTTGAGGTCTCAGCTACTAGGCCCAATTCACCGAATCTTGATATCGGGAGGCAGTCACGAGTAATCCACCATAGACTCAAGTACTTAGTGTATTGAAAATGTTCCTCTTTTGCTTCAGTGCTCATAGATGGCGTTTAGGCCGAACAACTAAGTATTTTCTGAGTCGCTTGAGGTCTCAGCTACTAGGCCCAATTCACCGAATCTTGATATCGGTAGGCAGTCACGAGTAATCCACCATAGAGTGACTCAAGTACTTAGTGCATGGAAAATGTTCCTCTTTTGCTTCAGTGCTCATAGATGGCGTTTAGGCCGAGCAACTAAGTATTTTCTGAGTTGCCTGAGGTCTCAGCTACTAGGCCCAATTCGCCGAATCTTGATATCGGTAGGCAGTCACGAGTAATCCACCATAGACTCAAGTACTTAGTATATTGAAAATGTTCCTCTTTTGCTTCAGTGCTCATAGATGGCGTTTAGGTCGAGCAACTAAGTATTTTCTGAGTCGCTTGAGGTTTCAGTTACTAGGCCCAATTCACCGAATCTTGATATCGGTAGGCAGTCACGAGTAATCCACCATAGAGTGACTCAAGTACTTAGTGCATGGAAAATGTTCCTCTTTTGCTTCAGTGCTCATAGATGGCGTTTAGGCCGAGCAACTAAGTATTTTCTGAGTCGCTTGAGGTTTCAGCTACTACGCCCAATTCACCGAATCTTGATATCGGTAGGCAGTCACGAGTAATCCACCATAGAGTGACTCAAGTACTTAGTGCATGGAAAATGTTCCTCTTTTGCTTCAGTGCTCATAGATGGCGTTTAGGCCGAGCAACTAAGTATTTTCTGAGTTACCTGAGGTCTCAGCTACTAGGCCCAATTCGCCGAATCTTGATATCGGGAGGCAGTCACGAGTAATCCACCATAGACTCAAGTACTTAGTGTATTGAAAATGTTCCTCTTTTGCTTCAGTGCTCATAGATGGCGTTTAGGCCGAGCAACTAAGTATTTTCTGAGTCGCTTGAGGTCTCAGCTACTAGGCCCAATTCACCGAATCTTGATATCGGTAGGCAGTCACGAGTAATCCACCATAGAGTGACTCAAGTACTTAGTGCATGGAAAATGTTCCTCTTTTGCTTCAGTGCTCATAGATGGCGTTTAGGCCGGGCAACTAAGTATTTTCTGAGTTACCTGAGGTCTCAGCTACTAGGCCCAATTCGCCGAATCTTGATATCGGGAGGCAGTCACGAGTAATCCACCATAGACTCAAGTACTTAGTGTATTGAAAATGTTCCTCTTTTGCTTCAGTGCTCATAGATGGCGTTTAGGCCGAGCAACTAAGTATTTTCTGAGTCGCTTGAGGTCTCAGCTACTACGCCCAATTCACCGAATCTTGATATCGGTAGGCAGTCACGAGTAATCCACCATAGAGTGACTCAAGTACTTAGTGCATGGAAAATGTTCCTCTTTTGCTTCAGTGCTCATAGATGGCGTTTAGGCCGGGCAACTAAGTATTTTCTGAGTTACCTGAGGTCTCAGCTACTAGGCCCAATTCGCCGAATCTTGATATCGGTAGGCAGTCACGAGTAATCCACCATAGACTCAAGTACTTAGTATATTGAAAATGTTCCTCTTTTGCTTCAGTGCTCATAGATGGCGTTTAGGCCGAGCAACTAAGTATTTTCTGAGTCGCTTGAGGGCTCAGCTACTAGGCCCAATTCACCGAATCTTGATATCGGTAGGCAGTCACGAGTAATCCACCATAGAGTGACTCAAGTGTGCATGGAAAATGTTCCTCTTTTGCTTCAGTGCTCATAGATGGCGTTTAGGCCGAGCAACTAAGTATTTTCTGAGTCTCTTGAGGTCTCAGCTACTACGCCCAATTCACCGAATCTTGATATCGGTAGGCAGTCACGAGTAATCCACCATAGAGTGACTCAAGTACTTAGTGCATGGAAAATGTTCCTCTTTTGCTTCAGTGCTCATAGATGGCGTTTAGGCCGGGCAACTAAGTATTTTCTGAGTTACCTGAGGTCTCAGCTACTAGGCCCAATTCGCCGAATCTTGATATCGGTAGGCAGTCACGAGTAATCCACCATAGACTCAAGTACTTAGTATATTGAAAATGTTCCTCTTTTGCTTCAGTGCTCATAGATGGCGTTTAGGCCGAGCAACTAAGTATTTTCTGAGTCGCTTGAGGTTTCAGCTACTACGCCCAATTCACCGAATCTTGATATCGGTAGGCAGTCACGAGTAATCCACCATAGAGTGACTCAAGTACTTAGTGCATGGAAAATGTTCCTCTTTTGCTTCAGTGCTCATAGATGGTGTTTAGGCCGAGCAACTAAGTATTTTCTGAGTCGCTTGAGGTCTCAGCTACTAGGCCCAATTCACCGAATCTTGATATCGGTAGGCAGTCACGAGTAATCCACCATAGAGTGACTCAAGTACTTAGTGCATGGAAAATGTTCCTCTTTTGCTTCAGTGCTCATAGATGGCGTTTAGGCCGAGCAACTAAGTATTTTCTGAGTCGCTTGAGGTCTCAGCTACTAGGCCCAATTCACCGAATCTTGATATCGGTAGGCAGTCACGAGTAATCCACCATAGAGTGACTCAAGTACTTAGTGCATGGAAAATGTTCCTCTTTTGCTCAGTGCTCATAGATGGCGTTTAGGCCGAGCAACTAAGTATTTTCTGAGTTGCCTGAGGTCTCAGCTACTAGGCCCAATTCGCCGAATCTTGATATCGGTAGGCAGTCACGAGTAATCCACCATAGACTCAAGTACTTAGTATATTGAAAATGTTCCTCTTTTGCTTCAGTGCTCATAGATGGCGTTTAGGCCGAGCAACTAAGTATTTTCTGAGTCGCTTGAGGTCTCAGCTACTAGGCCCAATTCACCGAATCTTGATATCGGTAGGCTGTCAGGAGCAATCCACCATAGTGTGACTCAAACACTTAGTATATTGAAAATGTTCCTCTTTTGCTTCAGTGCTCATAGATGGCGTTTAGGCCGAGCAACTAAGTATTTTCTGAGTCGCTTGAGGTCTCAGCTACTATACCCAATTCGCCGAATTTTGATATCGGTAGGCAGTCACGAGTAATCTACCATGTGCTACTTAACCTTCTGCGGCTGAGGTGCCCTAATCTTAATGATTGTGCTGACGTGGTGGTCTACTGGACACCGCAACTTAATCTAGTAATTCTTAATCTTGAATTATGGAAATTCAGATCTTAATTATTTCAGAATCCTGTACAATTCTGTCGGGAAGACGATGCAAACTTAAAAATCAAAATACAACACTTGACGCACATGTTGCATTTTTCTGATTTCTGGTGTCTGTCGGACTACCACCTCAACCGCAGAAGATTAAGTATTAAGAATATGGTGTCTTCAATATTTCCCCGTGTGCTGCTGTAGTTATTCAGAGCGTGTTGAGCCGAGAATCATAAAATTTTCTTATTTGCCTAGACTCCTAGGTGCTCCTATTTGTTTAACTTTCCTCATGGCTAGGTTTTCCGAAATGTACATATTTGCTTTCATATTAAGCGCACGTTGGTTGAGTATCCCTAAAATGATTAATATAAGTTATTTGTATCTTACCTCATTTTAATTAGGTTTTATTTTAATTTGATTTAGTTTATTGTCCTTTAGTCACACGTAATGTTTTGGGTCGACCAACTTAAACTCTCTGATTTGCCTGGCTGGAGTCAAATAGGTATCCCTAAAATTGTATCCATATTATTTGAGGATAATGCTTTTGCAGCAATTTGTTTCTTACCTTGGTTTTTTATTTAGTGAGTTTTTGATTTCAATTGGTTTGATTTAGTGATCCACTGTCTGTTCTGCAGTAAACATAAATATTTATTTTATTTTTAATTTTGGTGGGTGCCTTCACAGCTTTGGTTCTAGTGCTAGCCATTACGGGCGCTACCTTATATGTGTGCCGCTGTCCAAAAATTGTCAGTTTTGGTGGTTAATTCATGGTGGGTGAATTCACACTGCTATTATAAACGTGGATCTCGCCCACCATGTTTTACTGCCCTCCAAAATGAAAGATTTCAAGTTTGAAATTGAAATCTTTCATTTTTTTCGGGTGAGATTCTTGGTGGGCGAATTCACAGAAGTGTTGGTATTGGAAGTGTCATTCCCGTGGTTTTGTATTGTTTGCAAGTTTGAAACATTTTTGAGTTTAACAACTTAAAGCAAAAAAGGTAGATTTTTATGGAGCATCCATATGAAAAATACTATTGCGAGTCGGATGAAATCGTCGACTGGCGTCGGGAAGCGAGTGGTGTCATTCAAGACATAGCCCGTCACGTAAAGGAAGCTCACATATCAGTTTTGCTGGCACCGACCGATACAGGAGCATTCATCAATCTTTCAACCCTGGAAAATACTACGATTTGTATCAGACTCAATCGCGAAGGACTGCAAATCGTTGGAGATAAGTTTGACTCTACCAACCAAGAGAATTCTAACAGTGTGCGGTATGAGACACCATATTCATTGCTTTCATCTATCAGTCCGTTGTATATTGAATCATTCGGTAGAAGCTTGTCAGAAGCTCTGAGCACAAGACTAGGGGATAGATTAGTTGAAGTTGAAGCTTCTAACGAGAAAACCAATTTAACGAAGGATTAAGTCTCTAATGCATAAGTAACCCAGTGGTAAACAATGTTTAAAACTTAAATAGCTTTAATTTACATTTGATAATTACAAAATATTCTTCGTTAGTAGGTAAATCCTTTGATTCTATGCTAGCTTAAAATTATCCAACGATAATGATTCTGCTTCAGCACTGACATTTGCAGAGATCTTTTCCGAAATAACTATCGAGCTGTCGTCTGATTGATCGGGACTGTCATCTTCCAAATGACATAAAAATTGGTCATCTTCGAAGGTTGGGAAAAAAAATTCAGGTTGATCCCAGTACCGTTGCTCTCCAATGCCATAATGCAGTTGTTGCACCAGATGGTCCTGTAGTTGTTCTTTACTGATGAATTCTTCATGACAGATAACGCACCGTAAAATGTGCATTTGTCTGCGAATATAGTTCACTATTTTGACTCGTTGATAAAAATTTAAGCCCGCAACCAAAGAATCGAAATCGAAGCAGTGAGTTTGTTTCATGTGCATTTTCAAATCTTCGACTTTTGACGTTGCAATTGAACAGAACAGGCAGGTTGCTTGTTGTTCTTCGCCGTACCAGTCTGACCAGTCCGAATCTGATCCCTCTAATTCAAAAGGCGAATGTTCTCGTTCACATGGTTTCGTAGAAAGTTTTTCTATGACCTCTGGTTGCTTTTTAAGTCGATCGTTTCGATAGTTTACTAGGAAAAACCGATCGTAAGCCTTATTATATGGATTAATTCGTTTATGGCCTTTTTTACGCATATGTTCCTTTAGGGTCGGTCTGTCTTTGAACACTTTTTCACAGAAAAGGCATACTAGCTGATCCATCTTATCTTGCACGTTTTCCACTAACTCATCAACGAAGACCAAATTTTCCGCTTTACCTAACTGAAGAAAATGTTTCGTGTATAGATGCTCTATATATGCAACTCTTGTTTTCATATCAGTTTCTTTGCAATATAAACATTTACGATTAAAGCTTCGATTTGTACGCTCAAATTGGTGCCGCTCCAAAACTAGTTTCATAACATCACGCTTCAATTTCTCCCTAAGCTCGTAGTCGAGTGGCTCAATGTTGCTTAGTAGAAAGTACTTTTCGTTACATGCAGGAGTACCATCAGGAAGTTGATTCATTAGCATAGCCGAACAGAATTCTTCCAAGGAGCGTTTTTGAAACTTTTCTTTCCAGAATACGCTGTAACTAGGCAAACAGCCTATTTCTTCCACATCCGCGATCACCAACCGATGTATCAAGTAAAGGTGTGCTAGATACTGGTCTTTAGAGTCTCCGATATTGAAATCGTATATATTATCGCAAAGCATGCAAGACACCCTTGAATAGTCCATCAAACGGGTTGGAGGGTCATCAATTTCCTCTTTAAAGTTGAGTGGCCCAATAACTGTAGATTCCAACGTACTACACAAAGGAATTGCCATATCAACTAATGTAACAATAATGTTAGTTCTGCTTCAGAGATAAGCAAAATTATTAAGTATTCACCAAAAATTTTCGCAAAACACAAAAAAGAAATATTCACAAATGTCAATATTGGAGTTTCGGCAGAGATGCCATATTTTCTAAAAAAATGTCTGGAACTGCTCGAAAACCGAAAAAATCGAGCAGTTTTCCGGCTACTCGAATTTTCTGGTTTGAAAATCCTAACCACACTTTTTTGACAGCACTTGGTGGTTTGTTCACATGGTGTTAAAGTTTGAATTGAGTTTTCTATCTTTGTCCGGCAGATATTAATAAAAAATTATAGTTTTTATTTTAGAGAAAGCACCTTACATGCATTTTATAGCACCTGTTGCAGTAATCCTTCACGAAATTTCAAATCGAACCCGCTGGATTTGACAAAAACATGTAAACAAACCACCAAGTGGTGTCATTTGACGGCAAAATAACGTCATCGCAAAATTAGAGTGACTATATACAGAGTGGCGACAATGTCAAAATTGGAATGATAATTATCTGTCAGTATCATTCCAATCGAGCAGATGACCTATCCAACGCGTATGCAGGAAAGAGAAAGAAAAATCTTGGAAAAACCGCATTGCATACATTTGGGATGACTTGTCGCCACTCTGTATATAGTCACTCTACGCAAAATGATCTATAGACCAAATCATCATACCGTCAATTGACAGATACTGGCGCCCTTATTTACATTTTAGAAAACTTTCCTTTCCGTTTATAGCGAATGTAGCGTGTGTTTTAACATTTTACAGGCATAATGGCTTTTAAATGTAGTCCTAATGCTGTTTAAACTCGGTTTAAATAACAAACTTGCCGTTTAAACGGCTGAAACTTTTTTGGCCTCTGCGGTCTGTTTGTAAACAAGGGCGCCAGTATTTGCCAGATGACGTCACCTTGATTTGGTCTATAAGAGCATAAACATAGAAAACTTACACGTGCTTACACTGTCAATAATACATGATTTATCTTTGCGCACAACTATATAAAGCTGAGAAACGAAATATTTTCTCAGGAAGCACAATACTTTGCTCGATTGGTTCCAATAATGAAAAAGCGATGATGACACAATTTGGCATTTTATCTGTCAAAAGCAAAAAACGACTACTTGTACGACCGTCTAGAACAGAACAAAGCCTGGGTGCTAATTCCGTTATCGAAATTTGACCTTCTGTTTTTTTTATACGACACCCAGGTAACCAATAAGCATTTCCAATGCAATTTAAATGCTAGCCGATAAGCATTTAAGTTGCCTTAAATGCTACTTAAATGCTATTTTGGCAAAATTTGCGGCTACTTTACTGCTAGCCCTCTTATAGTGCTGACAATGCTTATTTGCAGCTAGCTACCGACAAGAAGAATTTAAATAGAATTGTGGATGCCAATTTACAACAGTTATGCAGTCAAAAGGCTGATAAACAGCAACCTGCAGTATAAAACGCCAGGGATGCTAATAAACGATTGATTTACTGCTTATATTAATGCTTATTGGTTACCTGGGCAGACTTCGCAACCAGCTGTTAGAATACAGGACAGTTCGGGGTCAGTGCTACGATCCTATTGACTCTAACAGCCTCTCCCAGCTGAGATTCAAACTTACGACGACGTTTAGAACAGAGCTGTCATAAATACAGATATTTGTGCATGCATAAATTTGGGACCCTACTGTTTTCTCCGGAGTGTTTTATTTTCTCAATCTTATCTTTTAAGGACCATAAATAGTTTATGGAGTACTTTAAAATTCAGAAGCATTAGTAGACCCAGAAATCACAACAACTGAAATAATTGATGGGTCCCAAATTTATGCATGCACAAATATTTGTATTTGTGGCAGCTCTGGTTCAGAAACGCGACTGTTTCAGCCACCTTATTGGCAGGCAATCATGTTTTGGATGCCAACATGATAGCGTGAGCAGAAATTAGATAGCATTTCCGCATTTCGTCACTACGTTTCACTCGACTACCTTGACAGTATTTTGGGCCCGCTGTCAAGTTTTGAGCCCGGGACATTCAGTCGCTGTCACTTACTGCAGCTCGATATACAGGTGTCAACAGGGTGGATTCAGCCATTTCAGCCGTCGTGTCCAGTAAGAGAATGCGCGCACAATACGTAAAATAATTATTTAATAGAGAAATTACGGTGGTGTCGTAGTTAGTCACTGGTGTTTGAAACCCTTTGTGGCTTGCATTAGCAGGGATACCAAATATGCAGACGTTTAATCTCTACGTAAGTATGCAGCGCAGACCTTAGTAAAATTAGCAAAATTTCATAAGATTTGCACAGGTTTTTTACACATGTGTACAGATTTTCTCATCCGTATTTTTTAAATCGGACTTCGAGTGGTTTTATCACAGAGAACAGATTAACAGCATAGAGAACAGATTAACAGGCTCGAAGGAAGTAATCGATTTTTTTTGTGCAAAGTTACATAGCAGCGATGGCAGCGACATCAAGATTTAGTTTGCCACGTATGCCACTTACTGCTTAAGGGGTGCTCTATTGAAGGATTACTCGTAGATTACATAAAAACCTTTTACACACTTTTTGTCAATTACCTAATGGTAGTCTGTTCTCTGTGGTTTTATGTTTTATCCCGGTTTTCATGGCAAAAATATTTCCTTTTAGAAAATTTGGCATCCCTGGCTGGTCAGTCCTTTATTACCAATGTGATTTGAAAAGGTGAGGAAGAAGAAGACATTTGATGGAATTAGTAGCGAAAAATCAGAAAATGGCGTCAAACTATATGAAAACAAACCGCTCCGAACAATGGGGTTTGCTTTTACAGTTTGATGTCACGCTTGATCGTGATTGGTCGATTTACGGTTTCACCCACACCATGATGAAATTTCTTCATGGCACTAGCACCACTTAACCAACATTGCCACACCTGTATATGCTACATTGGCTACATTGCTTTATACCTCTTTCCTGTCAGTAGCGTCTTCTCTTCTATAAATTCTGTAACTGTTTATTGTATTAGTGGAGTGCAAGTAATTATTCCTATATTATATTTTGTTTTCCGTAAATCGTCCTTTTGCAAATTATCCACGCGTGTTTCCCGTGTTTCACATTGCAATACACCATTTTAGTGTGGTGTTTTGTATAACGAAAAGTACTTTAGGCAAAACTGTTTCGGCGTGTCGTTTGTATAAAGTACAATTTCTAGCTAGCTTGAAAAAACCACTAAAAGTGAGCGAAATGATGTGTTTTGCAATCTTTGATTATAAGTAGCAGCTTGTTCTTTTCTTTCAGTGAGCCGAAGGAACAGGCGCCGACAATTCGGTTGCGATCGCAGACGACCAGATTGGGATCCACGGGGTTTTCTCGATTTTATACAATTCGACAGTGACAGCGACAGTGATATTGAATTATCCTTTCCTTACGACAAGCCTCACTCTCGATCATTCGGTTCAGATACAAACATCTTAAAAACGGAAGACGGAATTGATGTTAATACCGTATACGCCAGTTTTAAAGATGTTTATTATATGAAGAAGGAGGATGTGCAAGGCCTGTTCAAGCAGTTTGGAGAAGTGAAGTCCGTCAGGCTTCACGAAAATGTCCAAAGAAAGCCCGAACGCACAAAAAAATCGTTTTCTCGACGACAAGGTGCTGGCGAAGGCAACGTCGAACATACACACATATATGGATTCATTTCCTTTAAAACATGTGAAGACGCTGCCAGGTAAATTTATAAGATTTGTATAAGATAATAAATGCTAACATCACATTCAACATTTTTCAGGTGCTTAAGAAATAAAAGCAAACTGAACAACATATGCTTCATAGCTAAAGCAGATAGTTGGCACCAAGATGCGTATCAGGAGAAGCTACAAATGGACATGGGCCATGATAAGAAGCAGGGAAAAAAGAAGGCATGTCGATTGAATGGATGTACAAGCAGTTTCAATGGGGAGGAAAACGAAGAAGCTGGACCTTCTGCCTGCTCATCTACTGCAAATACTAGTGAAAACTGTGATTCCGAAAAATGCTCAAACACGAACATTGATGCTAGTTCAGTGGAATCAGGCAAAGACAATCTTGCAGAGGAGGCAGGACGGACGTCAATGAATATCCTGCAAATGAATGATGACTGCCTCATGCTAATTTTTGGCCAACTGGATTTGATGGATCTGATTTCTCTGGAGAAAACCTGTGATCGTTTCGGCAGTATTGTGAATGATATTTATAAGCGGTATAAAAAATTTGATTTTGATGATGAATTGCAAAACAAAGCTTACCTAACAATGTTAGACGCTAAAACAGTGCTTACGGAGGTTGGATCGTTCATGCGTTCTTTGTCAATTTCACAGAATCGATTTCTGCAACCAGGCTTAAGAGTCCTTAAATTGATACCTCGATTTTGCCTAAATTTGACGGAGTTGGAAATACGAGATTTTACGCTTAATCCTATCACGATCCAAAGTTTAGAAAGTGTGTTTAAAAACTTGGAAGCACTGAGCCTCGTATGCTGTGGCATCAGTGACAACATTGAAACCAGTTTAAGTCGAGCCAAAAACTTGCACCGATTGGATTTATCACTAAACAGCGAAATTATTGGCAACTGTTTGAAGGGAATAGGAAATCTTAAATATCTTAATTTAGACAGCTGTCAAAATATTCAGGGAAAACCATTTGCTGCGTTTGCTGCCAAAAATAAAACCCTGGAATATCTGAATATCAACTGCTGTAGCCGACTGACAGTAGATGCCATCAAATCAATCGTAAATAACATGACGGAACTATCCCATTTGGTATGCAACAATTGCTATGATAATGTAGATCCTGCCAGCATGGCATTACTTGCCAAATTGCCTAAACTTACAAAGATTCAGTTCAAGTTTAATAGCTATTCACCGATAGATCAGATTTTGAAAGACTTAGTGGAATCCGATAAATTAGAACATCTAGATCTATCAGATGGAATCTTTACTACGGTAGACTACAATCTTCTTTGTGGTTTAACGCGGCTAACGGAGTTGAAGCTTAATTATAAGCTAGATTTCACTGATCAGCACCTATCCAAACTGGCGGCCAAAGGAAACTTTGTGGAACTGCACATTGCCGGGTGCACTAGTGTCCGCGATAAGCAACTTCTTGAATTTATCAAAATGAATCCTCGGTTAAAGCTCCTAGACATTTCGTACTGTCAGATTAGCGAAGGTCTGATATTTTCAGCCATCGACATATTAAAGGAGCAAGCGGTTTTGCGCGATGCCTCTCTTAGTAGAAAGCTTAAAATGATGGTCGGACAAACTTCTATTTGTCCTGTAATAAACGAGGTGAGTGAAACCGAAAAGTTCAAAAACCATTATTTATAAGAGCAAGACTAAGTAATCTCTCTAACGAAAATTCGTCTTTATAGAACAATTTAATTCAAAATAATCGGCATCTATTAGAAATTTCATTCGACTATACGGAGGGCTTTTATGGAGAGTTGGATGCTGACGACATGTACGACGACGTGGATGAGGATGATGAAGATTTCATGGGATACGATAACGAAGAGCATTTGTGGGGTTTAGATTACGATTCCGAATTGGGTAATGAATTAATACACTTAAATAAGTAACGTTAACAAAATGCCTACAAATGTCATTTTTGCGTTTTTCAGATATGTATCAGCAGTTCTACGATAGTGATGATGACGTTTCGCGGTTCCTATTTTTTGGATAATTGGCACGAATGGAAGTTGGCTCCCGTCCTAGCGACAGTACATGTAGAAGAGATGTTTATTTTTTTGGGCATAAACTATTATTTGTTGACTATTCTATTAAAAGATACGCCCTCGATTTATAAATTCTCAAAAGCAAAAAAACATCACTCGATTTTTTGCACCATGTCAGGTTTTGTACTTTCGTCAGTTTCTTTGTTGTAACAAAATTCGATTTAGCAATAAGCTTTTTTTTACCGTTTTCCTTTGAATATGTTACCTATTTTTTGTTTATCCTAATATAACCTCATGTAGCTTTGTCTACGCAAACCTGTTTTGCAAATCGAAAAAAAATGTCAATAAATAAACACGTAATAAGCTAATAAGATAGGGGGCTTATCATACCTATTGAAGTCTTTTTGATCCTTTCAATCGTAAAATCGTCGTACTGTCTGAAAAGCAAAAAAAGCTGTGATATTTTCAAAAGCAAAGCCATAAATGAACAGCTGACAAGGAAAAACCAAATGTAAAACATTGCCGCGAGTTGGAAAGTCGCCGCGAGAAGTCATTGATACGAAACAGTTACGGCAGTTCTTCTCATAAGGCAATTAGTGGTACCATGCTGCATCAATATCCGGATACTTAAGCAGGTAATATTTTTAATATGCTCCTATAAAACGAGGGGTCCTATATAAAAGAAATACAAATTTCCTCATAACTCGAGAATTAATCAATCAAATCGAACCAAATTTGACGTGTAAGTGGTTTTGGAGGCAAGGTTTTTTTCTATGGTGAATTGAGACCGCTCTCCTCCTTAGAAAGCGAGCTATGACCCATCTCCCCTTTAAGAGGGTGGGCTTACATACAAATAAAATGCAAATTTCCCCTTATCTCGAGAATTAATCAAGCAAATGGAACCAAATTTGGTATGTGGGAGTTTTAGATGGCAGAAATTTTTTCTATGGTAAATTACGACCCCTTCCCCTTTTAGGGGGGGCTCCTATACAAATACAGCCTGAATTCGTTAATTGGGCCACGATTGCACTCCAGCTGATTCGCTAATTGGGCCGACTGACAGTTGTTAGAAATTTCTTAACTCGAAAATTCCATACAATTTTGACATTCAAGTTGTCATATAGCCCAATTAGCGAACACCCAATTAACGAACCGCCCAATTAACGAACCACCAATTAACGAAACTTTGCTGTAAAACACAAATTTCCTCATAACTCCAGAACTAATCAAGCAAATGGAATCAAATTTAGCATGTGGGTGTTTTTGCAGGCAAATTTGTTTTCTATGGTGAATTGAGAACCCTCCCCTCTTTAGGAGGGGAATTATGACCCCTCGCCCCTTCAATAGTGGTGAGGGGCTCCTATACAAATGAAATACAAATATTCTCATAACTATAGAGATCTAATCAGGCAATTGGAACCAAATTTGCCATGTGGGGGGTTTTGGAGGCAGGAATTTTTTTTATGATGGTTTGAGACCCCTCACTCCTGTGTTAGGGTGGTAAGGACTCATACAAATAAAACAGAATTTTTTTAGTAACTCAAAAACTAATCAAACTCGAGAAATTTTAGACTCTTTCATAAAACGTTAGTCAATAACAAGACCACCAAAAACTATCAATAGTAGCATTAGATGATTCTGGGCGAGACGGCCAAAGGCCACGAGTGTTTCCGGTGACCTGCCGTCGGAAGCGCCACCCACTGCGGGGGGCAGCCCCCCGTAGAGATCACCTCTATCTAGGTTTATTTATTTTCCTAGATCTACTGACCTCTATTACTTTCCTTCAGTTGGGTCACCCTTGCGAAACGATACTTTCTACGAAAAGATTTTTCGTGAAATGGTACATCCCGCGTAAGGTTTTTCGCGAAATGGTATTCTGTGAAAGTCTATATTCCACGTTATAGTCAACCGAGAATTAGTGTTCCGCAAAATGGTATTCGGCGAAATGGTTTGTAATGATGGCGAATATTTAAATGCTATCCGCTTTATTTTATCAGGCAAAGCAGGGGGGAAGTTGTACTACTTTACTGTGAGGAAAATTTGTATATTAAAACACACATGAACTCCTCAGAAACTTGCAAAACTCGAGATTGTGACAAAGGTCATCCGAGATTCACGATTTATGTACAACACAGGTTAATTTGCGGCAATACGAAGTTTGTCGGGTCAGCTAGTTTTATTTATAAAAATACATTTTATTTCAACACATTAATGAATAACACCGTCTCAATTAATTAAAATTCCCCTTCTTAGTCGATGCTACGTTTAAAAAATCGGTTTCTTTGGATAATAAGTTCCCAAAACCTTAAATCGCGAAAGCACTACTTTTTAGAAATCTGAAAAAACTCGTGGAAAAAAGACACTGTTTGACACCAACGTTATACGTTTAGATGTATTTAAGTTATTTCGCGCAGCCTACTTAAGCACCGATTATGTTTAAACGATCTTAGATATATTTACAAAGTAATCCACATAGCTACACCTCATAAATTGCGTACATATATTATTACTTAATAAGGATAACTTAGTAAAGGTGTCCGGATATTGGTATCGTCCGGATGTTAATGCAGCATGGTACTGTGCGCTCACCTCAGCTGTCTTGAAACTAGCAAAATTGATTTTTGGTAGGTATATTGCTGAAGCCACAAGCTGGTAGTTCTAAGCAAAACGATGGCGATGGATGGCCATACCTGGAAATGCTTCATGTACATACTGGAGCAGCTAAGCAAGGAGGTGCGAATTTGAGCGCCTGTTCTCGAGGTGAGGGGCGACTCAAACAGCGTCTGTCTCGTAGCGAGCGGAACTTATACCAAGATAGTAGACCGATAAGTGGGATGTAGGTATCGCTATGCGGGTAAGGCATAGAAAATAGGCATATGGAACGGATCAATCGATATAGAATACATCAAAGAACAAGCAAATGATCAATGGATTACGATCGGAAACTTGGTACGTGCAATATCCGAACGCTCCATGAACCGACACGAGCTGACTTGCTCGCTCGAGAGCTACATCTCAAAGCGGAGAGCACTGCTATTCAGGAAGTTCGGTGGCAATTCTGGAGAAAAGGAGTTCCGTGCAGTAAACCCAATTGCAGGCAGAACGTGAAGTCGTTTTCGTAGTGTTGGGATAGCAAAAACGACGAGTTACCCGGCGGAGGACCGTGTATGTGTGTTGAGAATTAAGGGTAAATTTTTCAACTACAGTGGACCCCCGTTCGTTTGAACGATTCCTCATGCAAACTAACGGGGTTACTTTTTAATTTGAACAACTGGTAACCCGAAATATGCTGAAACCTGTGTGAACTGGCCGCCCTGATCTTTGTTATTGTTTTGGTGGTTTGTTTTAATTGGCAGTTGCAAGTGCGAATATTGCATTTTCCGATCGGATTTCTCTCTTAATCGTTAGGAAAACGAAATGTGAAACCGATTAAGCACGCTAGGTCAGTACAAACGAATCGAACAAATGATGTCATGTTGAGAATGACATTTGAACCATTTTTAATTTGCACGTCGTGCAAACCAACGGGGTTCAAATTAAAAACTGTTCAGATTAAAAATGGTCAAACGAACGGGGGTCCACGGTATAGGTTAATTAACGTTAGTTTAACGTTTGATTATTCTGATGATGCTAAGGACGCGTTCTATGACAGACTTGAGAGGACCTATGGAGAGTGCCCAAAACACGACGTGAAAATCATCATCGGAGATGCCAATGCGCAGATCGGAAGGGAGGAGTTCTTCAGTCCTGTCATTGGAAGACATAGCCTTCATATGTAGACCAACGATAACGGTCTGAGGCACAAACTTTGCCGCGGCCAGAGATACTTTCCACGTCTGAATGTTTGAAAACACACCTGGAGACACCCAAATGGGGACGCGTAAAGTTGCCGAACGCGAAGACTCACATTTCAATATCGAGCCATTGACGGTAGGTAGCGTGGTAGTGGAATACGCCAGAAAGCTCGATCAACGAATCGCAGAACAGCAGGAAGAAAGGCAAGAAGATATAAATGGGTTGTGGAGAAGCATTCGTACCTGCGAGAGAGGTGGTAGGTACGTGTAGGAGATACTATGCGGAATAAAATAAAAAAGCGAAATAAATTACTTCAGTGTAAACGTGAAATAAAACTTTCAGTTGTTCCCTGCAGGGACAGAACAAAATACAAAATGTAAAAAAATTGAGACATTGCTTCTAGGATCCAACGGATGAAAAGAGAGGAGAGAATCTGATGACTGGCAAATAATGCTCACTCACACTGGAGCAGTTGAAAATTTGAATAAGACAATTCGCAATTATTATTGACAATTATTGACATAGCAACGTTTAGCATTCAGTTTTTGGAGTAGTTTCAGAGGAAAGATTAAAAACAGAGTAGATGCCCGCATGGATACTATACAGTACGATGCGCGGAAGACTAACAGCTGGTTTGATGCTGAATGCCAGGGTGTGACAGATGAGAAGAATCAGGCCAAGAGTCCGTAACGTGGGCGACGGCGGTTTGGCGGTCGGGGACGAAGTGACGGTTACGAACGAGGAACTCATTGAGATCGCTAAATCCCTAAAGGTGAGCAAGGCACCGGGGCCAGACGGAATCCCGAATATGGCCATTAAAGCGGCTATGTTAGAGGCTCCCGAGTTATTCAGGGCAGTAATGAGTAGATGCCTGGAAGCTGGCCACTTCCCGGACAGATGGAAGCGACAGAATCTCGTGCTGTTGCCAAAGCCGGGAAAACCTCCGGGTGTTCCCTCGTCATATAGGCCGATCTGTCTGCTCGATACTGCCGGTAAGGTACTGGAGAAGGTTAGAAGGTTATCCTTAACAGACTCGTACAGTACACGGAGGGTACAAACGGTCTGTCAAGGAACAAATTCGGCTTCCGAAAAGGCAAATCTACGGTGAATGCCATCTTGCCTGTCACTAAGACAGCCGAGGTGGCAATCCAGCGCAAGAGGACAGGTATCCGCTATTGCGCAGTTGTCACGCTTGACGTCAGAAATGCGCTTAATAGCGCTAGCTGGGCCTCCATAGCCAACTCGTTTCGGAAAGTCCAAGTGCCGGTGTCGTTGTACAGGATTCTGAAAAATTATTTCCAGAATCGTGTGCTATGCTACAACACGGAGGAGGGTCAGAAGTGCGTTCCAATTACCGTAGGGGTCTCGCAAGGTTCCATACTGGGCCCGGTGTTGTGGAACGTCATGTATGACGAGGTGTTGAAGCTAAAGTTCCCGGTGGGGGTGGTGATAGTTGGCTTTGCGGACGGTATCACCTTGGAAGTGGATGGTGAATCTATCAGAGAGGTTGAGTTAACGGCTGCCCACTCTATAAGTCAACGCGGTTCTTAAAACTTCTGGGAGTCATGGTCGACGACAAGCTCAAGTTCGGGAGCCACGTCGACTATGCCTGCAAGAAGGCTTCCACTGCTATTTCGGCATTGTCTCGTATGATGTCTAATAGCTCTGCGGTATATGGCAGCAACCCAGATAACACAAAATCGTAATAGAAAGTTCACATTAAATCGTTTTCATGTCAATTTCATATTGGAATTGTATAATGATTAGAGTATGTCAAATCGAAGTGAACAATAAGTTGTTTTGCAGTCGTGCGTGTCTTCATATACAATTCATGAGTGTGAATTATAAAGCAGTATAGACGATTGCAATATTTGGTTATATCTTAATCATATATTCAGGAGTATTTAGTTGCGTGTTATAAAAACTACGCAAAATAGAATTACAAATAATTGTCAAAATTTTCGCACGTATATCGCCTCCACTTTGGTACATATATGTTCTTATATGGCGTGAAATATAACTTTTTCGTTCAGATATGATTTCGTATATCTCAGTTGCAATCGAGATATACAAACCAAATGGTTTACTGGGAAGCGAAGGCTATTAGCCAACGTGGTCCAGTCTATACTTAGGTATGGCAGACCGGTGTGGTCATCGGCGTTAGGTACCAAAAGCTATCTAGCCAAGCTGGAAAGCACCTATCGTCTCATGTGCTTGAGAGTGGCGAGTGCGTATCGCACAGTTTCACATGACGCAATCTGCGTCTTAGCAGGTTTGATGCCTATTGGCATCATCATCAGCGAAGACGTAGAGTGCTTCAACCAACGTGGAACTAGAGGCATACGGAGTACCACAAGATCGGCCTCGATGACCACATGGCAGCGGGCATGGTCTAATTCCACAAAAGGTCGGTGGACACATCGACTTATCCCGGAACTATCCGGGTGGATCAACAGGCGCCACGGCGAAGTCAACTTCCACCTGACACAGATTCTGTCAGGGCATGGTTGTTTCAGACAGTATCTGCACAAGTTTGGGCATGCGGAGTCCCCCGCGTGTCTGAATGCGTGGATGTTAAGGAAACTGCAGAACATGCTTTCTTCATATGCCCTCGTTTCGCGGGCGCGAGAAGCAACATGATGGCAGTGAGTGGACAGGACACTACCCCGGATAACTTAGTCCAAAGGATGTGCTCCAGCTCGGACGTCTGGAGAGCGGTCATTGCGGCTGCTACCCAGATTGTACTTGAGCTACAAAACCGCTGCAGAGCCGATCAACGGCGAATAAACAGCCTAACTACCATAGTCCAGTAGTTATCTAAGCGAGTGCGTTAAGCACAATAGCCCCTCCCTGAAGTGATACCGATAAGGTGGTGCCACGTGCACAGGATAACGTGCTGCTCGAGCCAAAGATGCTGATACCTAAGGTGGTGCCAGGGGGGATTGAGGCTGGAGACTCGAGTAGAGTTTTAGTGGGTCGGGATCCTCACGCCCCATTAGGGGGGTCGGGATACCTAAACGCGAATCCCTGAGTTGTTTTCTCAGGTGTCTGATAGTATCGTATCTTCTAAGGTGCTCAGCAGATTTCCCAACTCGTAAAAAAAAGGCCAAGAGTCCGACTACATGTCAGAACAGAGAAAGGTGAAGAGAGAGTTGCGAAAAAGAACCTACCGTCTAAAACGCGAGCATTAGGAGCACGTGTTCGCCGGCGCTCGGAGTTTCTACAAAACGATAAGCTGCAGGATTTTGCCATGCCTATGATGTGCAATGATAGTGCTGGCAACCAACGTACTGACAAAACGGTGATAGCACCACTAATACTAGAAGAGCTAAAACTCGGAAAGGCTGCTGAGAAGGACGGAATCCCAGCTGAAGTCGTAAAAGTGAGCGAAAAGGCGTGCCCACACATCACATCTTTATTGACTTTAAAGCAGCATACGACACAATCGATCGAGACCAGCTATGTCGGATAATGCACGAACACGGTTAATTTTGTGGATAAATTGACGTAACTGAACAAAGCTATATTGGATCGAGTGACGTGCTTTGTGCGCATCTTTGATACACTCTCGAATCACTTCGCGGCGTGGCGGGGTTTGAGACAAGTTGACGACTTATCCTGCATGCTTGCATTATCGAAACGAGAGGCACGATTTTCGCCAAAGGTAGCCAACTCCTATGAAGTCTATAGGTGATGATTTTGATATCACAGTCAGAAATTGTGAAACGGACTCTAGATTGAAATTTGATTATTATGAGCGCTCTTTTTGCTATCAACGGGGTTGCAACCCCACAGCGCTGTAAATACAAAAGATTAAACTACACGGAGAATAAAATTGTAGTTTCAACCATATTTATGGTTGTTTTACGCACAAACAGAAATTTCATTTTGTTTCAAACTGAAATGTATGATTGAAATGAAAATGTTTATTGTTATATCAATGATAAATTCAAATTTGAAAATACTTTACATTTAATTCAAAACTGTTATTTTCTTGATTCAAATAGAATTTCGTTTTGGAACAACAATATTTTTAGGTTGTTATAAAAAAAATTAATTGAGGCTTAAACCAACAATCACTTTTTGGAAACAAACTGGAACTTTTTCGCTCCGTGTAGACAATACAGTCAACTTTCGCTAATTGCACTAAGCTCTTAGCCCGTTTAGTGAAAGACTTTCGTTAATTGGGCTGAGATGTCAAAACCGAGGGATATATTGATTGTTTTTGTCGAAATCGTCGCAGAAAGTTTTATAAAAATATACACTTATATTAAATACAGAATCAAAGTGGAACATTTTTTTAATTGTTGAAATTTAGTTCTAGATTGTTTAACATACTTGTTTAACATAATAACTGAATTTCATACTACAATGTTAATATATATTGGCATTTTTAACTGTTTCATCGTGATGCTAAAAATAGGAGGGTCAAGTTCATAAGGGATCAGAAACGATATGATGCAATTGTGTTCCATTCAATTAATTTCAATATTTTCTCTATAAATTATTTTCCACACTTAAATGAACTATATTCAAGAGCCCCTCGGAAGAAAAAATACGCTGTCAGAAATGACGTTTGACTTCGTTTTAGATGGGCTATAGCCCAATTAACGGGAGCCCGATTAAAACGTAGCCCAGTTAAAGATAGCCCAACGAACGAAAGTTGACTGTAGGTGACTGTAGTTACTCTACAATAGCCCTTGACCCTATTTTTCCAAATTCTGTTTCGTTGAGGTGCTGTAGTTAAATGAGCATTTACTGAGCAAAAAACCGAAAATGAAGCCTCTCACTAAGTACTGTTAAATAGGAACAATAAAAAATAACAATTAGTTCATCCAGTTTCAAGTCAGTTTTAATTAACGATATTAATATTATCGACATAAGTGTAAAAGCCGTTTATATGGTTCATAGTAATAAACAATGCAACAATGTAACGGTGTAATATTCATCTAATGTGCAACTAAGTCATCGTGTTAGCGTTAATTTAGAAAATAGTTGAATAAAGAAATAAACAAACAAATAGATAAATTCAAATAAACAAATTTATTTATTTGAATGAGTAAATAAATACCTATAGATCAATGAATAAAAAATAAAAGCGCAGCATATGAAACTGGCATGTCCAAATAGCAACGACAATACATACTGCCATGACTATGACCAAAAAAATAAATGAATAGAAATGAATAAATCTATTGTTTAAATAAATTACAAACCAAAATTACCAATGCAAATAAGTAAATAAATAAATCGATGAATAAAATAATTAGTTAAAATTTGTTCATGATAAATGAATAAAACTGTGAAATTCTATATGAAACTGTGTCTAAAAATTTGCATTAACAATTTTTGGATCCTTGTAAAAACATGTTCTTGATGCTATTAGTAATATCTCGTTCAAAATGTTATAAATACTTCATTTCATCATATTATGCAGAAATGCATTGCAGCTGTATGCAGTTTTCATGATCTAAATAATGAAAAGAAGAGAATAGACTTGTTGTTTTTTTGTACTTATCAGTATACTTTACCACAGTGAATGTAGCGTACGATAATATTCCAAATCCTCCAATGGAAAAACCGACAGTTGTTTGGGCGTTCGCCAGCATAAACTGAATAGCTTTAAGGTCTTGCTTGTGCCAAAGCGTATACCAGCGATTGTCGTACATCGCTTTCGAAACCTCGTCTGACTTGGTAACTACGAGCTCTCCACAGTAACAGAAAATCCACATTTTGACCACGTTTGTTGCCAGCATGCCATAAGAGCTGTTTTTGAATTTCTAAAGCAATGGCGGCAAATGATTTAGCTCTATACGTTATTCGATGGAGGAAAACGCTTACCAATTGTATATGAAAAAGTGATAGACAAATGTGTGCGATTGAGCAGAATACTTGAGCTAAATATATGTCATGATAGAAGTCGGAACATTCTTTAAGATATCTGCAAGCAGTAGTAAATGATTAACTATTGAAATCTGCTGTGAAATGTAGGCTTACGTCAGTACATCAGCGTGAATGCCTACAATTTTCTGAATCAATTTCCGTTGGTCTTCTATGTTGTTAGGTTCACCAATTTGATCAACGTAGTTTTTAATAATTTCAAGTTTGCACGTAGAATAGCACAGATAAATATAGAAGGGACCATCAAGGCCTATGAACGCCAAGGCAAGGTACGCAGCATGAAAAATGATTATGGAATAGTTTATCGTATACCAAGGTTGTTGTTTATGACTGATATACGGGATGGAATAACCAACAGGCAGCATGTACTCATCCAATTTTCCGGCAATGGCAGGATAAGACACTATCATTAATGCCGTGAAGAGATACGAAAAGATAGTGACGCAGAGTAATTTCCTAGGGCACATCACAATAAGATGGTTAAAGGATAGTTTTATAAAATAGCATTTACCTGCACATGGTATGATATTTTAGGAAAGAGGCTCTCTCCATTGGTCCATCATCATAACTCCTATCGTTTAAAGCCTTAGCAATGAGTTGAGCACCTTTTTTGCGCTTCAAAGCCATTCCCATAATCTTGAGCAGTATTTCACCTGCAGAGATTAGTGCTGATAAGCTTAGAATGGTTGAATCTACGTCATCTATATAGCGTCGCATATGAATTTCGCACGTCCAAATAGCAACGAGAATACTTCCAAGTGGTCCCAGAAAGCGAACCGAGTTGAATACTCCAACCATGAAGTCGTCGTCGAAAAATTCCAAACCACAAATCACCATGAAAATGTGAAACACGGCGTAGGTTCCGTGAAAGTTTGGTGTTTTAGCGCTTATAATGTTCGAAATCTTCGATACGAGCCCCATTGTTTGCAGTAGCGAATACAAAACAAATAGACGAAAATTACCGTTTACTTGTGAGTTATAAAGCAAAAATGCATGTTAATAATTTATGACAGTAGAATCTGTGTAGGTGGCATTCGATTGCTTTTAGTAATTTGTGTTAGATTATAAAATTACGATAGGTATTTTCGTTCAATTACGTTTCTTTAGCTCTAGTTGAATTAGATTGGTTGATTGGCTCATTTGAATATAAGCACGTGTTTCAATATGCGGATTGCGGATGCATATGGTTCTGGTTCGAGTTAAATACAATGATAAAAAAGAAATTACATATGATACTTTGTTTAATCTGCGGCATTGAAATTCCTATTTAATTAATTGTAGTGAATTGTGGGTGAATCAATTTTAGTCCAAGTTTTTGAACACTTTTTTCCAAAACTGATTGCAGGAATATCTGGAGTACAACGTGCTCACGCATCACATCTTAATTGATTTCAAAGCAGCATTCGATACAGCCGATCGTGACCAGCTATGGCAGATAATGAACGAAGACGGTTTTCCGGTATTTGACGGAATACAAACAGAAAACGGAGAGTGACGGAGACGTATGAATTACAAGCTACAGGCACTGCTTGGAGAGATTCCTATCGTACATCTGGCGAAAGGCCACGGTGGGCTGTGCTGGACACATCGATAGGATGCCGGACGACAGTGCGACGAAAACGGTCCTCTTCAAGAACCATACTAGCGCTAGGAAGAGGGGGCTCAACGTGCCAAATGGCTCGAGAAGGTCGAAACTGATTTGCAACTTCTGAGACACCTGGGAATTTGGCGACGAATGCACCAAGATTGAGTTGAATGGAAATTCTATTCTATTATAACGTCAACAAATCCTATATAGGTTTCTAGTACATACATATATAATCGATCATGGATTATTAAACATGTGTTAATAATTTACTTTTTTTAACAACCTTTTTTAATAAAGTAACATTTTACTGATTAACAAGCATTCTATTAATAGAGGACTTACCGAGAGCGACTGTTAGAGCCATGAGGGTCGTAGGCCCGAGACTTTGCTGCGAATTTCAAAGATTTATCGCCATCTAGTGTTGCAATTTGGGAAACGTTTTTCAATTGTTTCCTCAAGATGTCATTGGCCTCAGTCTGCCTGACTCAAAATAATCATGGGAATTTTCCATAAAAATAAATATCTTTTCTTAGAAACGTATGTAATTTTTTTTCGAACTTTACACAAACCAGTGGGCAGATTCGTGAACACGACATAGAGCGGAATGGCTTTATTTGGCTAATAATAGCAAATATTTGTTACATATAGTAAAGAACGATTGTTATACACACTAGGACTCGAAACTAACCCCGGCTTCCGATCAAGTCCTCTGGGTTGAACATGCCCTAAAAATATCCAGACCGTTAAAATCAACTTATAAGTTGCCGCTAGCATACTAACCTTTGCACGTCGGAGAATCGAATCCTTGCTAGCGTCATATGGATGATCCTTCGAAGGAATTTCCAGTACGGCTGGCGTTGGAGAAGTATGCGCATCAATCACGTGGCGAATCATCTCGGCGTAGTTTTGATTGATCAGAATGATATCGATGTCATCACGCTTGATAAAGCGCTTGAAGCAATCCTCGATTTCGCTGACTGCCGTGTCTGGAACATTACGCAAAAAAGTAAGTTAGTACCAGCAGGCAATCATTGCCAAAGTTGGCCAATTCGCTTACTCTTATCGACGACCATAAAGTTCGGGTGGCGATTTTTGTTGATCTCCCCAATTCCTCCTAGCAGAAAACCGACACATGTGTCCTAAAAGTTAGTTAAAACGCACGATTTACTTATAAATTTGTTATAAGTATAGTTTTGAAGTGATAATTTTTTCAAAGTGTTGGTTCTATATTAGTAGGTAATTGATCATTTCTTACCTCGTCACCGATGACCGAAATGAGTTTACCTTTAACTGCCGACAAGAGCGCCATTATAAGTTAGCTTTTTGCAGAAATATTGAATGAATTTATTGAATAACTCAAATCTGGAAAAGAAATACCAAGCAGCGACCAGAATAATGGAAAATCGTCACCTGATCAAAATTGATCATCTGATTTGTTGACATCCGAAATTTTTTGACGTCATCTCCATTTGTACTTATCGTTTTCTTTTGAAACGTCTTTCTATTAGTAACCCCTGTAACGATGGTATGATCAGGGATGCCACATATAATTCTGTGTATTTCGTTGGAAAAATCTGACAATCTGTACGGCGATGAAAAATATCTGTGTAAAAATCTGTCCAATGCAAAGCAATGAGAGTGAAAGAGATAGAGAGTCATTTTGCTGACTATTTCCGTCTCTTTCACTCTCATGTAAAAGCTCAAAAATCTGTTTAATCTGTGTAATTTGGCGAAAATCTGTATTCTATGCATACAGATTCTGTACAGGCGGTTTCTTTCAAATATCTGTTAAACACAGAATAATCTGTGCATGTGGCAACCCTGGGTATGATGTGCCAGCTACCCAATGAGGTTTAAAAAGGTGTGACAGATGAAGACATTTGATGGTACTAGTAGCGAAAAATCAGAAAACGACGTCAAACTACAAAAACAAACCGCGTTGGACAATAAAGTTTGCTAATTTGCGGTTGTGTTGGTGGTATGTTTTCCGGTTTTCCCCCAGTTTGAAAAACGACCCGGAAAAACCAACAGCAGCAGCAACAAATCGCGTGTATACGTATCCAGCTTTTTACGCGCTATAATGGAGGACGCTATAAATTGTGTTCGTAATATGCGAACAATCTTTTTGACAACTCTGCATACATCAAAACTGGGCACTCTTCTTCTGTACCGCAGTGTTGCTCTTTCTTTCGTTTACGCAAAAGAAGGAGAGCAATAGTTTTGTTTACATTTCGCACATTTTTGCTCTCCTTCTTTGGCGTAAACGAAAGAAAGAGCACGGTAGTGTTGCAAGAGAAGAGTGCCAGATTTGATGTATGCAGAGTTGTCATAAAGATTGTTCGCATATCACGAACACAATTTATAGCGGCCACCATTATAGCGCGTAAAAAGCTGGATACGCGGCATAGTATGCGTATGGTAGCTGTCAGTAATCTCAATGGGGTTTGTTTTTGGTAAAGAATCTGACTAAAGAAATGACAAAGTAACTCATTTTCGGTTTGTCGAAACCAAGTGCGCATGAATCTCGATGAAAACTTCTGAATCTTTTGCTCAAAAACTTGTGGAGTATCAGTAGATGAACGCGGCAGAAAATAATGACTGCAAGCAAACGGCAACAAATATCATCGTATCATCACGAAATCGATCCGTGCTGCCTAACGAAAACACCAGGCAATCAAATTTGTAGCGTACAAAATCGCCTAAATGTTGAGCTTGAAAAAATATTGTTAGAACTTTTTCGAGCAACACTGAACAGAGTCACGCACAACAATTATCGTTGAACAAATTAGATTTAACGATGACAGGTTGCCGCGAGTGACTGAGCTCCAATAGACCAAATCATTATACCGTGAATTGACAGATACTGGTGCCCTTGTTTACATTTTGGAAAACTTTCCTTTCCGTTTATAGCGAATGTAGCGTGTTTTTTTAACATTTAACAGGTATAATGGCTTTTTAATTTAGTCCTAATGCTGTTTAAACTCGGTTTAAACAACAAACTTGCCATTTAAACAGCTAAAACTTTTTTGGACTCTGCGGTCTGTTTGTAAACAAGGGCGCCAGTATCTGCCAGATGACGTCACCTTGATTTGGTCTATGTCATTTCTTTAGTCAGATTCTTTAGTTTTTGGAGTTTGACGTCACGCTTGATCGTGATTAGTCGTGATTTACGATTTTACCCACACCATGGAAATTTCTTCATGGCACTAACACCACTTCACCAACATTGCCACACCTGTATATACCACATTGACTTGGCTTCACGTCGACGTTCACACCGTTCACATCAGTGTGAGACTGTGCACTGTGAAAAGTTATTATTATTTTTTTGGTCGTTTCTGTTTACGTCGATTACCTAGATTATTCAAAGCGTGATTTGTCGTTAGTTTATTAAAAGTGAAAACAAAAATTTAAGTTGTGGATATACTTTAATACTGATATTCAACATGAATCCAATGACGTAAGTAATACAGCAAAAGTTAATGAACTAAAAGAAACCATTAACCGTGTTTCTGAAGCATTTGTAATAATTTGTTTAATTGAAGGTTCATGTTGATGATAGATGTACGCATATTTTACTTGAGAAAGCTATAATTTATGCTACAAATAACTGTAATTTAGCTTGTAAATCTTGAGCAGTTTTCATTCATTCTAAGTTCTTCATAATATTGCTGTAATTGCATATAGATATTATATGCAATAACAGCAATATGCTAAAACAACCTGTCCTGTACTGCTTTTTTTACCAAAGCCGTTTTTCCTTAACAGTAGTGTGCTGCTCTTTGTGCGCCGATTTTACTTATTTAACTGTATCATCTCAGCCAATTAAAATTTGTAAAAGTTATTGCATTCACATTTACAATTACAACCGAATTTACGAATTATAATCTAATATAACATTTACAAAGCTGATTATTATCTATAAAACTACTAAAGTAAGTATTGCGCTATCATAAGCATTTACGGCGCACTCCTACTGGTGCCACAAAGAGTGCTCCCTGTGTAGCACTTACCGGGAGTGCACCGCAAATATAACAGAGAAATTATTTAGCTTGCCTGAAGTGATGCAGCCAATTAAGTAAAATCGGAACACAAATTGTAGGACAGCCCTGCTACCCAAAACTAAATTCGTATTCTGTGTCAAACTTGTTTTTTAAAGCTTTATCCTCATCCATTTGGCTGCTCCGCAGAAAGAAATTCTATACTAATTAGTTTACCGTTATTTTTTCTTTTGCAGGAATATGAAAAATGTGCTGAAGCTAAGCGATCAGGACCTAAAATTTGGCGGTAAAAATTCCTGGCACGATCAGTACAAAGACAGTGCATGGATCTTTGTGGGAGGTCTACCGTCGGATTTAACAGAGGGTGATTTGCTGGCAGTATTTTCCCAGTACGGTGAAATCGTCAACGTCAATCTGGTGCGTGATAAGAAGACTGGCAAGTCGAAAGGGTTCTGCTTTATCTGCTTCGAAGACCAGCGATCAACAATTTTGACGGTAGATAATATGAACGGTATTAAGTTGTTAGGCCGAACGATACGAGTGGATCATGTGGCGGACTATAAACCACCGAAAGACGACAAAGCTGACGAGGAAACGCGTAGGTTATACATGGAAGGATGTGCACCCAAATATAGTTAGTTAATGAACAGGACTTGGTTTATTAGTTTATTTTGATAAGTTATTTATCAGAGTTTCGAATGTATTAAGCATTCTCGGAGATAAGAAACACTATATTTAAGCATGTATTTTTAAAACATTTACTGCGCCATCAAGGAACGCTTCAGGAATAAATTTTGCGCTTCCCGTTCCAGTCGGGCCAATTCCTTTACAACAGGTGTCAGTTGCTCTACGTGATCCTTGTAACCACTACCGGTGTTTAATCGTTTCTCGCCGTACGTAACTTTACCATCAAATTCGTTCATTGGGACTTTCATATTTTTATCAATTTGTTGAATGGTAACATTCAAGTGGTCCTCTATTTCGGCCAAATACATCTTTTCATCGTACCACATGCAACATCCTTGTACATCGGTCAAGTTAGTGTTCCAGCAGTTCTTACCACGTGATGAACACCACTGGCCATGATACCAGACTTTCTCCGGGACCGTAGATGCCAGTGAAATCGCTAGACCCATGCGTTCAGCACGTCCTACGCGACCGATTCTGTGAACATAGTTGCTCTTCTCGTCCGGCAACGTAACGTTTATTATGAACGGAAGACCTGATTGGACAGAATTATGGTATAAATAATTTTACAACAATTTGAAAATTAATGGCAACTTACCGCTTACATCCAAACCTCGGGCCGCAACATCGGTGCAGATAAGAAATTTAACCTGTTTGTTTTTAAACTTTTCCAAGTTAGCTTTTCTCTCTTGCGGCTTTCGATCACCATGAAGACAAACACAGGAAAATTTGTGTCCACCAACCTGTCGAAGGTAACGTTCCATGTTGTCACAATCGAGCTTTGTACGACAGAAAATAATGGCACGATCCATGTTGTGCTCCTGGATCGCTCTGATCGTATATTCGCCTTTGAGCATTTTAACCGCTTCAGAGAGAGTTTCGGCAGTATTCGATCCCGGCCGTACGTTGTCTTTGGCGTGCACTCCATCGGTTTGCACGTGTGTTCGCATCGACTGCCAGCTGTTGTCCTTTTGTGGATCAACGATACATACAACGTGATGAACGGTTTCTGGTACAGCATCCTCTCCCTTCAAATCTACCCATGTTGGGAAATGCATAAGCCTTTCGGCTAGCTTTTTGACCTCGAACGAATGCAACGTAGCACTACAAACAACCATCTGCAGTCGCTGCCCATCGGCATTAATCTTGGGAATTTGTTTGTGCAAACGCTCGATTAACTCTGTATAGCCTTGCTTAAGTAAACCATCAGCTTCGTCCAAAACAAAGAAACGACAGCTGTTTAGTAAAACATAACCGTTGCTTATGAGATCTTCCAATCTTCCCGGGGTGGCTACAATAATATCAACACCTTGTTGAAGGACTTCCATCTGGTCTTTAATATTAACACCTCCGATGAGAAGCAATTCTCTTACTTCTGGGTCTTTTAGATGTTTCTTAAATTTCTGAATTTGGTTGAAGGTTTGTTCGGCCAACTCACGAGATGGTTCAATTACAAGAGCCTGAGGAGCATTCGGTTTTGGTTTGACGTCTTGTGTAGCTCCTGCGTTTCCCGTGTTTGGGTTTACTGCGAGCTGTTCATGGGATACATTACATACCGCAGTAAAACCATCAGGAATTGGATATTTAAAATCCGTTTCCCCAAAATTGAAGGACATTTCTGCGTTCTTCAGGACGACAGCTGGGAAAAAGTTTGCATTGCGCAGATTACCGTCGTTTATTTTGAAAGCTAAGCCAAGTGAGACACCATTTTTTGTAAAACTGATTTCTCCCTGATCTAGGTTCAGTAAGCAACCGATCACGTCCATTTTACCAAAAGCTTCTCCGTAGCTATCAAACTGCTTGCAATTCGACTTTTTCCCTGTTCCGCCAAAGCCAAAGCCAAACCTATCGGTTCCCAAGTCTAAGTTGGCATGTTCTGTAGACCACCCAACTCGACAGAGGCCCTCATCAGTTACAGTTGCTTCATAGTAGTACTTGCCCTTGCCGCGAACGCCGGTCGTCGCCCGACAGCCGTGCCATTCCTTAAACTCGCGTGACTGGCATCGCATTCCGTCCGGGGTGATGGCCATCGCGTTACCTCGATCAGTAAACGACAAAGTCCAGGGCTTTCCCTTATGGCCCATCGGCTTACCCGCTTTGCCCTCTCTAATGTCACGCAATGTTTCCCACACAATTTGTAAGATAGGCAAGCAAAAGGCTCCCGTTTTGCCACTACCCGTCTCGGCTGCCATCAGCACATCGCCACCACCGAGGATTAGCGGAATCGCTTCCGCTTGCACATCCGTCGGCAACATCCATTCCATCTCATCGATTGCTTTACCGATCTCTGGCATTACGCCGAATTCTGTTGGGTTAAGCGGGTTAAATAATTGGAATAACAAATTTATTTCTTTCAATATACCTTCGAAGGCGGTCATCCTAACGTATTCTTCGCAATAAGCACAGGTGGATGATTGTTTAATGCAAATTTATAAGGAATTAGTCAAAAAACCACAGTTCAATCATAGACAGCCCGGCGGATTTGCTTTGCTTGTGTTCCCTATAATTTTATTTCACCACAGGGAGAATGACATGACAAAGGCAGAAAAAATCTCCGAAAACAAGCATTTATAACGTCTGTAACGGGCTGAGTGCAGAATCCTCCTACGGTGATGTTTATAATTTTATCACGTTTTTTACGTTTTTCAAGCAACGTTTGACAGCAATGTCAAAATAAAATGTCTCACAAAAGTGTTCGTGTTCGCTGTGTCCGCGCAGTTTGAAAAGTAAGCAGCAGGAGATCTTTGTATCACTCTCCCACCCAGGGTTATTGTATTATCGGCCCAGTCCGTCGTCGTCCGGTTGCAAAAATTTGAGAACCGTCAAAGGCACATCAACGTCGTTATCTTTCAAACCGAGTTTGTGCCCGAACAAGTTCGCATCGTGTGAATAAAACTGGACAGTATACTGACGGAAGTGTTAGTGCGGTGGTTTTTTTTCGCAACATTTCCAATCAATCGGGGGGAAAAAATAATTGATCCGCTTTGTGTGCTGGCTGGCAAAGAAATACGCGTTCGTCAGCATCGAAAAATTGCCGTTCGGTGCCCTCTGCTGTACGGATTGTGTCCGCTTTTCGCCGCAACGAACAGCGATCGGTAGTGGCCGAAGCAGGAAAAATCAATTACATCAGATTAGTGTGAAAATTTCCAGTTACTTTGCATTGCAGCTCCCCGAAAAAAGGGAAGTGAAGAGTTGAAGGCAAAAAGCGTTCTCGTAAGACTAGTTCTAATTGAAATACCCTGGCTGGTACGTTTCTAGAATACACGAACCAGGCTTAGATTCTGTGTGTTCGTCCGCTGACCAATCATTGTAAGCTTCAAGCATTCAATTGTCCTCGGGCAAAGGAATTGTATTGGCGTTGGCTCATAGCCACAAGTGAACGTGTATTCATAGTAAAGAAGCTTTCCTTCTCAGCAGGAGATCCCGGTAAGTTTTTATTGCTTCAGTTTATTGTTAAACTAAATAACCGCATATTGTGCTCAAACATCGGTTCAGTCTTAAATTAAACAAATAAAAAAATAAGAATTCATCCACAAAAATGAACAAATTTGGCAATTCTTTTACCGATACACGTATGTTGAGTGCGCATACCTTTGAAAGTATTTGCTACTTTATTTGTAGTAGAACCAAACGGAATTTTTTGTTGCGATACCTATTGGTTCGAATTAAAAGTTAAAACCTAAATTTCAAATTGTCGATTGTACACAACTGAATGTTCCCTTACTGCGATAACAAAATGGGAAGGTCAAAATCAAGATAAGCAAAAATGCAGTCAACACCAAATATTCTATAGTTCGTGCAGTTTGTCTTTATTTAAGGAAGGATTATATGAACGATTTTGCAAGCTAAAACAGAAACCTTGAGAAAAGTCGTTGAAAGAAGAACATACGCTGTAATGTCACGGCATAATGTGTTCTATACAGATTTTCCACTTAGGATTCAAATACAGTAGGATTTCGAATGCGGCATCAAACGCGTGTCGCTATGTGACTAAAACTATATCATGCCAACATCGAGATCCTTTTTTTAGCCTAAATAAATTTAATATAAGTGTGTCAAAAATTAACTAATCACCATTGATCAACGACTTTTTCACGATTGCAACCGTGTTTTGTTTAAAAAGCCGGTAAAACGTAGTCCTACGTCAATAAAAATACCTAGTAAGCTTCCAATAAACACTCGCATCACGGTTTACGGCGCTTTCGCCGTTTTTAAATCATCGATAAAAAATCAAAATGATTGTTAAAGAATTATGCCAAATGGTTGTTACACCAAATGTCTATGCAAAACGGTCCGTTATGAGAATGCCAATGTTTTATACCAAACAGCATTATGCCAAGCGGCTTCATGTCAAGTAGGTGACCCCTGTTCTCAGTGTATCGTGTTGGGACTTAAGTGCGTTTTCATAGAAAACCGAAGTTTGGTGAATTATGCCTAAAATCCGTATGTCCTACGGCGCGCACCCATATATACCCATAAAATTGTACCATGGAAAAAAGAGCCAAAAGAGACCCAGTTCGGAAACAGCCGGCCGGCTGATAAAATATTAAAGATCTTATGTAAAACTTTCCGCTAGATCGTGTGGAACCCACCTCTTTCCTGTTGGTCATCAGAAAGTATCCTATGCTGCTCATTTTCCCCTGTTTTTTGTTTTGACAATACAGTAGACTCTCGGAAAAGTTAACTCTCTAAAAAGTTAATTGTTCAGAAAAGTTAAGCGAATATTAGCTCTCAGGCAACGCTCTAAAAAGTTAATTTTTGGCTTAACTTTTCTGAGAGTTTAAATTTATTGGTTGTCCAAAGCGTTCATTCACACACGTGTGTTTTCCTTCTATCTTTATTTCTCATATTTCGGTTTATTATCGCCTTTCCACAGCTTCATACAGAGTATCATCATAGCTGGGATTAGATTAAACTTTTGTACCGGACAGTTGTAGTAATAGTTCAATACGGGCACATAGTTGCTTCAAGATTTTTGATAACAAACTGGAAAAGTGCAAACTCAGATTGCATTTTAAATGCAAAGGAGGAACAGTAGGGAACAAAAAATAAGCGCGAACATTGTCAAAACGTTGTCGTAGACTACGGAAAATCAAAAGTAAATTAGAATAACCGACTGTTTTAAATTTACTGAAAGGAACTAAGTATCATTTCATAAGGATCTTGCTACATATTTCTTTACATTACAACTTCCAGTTTCCTAAAAATGTGTATCCTGTATCCGAGAATATATTTTTCGCTTTTGTATTTATCATTTTCGATGACTCTTAGGACTACTCAGAAAAGTTAATATTTCGGAAAAGTTAATCGCCCCATTCCCCAATCGATTAACTTTTCCGAGAGTCCACTGTATTTACACTTTTTGGATTGCATTAAGCAAGACTTTGAGAAAACAAAACTTTAAAACGTAAATATGTTGGGTAAAGAAGTTCACGGTTCATCTAATAAAGTTTATTGCATTTAGTTTGGACCACATTAATTTTTTTGGTTGAGTTCATGTTATGAAATCAATTATACGAAACGGGAGCTGAAAAAAGCATTTCACACTAAATTGGATTCTGTCAATCGAAGAGTTTAATTTACCTGACTTGCGGTGGCATATCGACGTTGATATTAACGGATATATCCTTTCGCATGTCTCACGTGGTCACGTGAAATTGAGCAACACTTTACAGACCCAATTTTTGGCAAGCGCTTGAGATAAATTAATCAATATGTCAACACAAATAGCAGACTCTTAGAACTTGCATTTACCAATCTCCCGAAATGTTTTGACATAATCGCGCCATCTTCTCCGCTGACACACTTGACGCACCGATATCGGACGACCTAAGTGGCCAAGTTAAATTGGACTATTCTGCATGACGACGACATGCTGAATTCAATTTTTGCAAATGTGGAATGAAGTAATCATCATTCTGATATTGGTTGAGCTGACCAGATGCTTTTAGATTTCTATGATTTACTTTTAGACGTTGCCATGCCAACTCTCGGGGTATCTCCATCCTTTGCTGCCTTAGTAAAAAAGTACTTGAAAAACTTATCCACTGAACTTTGTACAGAGCAGTGGTATCGACCATTTCGAACAGTCAGCACGGCAGTAGTATCGCTCTACAACATCGAATTTAATGCGCTGTGTGACAGTGATATCGTGTGAGATTGAATTTAAGCTACAAGTGGATTCGATTTATTTTCATTTTACCAAACCCTTTGATATTGTCCCACATAATCTCGTCAGCGACAAATTGAATCACATGGGATTTCCCTCATGGTTCACTGAATGGTGAGGCTCATACTTATCTGACCGCAGAGCCTTCGTTAAAGTGAATTGCGTTCACTCCAGAATATTCTGCATATCGTCTGGGGAACCCCAAGGTAGCGTGCTTGGCCCTCTCTTTTTTATCTATATCATCGACTTCTTGGAGTTGCTTTCATCATCAAAACTTTCTTTTTCCGACGATCTAAAAAGTTTTCGTGTAATTGCCACTTCTACCGACTACGTCGCATTACAAGTAGATATCAGCCTACTGCTTATTTGGTACCGTGCGGTGACAACGGTATGCAGCAAAAAATGCAAGGTAATTTCGTACAGACCGGATAAGAGATGCCGTTCTTCTTAAGGCTCACATGGCTTCGGTTTCCGAGATTTCCTCGGCAGCTTCCGCTTCTGACGACATGCTCATATTGGGCGATTTCAATCTTCCCAGTATAAATTGGTGTGAACGCGGCAACGGATATCTGTTCGTCGACTCCAGTTCTTCGACACTTCACCCGATCACCAATGAATTTCTCAACTGCTATAGCACAGCTACTTTGCAACAAATCAATAAAATCCTCAACAAAAACGGACGCTGTTTGGATCTTTACCTCTCCAGCATTCGCAGTCTTGTTACAGAATGTGTGTTGGCACCGGCTCCTACACCGTCAACATACACCGTCCAGGATGTCTAATATGCCACTGCCCGTGTACTACGATTTTAATCGCGCCGATTTCGACTTTATCCAAAGAACTTTAACGTGTATCGACTGGGATACAGCCCTGGATGCTAATGACGTTAACGCTCCTGCTTTGACTTTTTCGCATATTCTGAATTACATTATCGACCGCCACGTGCCTAAAAAAAACGATACGCACAGAACCATATCTACCTTGGATAAACGCTACGCTGCGTCGCCTCAAATCCGAAAAAAAACTGCATTAAGGAGGTACTCAAGGTACAAGACCCAATCGCTGCGAAACCACTATCTGGCGCTCAACAGACGTTACAAAAAATTCAGTCGTCACTGCTTCCGTAAATACTTAAACAACGTCCAGCGCAGATTGAAACGTAGCCCTAAGTCATTCTGGAAATATGTGAATGCTCAGCGAAAAGACAACGATCTTCCGTCAGCAATGTTCTTTGGAAACGACACTGCTACTGATATGGATATGGTTTGTCAACTATTCTCACGGAAATTTTCCAGTGTCTTTGTTAACGAAAGGCTGTCTGACACAGAAGTATCGACTGCACTAGAAAGCGTTCCCAGTCTCGGTGACTCTCTCAATAACTTGACTATTAACGATGCTATGATTAGGCTGGCCGCTCTGAAGCTAAAAAGCTCTTCCTCCGGTGGACCGGACGGCATATCTTCAATCTTTTTGAAGAACTGTATTGAAGCCTTGGTAGCCCCAATCCGTCGTCTGTTTAGCTTATCGATTAGCTTAGGAGTATTTCCTTCTGCCTGGAAATCCGCTTATATGTTTCCAGTTCATAAGAAGGGTAATAAAAGAAACGTGGACAATTACAGAGGAATCTCCGCCTTATGTGCATTATTAAAACTCTTCGAGCTCGTCGTGATCGCACCAATTTCCTCGTTCGTCCAGCAGTATTTGGCCGATGAACAACACGGATTGATGCCCAACCGCTCAACGACCACCAATCTACTAACACTCACTTCCCACATAATGGACTGCTTCGACGACCGTTCTCAGACAGACGTCATCTACACGGACCTCTTTGCTGCCTTTGATAAGCTTAATCATCTAATCGCTATCGCTGAACTGGATAAACTCGGCTTTGAAGGGCCGCTGCTCCAGTGGTTTAAATCGTATCTCTCGAATCGTCTCGTCAATGTATCTATCGACGGCTCCATTTCGCAGGCTTTCACCGCCTTTGGAATTCCGCAAGGCAGCCATCTTGGTCCTTTGGTTTTCCTTATCTATTTTAACGACGTCAATATAACGCTCAAAGGTCCTCGGCTTGCGTTTGTCGACGACTTAAAATTGTTCGCAAAAGTAAATGACTCGTCGGATACTCTCGCACTCCAGGACCAGCTGTCGATATTTGCCGAATGGTGTGAAAACAATCGTCTAACATTGAAGCCCGATAAATGTTAAGTGATTACGTTCTCTAGGAAGCTGAATCCGATAATCTTCGAATACCGACTGTCAAGCATATCTTTACGACGTGTAGATTGCGTCAACGATCTCGGTGTACTACTCGACTCCAAACTTACCTTCAAACAACACGTTTCCTTCGTTGTCGACAAGATTTGGTCCGTTGTCGATCGTCCGTCTACAGGAATTTGGGATTCAACATGCGTATCGCCAAAAGCTTCAATGATATATACTGCTTGAAATCACTCTACTGTGCGTTAGTTCGTTCTAATCTTGAATACTGCGCACCCGTATGGAGCCCGTATATCAAAATGGCGTCACCCGAATCGAGGCAGTACAGCGGAGGTTCATTCGCTTTGCGCTCCGACGGCTACCATGGAACGACCCGATCAGACTACCAAACTACGAACAGCTTTGCAGACTAATCAACCTGGACTCTCTGCAAAGACGTCGGGACGTAATCAAAGCTGTTTTTATATCAGATGTTTTGACGTCTCGGATCGACTGCTCTTGGATACTTGAGAGAATCGACATTTCAGCTCCGCCTCGCTTAACACGGAACAATTCATTTCTACGTATACCACACAGAGGAACCCACTACAGCACCTTTAGCACTATAACTGGCTTACAACGCAATTTTAACCGTTTTGTATCCTGTTTTGACTTTGGCGTTAGCCGCAACGTGTTGAAATCTCGCTTCAGAACATTAGCTGGTAGTTTTTATTAGTCATTAGGATTCAGAAATCTGTTGACTTTTTTAACAAATAGACAAAGTACAGTCACTGCAATACTGTTTTTCTCCGTCAGTATAAAATACGATCGGATTGTCTGGAACGTGTAGATTTTATCTGCGACCTAGGTGTTACAATCGAATCGAAGCTGAGGCTTAACGAGCACATAAACCTAATTAATTATAGGTACTGCCAGAGCTAACACAGTGCTTGGTTTTGGTAGGTGTCATTCTTCTGGAATCCCCGGCATTTATTATCTCAAGACTCGCTTATCCGAAGCATTTTGTAGTATGCATCCCCTGTTTGGGCGCCTCCCCAAGTAAAGCAATTTCTTGCGATTGAGTATATCCAAAAGAAATTTATGCGATTCGCCTTGCGTCAGCTGCCTTGGAATGCTCCAGTTAAACTTCTAAGTTATACAGACCGCTGTCAGTTGATTAACCTGGAGATGCTCTCAGCCAGGTGGGTTAAACAGCAGCGGCTGTTTATCTATGATCTCATAACAGAGAATGAAAACATTCAATGCTCCGAACTCCTGGATCAGATGCGATGGAATGTATCTCCTCGGCGGCTTCGTAATCCGTCATTATTTGAACTCCGTTTCACAGAACAAACTACTATAATAATTGTTTTTGTTTTAGAAGATAAGAAAAAAGTCAGTGTCATCTATACAGAGCAGAAAGCGGCATGTTATACTTTTGCTTAAACTTCACCGACTTGGTGCATTCCTTCGGTAAATGATTGATTAGCTTCAATTATATCTTAGCGGTAGAGTACTACGCGTATAACTCAGATCTAGTACATCGTCAGAGCTGAGTAACAAATCTAAAGCTCCTCAAGGTAGCAATTTGGGGGGCCTTTGCTGTTCTCGCTGTTCTCGGTGTTGCTGGAAATTAGTAGCAAGCTAGTGTACGCCGATGACCTGCAACTGTTTGCTATGATAGGTAATGAAGACGACTGCCGCCGCCTACAATATTTGCTTTTTTTTTGCTGTATTGTGCAGAGAGAATTGGTTTATTATAAGCATAGCAAAGCGTGAAGTTACGAGCTTTCAGCGGATTAAAAATCTAATTTGCTTCAATTATACTATCGACAGCATTGAATTACACGGAGTTAGCGATTTTGGTGTTTTTCTGGACACTAAATTAACATTTTACACTGCGAGTCTGTTATTTCCAAGGTATGTCGGATCTCCCATGGCGACCTCGAAACGCTCGAAGACAGGTGCAATGCTAAACTCATCAACGGCGAAATAGATTCTCTAAAACTAACTGCTATCCATGCTTAACTTCCGGGTAGGGCAGCGGACATTACGCCCAACTTGTTTGCTTCAAACATCATTTCTCCGGACTGTGTTTGGAGCAAATGAACCGATCTCGAAATGCATTAGGACGTTCGATGTGTCTTCGCACTTATTCGCGCAGAGAATAAAATGATTTAACGTGCTACAGTTTGTAAACAAATTAGAGAATTTATAGTCAGATGAAGTACCCTAATAACAAATAATACGGTATGCACTGACCTAAGCTTTTTTAAACTGTGTTACAATACAGTTTGGGTAATTTCCGACCCCTACTGATCTATACAAGTCGTTCGGATAAAATCCCATTGCATTCAAATTGTTTTCTTAATTCCATATTGTATTTATATCCGTTTTCTATTCTTCCCTACATAGATGTAGATGTTACATAACGTATAAATGGTATCTCCGGTATATGATTTCATTTATTTCGTTTGTTTGGGTCTATTCCATATTTTCAAGTAAATTTAAATTAATGCAAATTTCACACTGACGGAGTGAGCTCAATGAACCTTAAACATTGAAATTCGTTCCAATAAATCCTCGATCTGATTGATAGTGTTTTTATCTACTCAGTGGGTTTACTTCACTAGTTCCACACTATGTCATTTAAACGAAAGGTCGAGTTCCCCACACGAACAACCAACAACATTCGTCTGGTGCTGCCTCGCATGAAGTAGTCAGCCGATCAGTGAGCATGATAATAGTTAATATAACCGGCAACAATCATGACGGATGAGATAGAGAGAAAGAGAAGGAAGAGACATAAAATTTGCAGCCGCAAGATGCGATTTCGAAAAAAAACTACATGGCTTGATATGTATGCTTAAAAATAGAGGGCGGAAAACGCGTACATTGGCAGCAAACGGAAACGAAGAAATACCATATCAATGTCGTGCACTTGAATATTGGACAGTCAACGTAAACAGCTAACAAGATATGTTACTAATGCTTAAAAAAGTATTTTAATCATTATTAAAATTGAATTGATCATCGATGTTTTTAATTTAGTATTCGTCCAAATTTTGCTTGCTAAAATAGCTAATGCTTACATAAGTTCAGGATCGTTTAATGTTCATTGTTCATTGGAATTTGGGTCATTTGGAAGATATTATTTTTTCTCTGAGCTATAAACTTATCCATGGTTGATTGTTGATCCAGCTGTGGGGACGAAAAGACCTTCGGTCAAACGTTGAAACATGCTGACATTACAATCATACCGTAATCAGCTCCAGTGAAAACATAGACCATTAGCACGTTCACACAAACACAAACAGTGCAGCGATGAATGAAACGCGAAATATATGTAGGTGACTCCGGACGGTAAAGAAAACGACAGCCAGGCGATCGATAATAGTTTTCTTGCTCTCTGCCTTCTTTCTAGAAATCCTCCGCCATGGTCAGTCGTGCTCCAGAATGGTAGAAATGGTTGTCCTGCGCTAACATGTAGGAGAAATCTTCTGTACCAACTTATTTGTGCTTGCTGTAGTTTAGAATTATAAAGTTCGTTTGGCATTAGTTTTTTTAGATTATCATTGCCAAAAAAATAATGGAAATTTAACCCTTCGTATATGGGGATTAACCGCAATCGAAACCCATTGCTACCGCAACACACAAATGTCTAAATTAAAATCTTGATAGAAGCGATAATGACTTGATAATGACATTCATCTAATGAAGAACATCATAATGGTTATCTGGTTTAATTAAGATATAATCTTAAATCGTGCTTTATGATCAGAAGAGCATCACAGTACCACGATAAGCGAACTCCAGAACGAAAAATGCAAGTTATAGTGAAATTTTCTCCATAAAAAGATAAAAATTTGTGAACATGAAAAAACTTTTGAAAAATTCCAAATTGTTGAAATTTTGATTTATTACCCTAAAAGTGCAATATATAATTTATTTTTCTTCAGTTTCAATATAACACATTGATGTGTTCTGCAAAGTTTTACAGCATATTATTAGAAGAAATTTTGCTGAAGACAGCATCCTTCTATCTCTTCAGCAATGATAGAAAAAATCCTATTTCTCATGAATAAAAAATCGTTAAAATCAGTTTTTCAATTCTAGCTGTTTTTGTAGTTGTGTGTGTTTTTTTTGTTTAACAAAGTTGTAGAAATAGTAAAAATACACAACATTGCTGAATATAGTATACCTCTATCTTTGCTTGTTTAGGAAATGTAGAACTTTTACTATAAAAATACCCTATTTTGACCTTGAATTACTCGCAAGAAGGCATCATTTTATTGAAAAACTGTTCCCAGAGAACCAGAATAGTTTTAAGCAGGCTGAAAAGTTTTTTAAATCATGTTTAAAAGCACAAAAGTCAATCAAAATTTATAGGCTGACAAAATCGGGATAAAAAGCTGATAAAATCGGGGATAGACAAAATCATTACTGTAATTATATACAGAACGCCTTGGCAATAGAGAGTTGACATTTCTTCCATTTTCTCAATATTATCTGATAATCATACTTACTAAAGCAGTATGCAGAGCTGACATTAAATTGTGTAAAATAATGTGTTCGTTTTAAGCTAATATCTCAATAAAAGTACTTGACGATTACTATCTTTGATCACAATCGGTTGACACACTTGAAGCTGAAACGGATAAAGCATTTCGAGCCATCGAAGAGAGGTTTGGTAATCTTACATAATTTTTCAGTACAGAAAACAATGAGAGTAAAGACTTTATATTTCAAAAGCAATCTAATTTTTTATGCAGATTTTGAAAAAAAAAAAATTCAGACAAAGTTTTTCTGATGGGTAAATCAGATCCGTGTAATTTTAGTTCGTTGTACGTTTGCACAAATCTTGACTACTTTTTGATAAATTTCATTCTTCATTTTGAGTAATGTAAAAATTCTGATTAACGTCCTTGGGTTTAATTTAACCTTCTATTTCCATGTCATACTAATCATTGCATTATTATAACATTGGCGTATCTTGTTCAAAAACAACAAGAACTTCTAATTTGTTCGGATATTTTCTTTTTCCGTGAAACAAGCTCGAACGCGAAGACGCCGGTGTTTCGAACAAATCAAGGTCAATGTTGATGACGAGTAGCGCAGACTGTGTACTGCGAACGATTTTCAGTTAGCTGTTTGTTGAGAAGTCAGCGAATTATTTTCCACTGCCAACGCCAAGCCAACCGACCGCTATCCCGGTCGCTTGGTGTTGGCGGGGTACCACGGCTGTGTAGGCATGCAACGTATTCACTACTGTAAACTACAGCTGTTTTGTGTAGTGAAGCGCGAAAACGGCGTCATCGTTCGCGTAATATGCATACTTGTCGGAGAACCTGGCCGCCACTACCAGCCAACCACTGCTAGCAGATAATTGCTGCTATCTTATCATACACACGGTAATGCATTTTTCGCGCTGCACAATAGAAAACAACGCCAGGTCGATCGAGGTCGGGGGAATAGATTTATAGAAATTAAAAGCAGTACAGTACATAACATGATACGTTACCGAGCTCGACAGACTTGTTAACCTTTTTTTTTGTTTCAAACTAAAAATGTTATACTGTACGTTATCAGTGATAATGGCGCAGCGGAAATTAACCAGGTTTAAATTTGCAATGAAAGTATTTTTTCCAATTCAGTGCTATGGGGGTCATTCTGCCAGACCCAAAAGTCGATCAGATTGTTCAACTGGAAGGGCTTTGTCGAATTGTGATATTTTTTTATATATTTCTCAACATCCTAAAGCATTTCCATAAAACAGTTCAAAGTTTGCTGTTTTGTATAATCTATATTATCAATCGTTCAAAATCATCTCATAACTCTGGCTGTTTGCAACATTTATGTAGTCAGATTAGAGTAAAATATAGCTTAGAAAATCTTGATCGATTGCTGTTATTAACTGATTTTTTTAAATTTTGCGACCTGGTTCGGTCTGATTTAACACCGACCCATTGAGATTAGTATTCTGGCTCGAGTATTACAGTGGCATTTTGTGTTTTCTTTTGAGTTGGATGCATTTTAAATCTTGTTTGTATGTTCTCCAGAACGTTTGACTGTTTAGAGGGCAAATAAATTGAAAGCCACATCACAAATCGGTAAGCTTATGAGTGTGCTTAGACAGTGCCTTCTTGGCCTTTCATGAATCTGCCTGCATCATCTTTCCGTTCGGTGACGAATGATTATATCACTCAGGTAATGCTTATAGCTTAGAGATAGCTAGTATTTAATGATCCGTTGAGTGTATTGCTTTACGTATTGATACGCTGCCACTTTAGCATAATGACCCTTAAACTACCAACAACGGATCACCAATGCTGCTGGGGGTACCCCCTCTTCAATCTTAATAGATCATAATTTTTTTAAATATTTTAAATGATGGTATTCGCCCTGAATTAAATCTGGTTTCGTGTTTTAAGACACATTTCTTACACCTTGTAATTTTTCAGTTTTTCTCAGATTTTAATTGATTCATTTTCAATGCAAGTTTTTTAAACATATTGTCCGTTAATCAAATTATTTCGGTGACTACTCGGTAACAATTGCCCGTCAGATGTCGTCCGAAATAAGCGAAGTCTTCGCATGCGTCTGTCGGATGGCATCCGAATAATTCACAGTGGTGAGTCTTACTTTATTTTAGTGGCAACGGTCCGTTACCGATCCTGCGCCGAACGAATTATAGTCTTCCAGTACTGTCACATGTCACGAGCAGGGATGGCACAATCACTTTGACTCAATTCACATTCATTTGACAGTACCGTCTCAGTCATGCAGAATTTGAAAAAGTTATGTATGGGACGATTGAAGAACTAGTTATTATCTACAACCTTTCTGAATAAAGAATTGCTGTATCTTTTGTTTTTAGGTGCTACGATGCTAGTGCCTCTTTAGTGACTAAGTGAACGTTTATTTAGTCATTAACGAGTTACTAGCATTGTAGCGCCGTAACTACGAAAGATACAGCAAAACTTTATTCAGCAAAATTGTAGATAATAACTAATTCTACAAATGTTCCATATAAAACTTTGTCAAATTTTGCTTGGCTGAGAAGGTACTGTCAAATGAATGTGAATTGAGTCAAAGTGATCGTGCGATCCCTGGTCACGAGTGTACCAAGGTATATAAATTCCTCCACTACTCCATATCGTTCCCCATCTAACTCCACCTCGGCACCAACAACACTTGGTTCATGTACTTGTGTTTCGTTTTGGCGGTGTCAATGGTAAGCCCTAATCTCGCCGCTTCCCTTTTAAAAGGCCGGAAGGCCTCTTCCACTGCTCTACGGTTTACGGTCCGCAAAGCCAAGAAGTATGTGAGATTTCGTGACGATTGTTCCATTCTCTTCCACGTTTGCTCTTCGTATTGCATCTTCCTAGGCAATGTTGAATAGCAGTGTAGAGAGTGCATCCCCTTGCTTCAGTCCATCCAACATCACGCTATTCTAACGCATGATTTGGACCCATCCAGCATCACACGAATCAGCGTTACTAGTTTCGCCGGAAAACCATGTTTTAGCATTGTCTGCCACAGCTCATTTCGTTTGACTGAATCGTACGCCGCCTTAAAGTCCACAAACGAATGATGTGTCTGTAAGTTGTACTTCTGGAAATTGTCTAGTAACTGACGCAGGGTAAATATCTGATCCGTCGTGGAGCGACCCTCACGAAAACCAGCTTGGACTCCGCTAACTTCAACTTGAGCAATGTAATTCCTCGATAGTTTTTACATTCGAGTCGATGTTCCTTTTTAAAAATTTAAAAAGGCCATCCAACCACTCCTCCGGCATATGTTCTGCCTCCCAGATCCTGACAATGATCCGGTGGATTGCTTCGTACAGCCGCTCGCTCCCCGCTTTTGGAAGTTCATCCGGGATACTGTCCTTCCCAGCAGCCTTGCCGTTTTTCAGCTCACTGATTGCCTTCCTAACCTCCACATGTGTTGGTGACTCCACAGTTTGACCAACGCTTACAATTCTTATCCTGTCTCTACTGATCTCCGCGTTTACCTCTCCATTCAACAGTGCCTGGAAGTGGTTCTTTCCACCTGACTGCTACTGCCATTTTGTCAGTAAGCAGGTTATCAGCACTATCATTGCACAGCACATGCATGGCAAAATTCCTGCATCTCACCGTTTTGTAGAAATTCCGTGTGTCGTCGCTGGCGACGACATTCCTACCTTCCTCCCCCCAAATTCTTACCTCTCTATCCCCCACTTGCATCTCCGATGATGATTTTCACTTCATGTTTTGAGCACTATCCAGTCCTCTCGTGCATGTCATGTTGAGTCCTCTCGTGCATGTCGTAGAACTCGTCCTTAGCATCATCGGATTTATCGTTTGTCGGTGCGCAGACGTTGATTAGGATGTAGTTGAAAAATTTGCCCTTAGTTTTCAATACACCTATATGGTCATCTAAGGGCCGCCACTGGATAACTCGTTGCTTTTTCTTTCCCAACACCATATTCTGCTTTTCTACCGTCACTGTAGTAGAAGAGCTCCTTTTCTCCGGAATTTGGCCATCGAACTTCCTGTATAGCAGCGATATCTACTCCGAGTCGACGCAGCTCTTGAGCAAGCAAGCCAGCTCGTGCCAGTTCATGTAGATTTCGAACATTCCAGGTACTAATTTTCCAATCTTTATCCATTACTCGTTTCCTTGTTCCTTGCCGTGTCCTATACCGATTGATCCATTCTGTATTTCCTTCTTTGTTGTTCGTGTAAGTGAGAATTTCGGCATATTATCTTAGGTATAACTTGCGAGATACCACATTTCATAATCAGCTGTTCGCTCCGAGACAGGCGCTGTGTGAGCCGCCCCTTACCTGGGGTACAGGCGCTCGAGTACGCACCTCCTAGCTTAGCTGCTCCAGTATGTACCTGAAGCATTTCCAGGTAAGGCCATCGATCGTCATCATTTGACTTAGATCTGCGTGGAGGCGCTAGGTTGAAGCTTGAGAGAGCCAGAACTATGTTTCACGCTCCTTCCAAGTAAATCTTCCCATTTCATACCCGGTTAGTGCTATGGTATAGTAAAAATTCAATGAATAACACAAAATTAATTATTGCCAATTACCACACAATATTTACAAGAGTAACATGTGAAAAGGGCCTATGTCCAGATGAAAGATTCTCTTCGTGTCTCTTCTCTTCCGTTTATCACGGCGATGCAAACGCACTTGAATGGATTATTTCTGCATGAAACAGTTGCAGACGTTATTTGCTAGCTATTGGTAGCGAAAAATTGCATTGGAATGCATTCATGTCGCCGTGGTAAACGCAAGAGAGGAGACACAAAGAGAATCCCTCATTTGCATATAGGCCCTTTTCACATGTTGCGCGAAAATTTGTTGTCGTTACACTGGATGGTAAGTCAACTAGAAAAACCGGGAAATCGGCAGGACACGGTCGACGGTCTTCTATCATGGTTTTCACGTGTTACATCAACAGCCTGACTAGAGCTGACTCAAGTTGATGGCGTAACCCGCCATTAGCCTCTAGGTCTGTGCTGCTGCTGCGGATTCCAGTTGAGATTTTGTTTTTGTTCGCTTTTCTCTCATCAAAATATGAGAGATCCATGTCAACCTACGCTTCCGAATCTCTGTAATATCTGGCGCTGGTAATCTTCTTCTCTTCTCTTGGATACTCTTACAACTGAGTCCATTATTTTGAACTATTGTGGTATGCCTCGTTTTATTATTTTACTGTACGCTCCAAGCTTACCTATCACTTATTGAGGAAGTGACAGGCTGGTAGATGGAGCGAGACATGTGCCAATCAGGGATGTCTAGGTTTATGATCCTAGTACAATCATCGGCGACGCCTACCAGATCTCCCCTTTTTGAGATACTGCAGTCTGCGTACTATTTGTGTTCCACGATTGCAGAGCAAGTGTTCCAAGGTTAAATATCATCTTGTACGAAACTCCGAAGATGATATTTACTCGGACCATGTCCTTTCGCAAGACCGGTAAGCTTGCTGAGATCTCACTTATTGAGACTCAGCAATCTTTGAGTAACCCAGGGATGGATACTCGACGTTATATATTTTTAGATTGTTCGAGCGATTGTACAGTAATTCTACTGGCCATAACTGTTCGGCTCTCCTTTTGTTTCAGCCCACCCTCCAGCACACAGTCAGAGATCAGGCAGAGTGAATCTCGACCCGTGAGTAGAGAGTTGGAGCCACATCTTCGTTTGTCGACTCACAACGAGTCGGCGTGTTGAGGATAGACGAGGATCAGGACTGAACCTCAGCTAGCGCATCGGTCAAGTCCTGTCCCTCCCTTACTCTCCTCTCCACCTCATTCGTTTCTTTGTTTTTCGGCAGAGAGAGCGTGCATGGTAACAAATCGTGCACTGCATCAGTGACCGGTTTGATGCAGCAAGGGTAAGTTGCTGTGGAGGGCGCCCTGGTACTCCACAGGCTCCATTACGGCGAGAGAATTTATAGAACCCCTCCACCATCCATCCTTCGGCACGGGTCGCGTCACAGCTTGGATTAGGGGTTTATCCATTCAAGTTTTTACACAATAGCCATGGATAACAGCTATTACAACTATCCCCTTTAGGGGCTTTGGACCCTCTGCTTTGGTTCCTGGGAGTCAAGAGAACCGTCCTGCAGGCGGAGAGTACACTTCAGCCTTCGCATGAGTGCTCCCATCTCTGTCCTCATACGACCCTACACCCTAGTTTCCACCCGTTGCCCGATTTCCACTACGGAACGTATCCCGGATGGTACCACGAGGAGGTAGAGATAGGAGTTGCTGAATAAGAGGCTGTGGAACCTCATGGTGGTTCTAGAGCGCATTATTCAACCATTTACCATTTACCATGGCGCTGGTAATATTTACGATCGAGTTCCGAATTAGAAATCAAATGTAAGTGTGAGGCAACCATGCCCGAAAAATGTATCCAGGTAACGATTAACATAGACCTGCAGTTGTCTCTGTTGTTATGCACCACGTCTCGCAATAGAACGGATCCTATGTGGAGTTGATGGCGGGCCTTACAAGCTTGAACCACTAAAAACAACGGACAAAGTAACGGACGATGTAAGTAATAATAACTCTAATCGGAACAATCGGCAAAGACCCAGGTGACGGAAACGGTTGGAACGATTGGAAATCAGGAACATGGAACTGTCGGATCCTAAACTTTCTCGGAAGTACCCTAGTGCTTTCTGGAGAAGTGAAGAGCCGCAATTTCGACATCTTAGCGCTGTAGGAGGAATACTGGAAAGGAACGATGGTACGTAAGTATATGGAAGGTCACACTGCGGCAATACACACGAACTGGGCACAGCTTTCTTTATTTCCCGATCAACCCCCGAATGTGCAGATTAAGAATCAAGGGCCGATTATTTAATACATATTAGCATAATTAACGTGCACAGTCCTCAACTCTGAAGTACCGATGATGACAAAGACGAATTTTACGCGCAACTGGAGCGCAAATATGCTGCCCAATACATGATGTCAAAATCATCATCGGGGACTATGCTCAGGGTGCTCAGGTGGGTCAGAAGGAGGAATTTAAACCGGTGGAGATTAGACGGTTCAGTGCACACCCGATAACGAACGGAAACTGCCTAAGACTTGTCAACTTCGCCACCTCCAAGAACATGGTCGTACGTAGTACCTTTTTCCAACACAACCTCCACCATCGATACACCTGGAGATCACCCAACCAGGCGGAATCACAAATCGACCACGTTCTGAAATCTGGAAGGTTAGGTAGAATATATTCATTATATTTCATCAATTCCCACTTTATCGCACCCGAAGCTAGTACCTAACATTGGTTTCGAATCACCAGAAATTTTTACGATAATAATGCAACAAAAAGGTTAAACCAAAACGGTTAGGCGAAAAACACTTCTTGGAATCCCATTAAGCCATGGAAAAAGTACGGAATTTTTTTCAGGTGGTCACAATTGTATTCGCAGTAATTTTGTAGCGTGATATCTATCTCGTAAGCAGACTTGTCGACCAAAATTTTAGCATTGAGATTCAGTAACTAGATATATAATTTACACGGATTTAATGTAAACGCTGTTTCAGTGTCATTGAGATAAGCATGCCAAGGAAATACTGAGTATTTTCGCTTAGAATGTCTTTGCAGCTTTTGTTAAAATTGGCACTATTCAGTCATCAAAAACCTTCATTTTTTCCTTTACTTTAACCCTTTATAAGGCAGTGGCATTAGTATTGCCATCAACGAAAAATATTTGTTTTGCGTCTATAATAACATCAATATAATTAGAGAAGCGAAATAGAAAGGGTTGATGCGAAGTTATCTTCTCTTATGAATATATTCTAAAATAAGGCGACATCCATTTAGTACGTCACGCAAATTTTGACCAAAATCTACCCCCCTCCCCCCGTTGTCACATTTCGTCACACATTCGTGACCCCCCCCCCCTGAGAAAGTACGTCACGTCACGGCAACACCCCCCCCCCCCTTTCACTACAACAAAATTAAATAATCGTTCCAACATTTTTATTTAAAGCTTTCAAATGAATTTCAGCAAATAGAAAAAGGAAAATTTTCGAGCTTATAAGTCGGATTTTGATCGCTGATGTGTCGTCGATTAATGTTTCGCGCACATCCACGCCCTTTACATCCATCCACTCTAATTCGTCTGACCTAGTTGAAAGAATCAGGACTTCCTGCTGACGTCTTGCAGCAACACGCCTTGGAAGAACTTTTCTGACGGATTTTGTCACTTTGTGTATACATTCAACCTTAGATGCGAAATTTAATCCGCAAGTGGCATAAACTCTATCCCTCAGAGAGCTTTTGAGTGAGAGGCAGTATAAATTATACCGAAAAACCTAAAAAGCAGCCGTGGAACTTCGGTATGAGTTTTTGTTCATCGACTGAGTTCAGCACGAATATCGAGGGAAAACATTGCCATGGGTCTCTGGTAGCATCCCGTAACCCTTCAGGAGTTTGTGTGACTGCTATTTGCGGTTGCAAAAATCTTTTAGGCAGGACGGTACTCAAGCAGCTCTTCAACGGTGTACTGCATATTCTGCAAAGCCTTAATGGAGAGTTCATACTACATAGAATAAATGAGTCCTGTTCACACATATATTTAAAAAAAAGTTTTCATTCAAAAAATTTAACTATTTGTTTTAAAATTCATCAGTACGTTGATTTTATAGAAGCCTTCAATAGTTGTATCTTGAAATGAAGGCTAAATATAATTTCCCGAATAAATTTTTCATTTGATTTTGTTTCATGTGACGTCACATAACTTCATACCCCCCTCCCCCCTTCGTCACAAATCATCACGATTAGTTCAACCCCCCCTCCCCCCTATAAGCGTGACGTACTTTATGGATGCCCCCTAAGTCTCCTGACTTTTATTCGTTTGTCACAGTGTAAACAAACGACTTCAAATTTTCCATGATTAAGTAAATGTTAGATAGGTAGGTATTTATTTTCTGTTTTTTAAAGTGCAAAAAAAAAAAAAAAAATCTTTAATCGAATTTGTCACGGCGATATCTATTTCTACTCCAAAGGCAGCACACGACAAATGTAACTGTAACTTCGAGATAAGATAAGCCAATTTCAACTGTGCGACATTCTGGTATAAAAAGAAAATAAAAACAAACATCAGTCCGTTGATCGAAGGGAGCTTCCGACAAGCTTGCAACAAAAAAGTAGCAAGTTCAAAGCGCTTCACACTGTATCGCAAACCAGTTGCACAGTCGTCAACTGTGGATTTTCAGTACGTAAATTTTATAGTTGCTTTGTGACCATTGCCGTAGAAGCCTGTTTTTATTCATGAACTACAAAAAAGGGTTTATGAACTTAGCACCTCAGCACCTCGTTGATATACGTAATCGCTCCATTGCAGAATATGTTTGCGATTGTCTCCGTTTTATGCGCTGTATCCCGTATCCTGTCGAAGTTTGTCAGCTGTAAGCAGTGGAACCTAGCTTCAGGCGGTGCCGTATGTGCCAATCGTTCGTTATCGACTCTATCATCGGTAGGATTTGTTTTGTTTGAACTTCCTGGTATTGCTATTTTTATGCAGCGTTCCCGAATGAATTGAAATTAAATGGCCTAGTGAGGGTTTGCAACTAACAGTCCTTCGCTGCTTTAGGAAAACTCGTTACGTTGTATTGATTTAAAACGCGCAAGCTCAGGGTAAATCTTTCACTCGGTCCTAGGGTTGCGCTTAAATGTGCACAAATGAGCTATTAAATAGAAAAATTTCTTTGTTGCTAGAAACTGAACTTTGGGGGTTCCGAGACAGTTTTTTCTTATAATTAAAGTTAATTTAAATAAACCATAACCCTGGAAATTTTAATAATTGGAAAAAGCAAATCCCTGGTGATACATTCTGCTTTCAGAACTTGACCTTTTGTTTTTATTCGACAGACTTCGTAGCCAGCTGCTAGAGTACAGGAAAATTGCAGGACCTTAGAACCAGCCTCTCCTAATGGAGATTCGAACCTACGCCGGCTGGCTTATTAGTTCAGTGTCGTATTCTAGTTATACTTTCAATGACTGGAAAACTTGTCCTTGGGCATTTCATACATGTCAATGAGAGCCTCTTTCAATCAACTGTTAAAACCAACTGTCCATTTTTGCAAAGTGATTTAAACCTTCGCCAACACCATAGCGGTACTCGACGGAAAAGGTCAAGGTAATGCACGCGTCAGCTTCCATTCGTGATGCGAGCTGCACTGCACTGCACTGCAAGCCCTATATCCTTAGGGCATCCGCCCGTCCGCCCGCCCACTGTGACAGCGACAGGAGCACGAAGAACGAAACTGCTGGATCATCGATGCTTGTCGTTGTTCGACTTTGCTTTTCTATCCGTCTCGCAGTACCTGCCGAAACCTGGGACTATCATGCGCTCTTATAAACAAGCATCAGTTTAACTTGTTACAACAGTGACATCGCAATCATTTAACTATCACACAGATGGAAGAGACGCACATTTGTTAAGCTTTCGTTTATATGAATGAAACTGATATCCTAGGCAACATTCTCACTTTCGCAGCATATCGTTCAGTCGTTATAACGGCGAACGCTTCACGGTCTGCTACTGGACCTTTGCTCCCAGATTTATGGGGGTTGGATTTTTTATAAAACGATGCTTTCTACTTCGGAGCAGGTATATTATGGTTGTTCTTCGAGTTCAAATATACTCTTTTCCGTAATTTATTGGTTGAAAACGTGAAAGCGAGTTTGTACGCATGTGTCGCTACCACCTCCTTAGCACAGAACTGGCGCGGTTGGCATCGTCTAGCAAAGCAATTCTATATTGAATAAATTATATCAATGAGATACCTTTAGTGGAAAGCTACCATCCTTATTTGGTGGCGGCACATACCATAATGCATATCATTTACTCTGCCACAGATAACACCCAGGCAAGGTCGATTTACGCAAGAAACTGTTTATTGTCTAGAACAATGCAAAACCACTAACTAACTGATGGGAGGGTATCTGCTCGGTACGTTTTAGAATGAGCGCGGCGATGAGCATTTTATCCTTGAATGTCGCAGGTGGAAAATCGATTTTCCACGCTGCGCTGTCTGCATTCGTTAGCAAGATTGAGATTCTGTAGAAAAGGTAACAGGTAAAAAATTAAATAGGGAAACTGAACTGCTGCAACACTGTCAACGTCTACATCTACATAGAATGGAACATGCTGGTGCTTTTGGCTTCTTTTACTGGTTTGGGAATTTCGATTGATTTGAATTGAACTATCGTACAGCGAAGGCTTTTTAGAAAAAGTCTTTTATTTGAATATTTCTAAATCCTCTGGGCTGGTCTGATGTCAAGAACAAAAAAAAAAGATATAAAGGTGCCGCTGATATGCTGCTTGCTTACTACATGCGCTTGTTTCTATCAGTTTTGGCCAAAAGAATTTTTATTTTTTGACGAGTTGAAAAGTTGAGTATTGGATGTGTTTTCTTTATCAATGCAGCAATCGCAGTTTCATCGAATGTTTGAAGTTATTATAATATTTTTCTTAAAACCACACAAAAATACACACAGAATAGAACAAAACCACGACAGAACACTCATTCAAACCAATCGTTATAAGATGAGGGAAACCATCCCACTTATGCAAATCGCCAATTACGAACAGATTTGTGGGAATTTATCAAGCCGCTATCGTTGACGGAGGTCAACAATGGATCAAATATTTACACTGCGGCAGATCCTGCAGAAAGGCTGTGAATACAGAGTTCCTATGCACCGTTTGTTCGTTGACTTCAAAGCTGCATATGATCCCATCGTTCGAATAGAGCTATGTAAAATCATGTACCAGAACGGATTCCCCGGGAAGTTAATCAAACTGATTCAATCTACTATTGATGGTACACAGTGGTGTGTTAAGAATTCGGGTGGATTTATCGAGTTCATTCCAATCACACAAAGGTGATGGTCTCTCATGTCTGCCGTTCAACATAGCGCTACACAGGTGCGGATGCGGATATCAATAGCTGCTTTGTCAAGTATATAGATATTATGGGCAGCATATTTATTCCGTTGGCTGAACAGCACATCAGACTAAACCGAGAACCAGAAAAGATTGGATGAAAGGTAAATAGTCCTAAACAAAATACATGCTAGCCGATGGAACCAAGACCGACCGACGCCGCTTAGGTTTGAGGTAGTTTCAAATTTGTCTTACTTGGCTCACTGCCAACGGCGGATACTGACACCGATCGTGAGAATCGGATGCTTATTATCAGCAGAACTCGTGCTTACTATGGGCTCGAGTAAGAATTGCGCTGGATGAGATTAAGCTCCCCTACAAAGTGTACCCTCTACCAGACGCTCGTTAGACAGGTTGTTTTCTACGAGCATGAAACTTGGACCAAGTTCGACCTGCGTATGCTCGGAGTTTAAAAAAAAAACTAGTGCTAGCTAAGGACAATCTACGGCGGCGTGCAGAAGAATGGGGTATAGAGAAGGAGGATGAACCATGAACTCACGCTGCTCTAAACCCAGTATTCAAAAGGCTGAACGGATACGATGGGCAGGGCATGTAGTATGGATACCGGACAACTACCCTGCAAAGATGCAATTTGCTTCAAATTCGGTAAGAACAAGGCGACCAGGGGCACAGCTAGCAAAATGGTTAGACCAGGTGGAGCAAGATCTGGCGGAGAGTTCACTATGTTCAAGGAATTAGTTTTAGGGTTATGAAGCTTGCAGATGAAGGATCCACTCTTCAGAAGACCGTATTTGGATGGGTTATATCAGGACGTTTTCCTGGTAGCGTAATGGAGCTTCCTAGAACCGTAACTTACTCCTGCTCGACCGTCGACCTTCGTGAAATGTAAGCTAAACTCTGAGAATTGGAGTTGGCGTGCGAAGGAGAAGCTTCATACACAGCTGCAGCCAAGGTCGCCAAGAAAAACTTTTACGTCGATGATATACTGACAGGTACTGATCATTTGTAAGAAGGAGAGATGTTTGCGGCAAAGGTAATCGAATTCATGAGGTCGGCAGGATTTATGCTGCGAAAATGGAACTCGAATAGCGCAGAACTCTTATCGACTGTTCCTCAGGAGCTTAGGGATAAATCGAGCTACCCTAGAATTCGATTCGTCATCGTCTTCAGTTAAGACATTGAGGTTTGCCAGCCTCTGACAGTTTTTGTTTCACTGTACCGTCCTGGAATACTGAAGGAACAATCACCAAACGAGTAGTACTTTCGAACACGGCTCGTCTTTTTGATCCTGGTTTAATCGGTCTTATCGTAGTCCTTGGGGCTAAAATCTTTATGCAGAATTTGTGGAAGCAGAAGCTCGATTGGGATGAAGCACTGACAGATAAATTCCAAACCTTCTGGACCGAATGTCGTAGAAACGTTTAGGCATTCGATTCTCTGTCTGTTCCAAGATTGACGAATTTCAGCAACAGTTTGAAAGCTGTAGAACTCCACGGCTTCTGTGGCGCCTCGGAAGCAACACATGGTCACAGAACAGAAGTGGAAGTCCGAACGATCAAAACTGGTAACAGAGTCTTTTTTGTTTTTATTTTTCTTGGAAAAGGTTTTCGCATAGAAGCGAATAACAGCAATATAAGCAGAACGCTCGCTGCCAATCGCATAGCATGCTTTCGTGTGCATTCGTCTGCGTTCGTGTGTTTTCGTGGAAAAAAAGTGACTCGCTACCGCCAGGTTCGCTAGTATCTGTAGAAAGTATCATGTACGTGTTTGGATTTCTACTTCAACTTCTGTTCTGTGATATGGTGCATGCTTATATTTGCTGTGTGAATTGTATGATGGCTCAGTCACAGTCCGTCTGATAACAACCAAATCTCGCATCGCCCCATTAGAAAATCTCTCTCACAAGATGAAGTTGTCTATGGGCTCTATTCTGTAAGTCACGTCGAGCAACTCGGTTCGACTCAGTCACTGTCGAGTGTCGAGTGCAAGAAGAACGGGCAGCATAGCGGCTCAATGCACGACCAAAACAAAGCTAGCTCAGGCGTCACTTGCTAACCGTCACTAGCTTTTTGGCGGTGGACTCAGTCGAGTTACTTGACAAAATCGGGTCGCCTGGGACTTACATAATACCAAAAGTTGACTAGTCGAGCAAAGTGACTCGACGTGACTTACAGAATAGGGCCCTATATCTCGCTAAGAAGTCTCATTCATGTCATGTAGATGACAAACTCCGCAGCAGCATAGAACTCTCCGCCGACTCTACGATAGTCAAGTGTTGTTTATCATCGTTGCCATCCCGATGGCAAGCATTTGTTGCATACCGTTTGTCGGAGATTCAGTACCTCACTATAAATGGAGTATGGACATGTTTTCGCTGGGAATGACACCTGTACTGTTACAATATCAAACCTTATGGTTCAACGGCCCGTTATGGCTGCGTCAAGACCGTTCGACATGACCAAGTTCATTGGAATAACAACCAGTTCTCGACAAATCCCTGTTGGAAGAACGAGTATCGACATCGCTTTCCCTTCAAGTTATGGCCACCAGCAAAATTTTTGACTTACGATCCTCGCTTCCGAATCTCGTTCGACTAGTAGGGTAGATTCGTCGTTTTAGGGACAATTTCACAAATCGTACAAGCAGGCGCGCATTGGTAATGTGTCTTGCGCCGAGTATAATGAAGCAGAAATTGCTCTAGTATGCTTTACCAAATGACCAAATAGCAGTACGGGTACGTCTGTCTTACAATAATCATCATGATACTATTGTAGAAGAAAGTCAGTAATAGAAAAATTAAATATTAAACCATTATTGAGACATACATTAATAGCGTTCCGCCTTGACCCGAAGCGAAATTAACATTTGCTTTTAGTAAAGCACTTCTGACCCAGCGTAATTTGTTTTCCGTCAATCACTGACTACAATATATAGTATAATAAAATTACATTCAACGTAAATGGTGAATTTATTTACTAAATTTAACGCTTAACTAGCCGAATAAACCAGATAGCTAGAGAAGTCCATGAATATTGTCGTATTATCAGTTTCGTGTATTCCTCTCAAAACGCTGCATCAGATCCCGCTCTTAATAAGCAATTGGTTCCATCAGCACTTATTGCGTAGCATGAAACATAAACCAAAGCCAATGAAGCGAAAGTTCGGTGTGTTTGTTTAGTATAGTGTGGAACAAGTTCACACATATGCCGGTTATTTGTGAACGGATTTTTTTTTGTATTCAATTGTACCGGCTTACAATTTTAAACTGTAGGTATATGGATTTTCGTCGTATCTTTTGTGTTACGTACTCGTACATATTTCAACCTTGTAGCTGTTGTTTGTAATGTTTTCAATTTTTTGTTCTCACAACATCATATCAGCTGTTTGATGCATTTTTTAATTTGATATAAAAAACTAATTCGCCGAAGAAACAAACAGGCCTGATTTTGTGATTTTTGTTTGGTTTAATTTTTGTTCGCTTTACTGAATAATGTCCGATTGAGATGAAATATTAAATTTCTTTACTTGTATTTGCAGTCGACTCAATATATACAAGATTTCTCAGATTTTTCATTTTATTAATATGAAGCAAATCCTTAGAAGATGCTGTGAATTTTAATAGCCTTACAGTTAAATGTATTCAATCTCCGATATTCTCTTTTTGCGATCTTTACTTAGCGTGTATTCATCGAGTTTAATATAAATGTAATTATTTATATACGACCTAAAGTTACACCTTTCATAATAATCACATACATATTTTAAATTATATTGATGTGCTTTTTAATTCGCGAATATAGTCGAAAGTTTGAAATTTTTTCACTAGAAAAAAAAACAGATAATAAAATATGAATGTTTACAAAATTTGAATTGGCGATACGAACTACAAAATAAAAAAAGCTTCTCTTATATATCCTTCGACATACTAAAGCCATTCTTTTCTTCTATATTTTCAGGTACCCTTCAGGTAAATGTGGCCAAAATGACTTCCGGAATTCAATGATTTCGTTGGTTTGATCCTCTTTTACTGCTCGCATGTGACCGAGGTAAATCAATTCTATATAGTCACGCTAGGAAGATGACGTACAAAGAAGATCCACTGCCACGTCGTTATCGACGAAATGTCAGCCCCACGAAGCTTGCAAGCACATAATGCCGGCCGTCCGTGTGTACAGGATCTCGGTTGGCTGGTCGGTCTACTAGTGTAGAAGCGCACTTTGCTTGTGATGGATAAAGCTGAATGAAACACTTGAGCTCACTACAGCCGAAGGCGGAATGTATAGAATTTGCGTGGGCGTTCGATACGGTGTTATATACACACGCGCGGGGTCCTGTCTAGCTGCAGGCAGGAGACGCAATTGGCGAAAGGTGAACCGATCCGGTAAAAATCTACTGCTGTATGGTTCTGGCTGCCCACGGGCTATGCCTGCTCGGCGGAGTGGATATTTTGGTTGCAAAACCAACCAAGTGGGTAGAAAAATTATGAATGAAGTTAATTGTTAGAGCTTGGGAAACCGTACTCAATTTTTTTACGCACAACCGTGGGCGGTGCGGTTGACAGTACATTTTCACTGCCTGGCACTAAATTGATCTTTAGTAGCTACTGATTCAATTTTATGCTGAAGTAATTGTGTGCTCAGAGTGATTGGATTTAATATCAGTAGCAAAGCTTCCATGCTGGGATTTTAGTTGCTAAACGGCAGCGTCCGTAACTTTTGTTATACTCGCGAGTGGAAATCGATTTTTGGGCTTGGGAAAGGATGCGTGAAAATAAACGTTTTCTAAGGAACGACGCGGCAGACATCAGACATGGGTTTCTCGGGGCGTCTGCATGTCTGAGGTCTGAGCCAGCTTCTTTTTTTCTCGTCCCATCCCATGCCAAATATTTATCGGCGTAGGCAGAAACTGCTTCTGCCAGATAGAATTTTATTATTGATTCTGGAAAGTCGAAGCCATGGGATGCGTCGTAGGGCAAATGTCTATGATTAGATGAGATGGTATAATTTTAGCAACAAAGTAAAAACAGTATAGATCTCTTAATAAAGCTTTCCTTAATTTCGATTTTTTTTACTGAAAATTTTACACGCCAGTCTTTTTACTATTTTGTTTACTATGCTGAATTTGAGCAGTTCAAAAAAATTTATTTTATTTGTAATTACGTACTAAGATGTTTTGAGGTATAGTAGGTATAGTAATATAATATACCGAGAACTAAAATAATTTCACATTCAAATATAAATTGAATCGTAATAGTTACGAGGAGGTCATACCTTGTACGTCAGGGATGTAATACCGTAGGTCGTTGGTATTGCAAGCAATTTATCGTGAATAAGGTTAATTCTCAGTTGCACATTTTATTCAGTTTTAAGGACCGTTTGCTTCATATTGGTACGGTTGTGTTTATGATTATTACGGGTTTCCTGAGGATTAGAGAGAGTAGAATACGCGAATGGTTTTTACGAGTCCGTGTATCTGCTTCACGGTATGTCTCGTCTGCCCAGAATGTCACGAACAGGAATGTTAGGTTGTATTCCTCAGGCCTAAGGATGGTCCAACAGCTGGTTTCGTTCTCATTCGAATATCCAACATGGCATGGCAACATAATCCTGAGGGATCGCTTCACCATTTAACAGAAGCTACAGCTTGAGTTGGTTCACGTCTCCTAAAAAAGCTACTGTCTCAGTTTTCGAATCAAAAACCTTCTTAATGCACCATAACGCAGTGCCAGAAAATAATTTTACGCTTTGGTCATACAGAAACCAAACACCACAACGGTCTAGACTTAGAACATTATAATTGACAACTATTTTCGTATACGGATAGCATCAAATATACTGACGTCTTCAGACATAAACCGAAGGAAGGGGGCTACCTATCTTCAAATTTGAACTTCTAATTAAGAGTTTTATTTGATATTGGATTTCGAACTTGGACTTTGAAATTAAATTGAAATTGGATTTCAAACAGGACATGAAATTTGACTTGAAATGAGACTTAAATTGGACTTTGAATTGAAGATGAAATTGATCTTGCGATTAAAGTTAACAATGTACTTGAATTTGTAGTTAATACTGAACTTTCTGAACTTTGGTCCTTCCAGGTGGCCACGAGGTACGACGTTGGTTGAACAAGCCAGTCGTCGTATGTTAGAATCTCAGCTGGGAGAGGTTCAGATAGGATCGTAGCACTAACCCTGCAATTGTTCTGTACTCTAACAACTGGTTACGAAATCTGTTGAATAAAAACAGAAGGTCAAGTTTCGAAAGCGGAATGTAGCACCTACACTTACTCTTGCGTTTGCTTTTTTACTTTTAAAAAGCGACATAAAATTGAGTCTAAAATTGAATTTGAAATAAGGCTTCAAATTGGATTTAAAATTAATGTTGCAACCGAATTTCGCATGAAACTTAAAATGGAACATGAAATGCTACAAGAAATTGAAATTAAAATTAGACTTGGAACTGCACTTGAAACTGGATTTGACTGGATTAAGGTAAAATCTTAATGTTCACACACGTAATCGATTTCGGGGTTTTCAAAAGCAGTCTTCATTTCATTTCTTTCCCTATAAGAACATAATGAATTCGTGAACATAACTTTTATTCTGTTAAGATCGACTGAGGTACATATATTGTATTGCGGATTTTCGGCTTTCCAGTCAGTTTTATATTGAAAACGGCTTTTTTATACTGCCTGACCTTTCGGCCTTTGATTTTGGCCTTTTTCAAAGGTAACTGCAATAGTGTATTTATTTTAATAACAGGGTATAACTTTAACACATTGAACATAAAAACATATTTTGATTTCTACTCACTATGGTTACGTTTTCTTGTCTAATCGTTGATTGCCAACGGAAGGAAGTTCAAATTTTAACAGCTTCAAATGCATTGGTTTAGTGACAAAATAATGGTATGACCACGTGGAGGCGCTAGGTAGGGCCTCAAGATGACTAAAGATATGTTGGGCGCTTATCCTAGTTGCCTTCCCCATTTCATACCCACAAGCGCATACTTGGTGCCTTCGACCGGAAACCAAAATCCCCTGTTCGAGATGTAGCAAAAAAACTGAATATGAGCAAAAATTTCGTGCTGAAGGCCAAAACTCGACCTGGATTACGTACGTTTAAGGCCCCAAACCGTGACGAAAAAAAGAATGCGGCCGTGCCCGGGTTTTATACGATCAAAATTTGACGAAACCATACTGCTGCGTTAGCGGACGACGAGATTTATGTGAAAGCGGATTTCAATCAGATTCAACTGTAAGCGGATAAGTTTGATGTTCCAGAGAACCTTCGAAAACAGAAGGTGTTGAGGTTTGCCAAGAAATTCATGATTTGGTAAGCAATTTCATACGGAAAACGGAGTGCTTCTTTCCTGACCACAGATACCATAAAGGGGCAGGTGTATTTGAAAGAGTGTCTCCAAAAGTGACTTCTTCCCTCTTCTGGGGTCTAAGTGTAACTAATGTTGATTGCCGAAAGATCTTAAGCCCCTAAATACACTGAAGCTGCGGTGCGGCCAGTCGAGAAATACTGGGTTATTATTAAGGGGGCATAGTACTTTTTACACCATATTTTTTGCCTTATTTCAAATATTTTTTTCTCAATAACGCGAAAAGCGAATCGATTCGGGTTTATTGCTTGCTAAACATTGCACTTTATACTAATATTTGCAGTTTTGTTTGCATATGTGAACCTCTTCCCCTCTCCCCTACGGCTCCTTGAACATGATCATTCGGAAAAAACATGATTTGCGGTACCATGGATTGGCGCTGGGGGGCTCATCCGAATTGAAAAATTCCAAAACGACATGAAAGAATATTAAATTATTTCGTGTTTGACCCATCCTTTTTTAAAATTCGAACGCATAACAAAATGGCGGACATTCAAACATAAAAGTAAGGTTTTTAGCCGAAAAAATTGACTTTAAACATTTCTTAAAAATATAAAAATTGTAATATCGAAAAAAGGATGGGTCAAACACTAGATAATTTTGTTAGCTTTGAAACAAAAAAAGAATCATGAGAATTGCTTCAGCCGTTCTTGAGATATTTATTTTTTTTTTTTTTTTTTGTTTTTTTTTTTTTTAATAAGGTATAGTTTATTTGGTCAATAATATAGTAAAACTAATTACATAATAAAGTTTTTTACTCTTCAGTGTTCAAAAAGAAATCTAAGCTTGAAATATTAATTACACCATCATGTTGGCTAATATAGGAAATATAATTGTTGAATAGTTTTAGTATTTTGATTTTATCGCGACGAGCTATACCTATCAGTTGTGGCCTGCTCAACTCCGCGAAGGATAGGCTTCGCCAGCCTCGAAAAAACGTATTTATTTTTTGGCGTAGAAGATCCCAAGCTGCTACAACTCGTCGACATTCACTAAATTTGTGTTGCAATGTTTCATATGTTGCATTACAGTGTACACAGTTTGCTCCATCAGCGCGTCCAATGCGTGTGAAAAGACTGCGGTGTTCGATTTTCTCGTTCACAAACATATAGAGCTGGGTTTTAGCTCTACACCCAAGCTGTTTGATACCTACGTTTTTCCAGCATCTCATCCAATTAGTATTTGGGTGTTTTCTTTCTATTCTAGGACTTTCCGTTAAGCTAACGTAATGCTGATGTATTATGCTGGTGACAGGATATTGTTGCAACCGTGCAGGTAGTTGGGAAAACTGCTGGAAAACCATCTTTGCGTCCGGGAGATCAGGGGGTATAGGCAGCGAATTGTCTTGAAATATTAGCGAGTTGTAGTATGGCATCGTATTAATTTCTCTAACATGTCTGCTGATAAGTAGCGCCTTACACTTTAGGGCTGGAAGTTGCAATTTAAGGCCACCTTTCTGGTAATCCCGTGCTAACTGCTGAATCGGTATCCGAGCAGGGGCTCTGCTCCACAAAAACGTGCCGATAGTGGCGGTTATTTTTGCAATGTGTACACTGTTAGGAGGCAGGATTGACGATAGGAACCAAATTTTGGACGTCATGAATGTGTTGACGACTATTACCTTCTGGTGAAGTGTGAGTAGCCGTAGTGATTGCAGCCACGCATGTTGAGAAAAACGACTATCGAGAGCATCCCAGTTCGTTTTGATCATCTCTTTGATGGAGTTACAATAGTAGACACCTAAGACTTTCACTTTGCTTACCGTCTGTAGCCAGGGAATGGATATTGGGTTACCATCTGAGAATCCTACATCTATAGATGTAGTTTTTTGCCAGTTTATTTTTGCTCCAGATATTTCTCCGAATCGTGAGAAAAAATCTCTCATTTCGGCGATTTTTTGAGGTGAGGATGAGATGACAGTAATATCATCGGCGTAGGCTACGATCAGGTCGCTCTCATTTATACGTTCGAGTTCTCGGAGTAACGGATGTAAGTATAGGACGAAGAGATGCATGCTCATGGGATCCCCTTGTCTAACCGATCGTTGGATCCGAAAGGGTGCCGATAGGTGTCCGTTGATCATTAGGCGTGATGATGATGCATTGGCAATTTGTGTTAGTAGCTGGACAAAATCAGCATTTATTCCGAGAGTGAGCATCGTACGATAAAGGAAAGAGTGACGAACTCTATCGAACGCTTGCTCGAGATCAAACGAGATGAGCTTTGCTCTTTGTTTATTTTTGATTAACTGCGCTATGCGATCTTTGAGAGCAAGAGTTGCTTGGAAGATGTTACCGTCGGGATTTGCACACTTTTGCACATTACTTATTATATTATGCTCTCGCATGACGTTTTCGAGTCTCACTTTCAGAATTCTAGCTAACAGTTTGTAGTCGTAATTCAACAGAGAGATAGGTCTGTACGATCGGACGGTATTGTCGCCTCCTTTCTTTTTTACAAGTACGATCACTCCATCCACGAACTCCGGTGGAAAATTTGATTGTAGTGCTTCGTTAAGCACTAGATTTAGTTCTCTATGTATAATGTTAAAACAACGCAGGTAAAACTCTGTCGGAATTCCATCAGGTCCGGGAGATTTTTTTGCAGCGCTAAATTTGATAGCAGTGTAGATTTCGGCAGTAGTAATTTCACACATACAAGCTTCATTCGCCTCATCTCGTTCCGGAATTACTCTGTCACATTGAAACGCTTCATCAACGGGGTTTTCGTTTGTAGTCTCAGTGTATAAGCTGGTGAAGTATTGGAGTACATGGGCTTCGATTTGTTCGGGACTCTCTAACATTTCTTCACGATCGTTTAGTAGACAAGTTATCGTTGTCTTTTTCCTTCGACGTTCTCCAAGCTGAAAAGTTGAGAGCGGCTCTCCTGCTATGAAGGTTTCGTTAATTTGGGTGAACATTTGAGTTGATCTACGCTGTAATGCCAGCATTTTGGCTTTTAGGCGGTTTATGGTAGGCAGCATCTCCGGGTGTTGGAAGTAGATATTATAGGCCTGGTCTAGCTGTGTGTAAAGTCTCTGATGCTCATTATGGAATTCGAGAAAAGCAGCTTTTGATTTCCACCGGAAAAACTTCAGAATTTGTGGTTTCGCGTATCTCTGCCACCATAGCATCCATGATTGGTAATTGCGCCGTTGGCGCGTCCAGTACTGCCATCGATTTTCGAACGCTTCAATGTTTTCAGCTGTTATAATATTGGGACGAAGTGACCAGAAGCCTCTACCGTTTGGCCGCCCGAGGGATGGAAGAACGATTCTCATTGTAATGGCCTTATGATTGGTAAAAGAGCATACATGCGTTCCGATGTCTCTCAATTTCTCTCGCAGTCCACGGTCGATGTAGAAGCGATCGAGTCTAGATGACGAATTATGTGTTATATAGGTAGGGCCAGGGTCTCTGGCTTTTAACTGCTCCCATGCATCACACATTTGAAGTTGATTTACAGTTGCTTGTAGAGAAGGGCTCATATTATATCCCGTTGCGTCGCACTGGCGGATTACACAATTAAAATCTCCACCGAGAATCACATGGTCGGTTCGGTGACGAAGATAGAAAGCAATTGTTTCGTTGAAGAAGCGCTCTCTCTCGGCTCGAGCAGTAGATCCTGAGGGCGCATAAACACAGGCTAGAGTGGTGTTGTGTACGCGTAGTGTGATCAAACGGCTGTCTAAACTCTTTTCGACGTTGCTGAATTGTATATATTCTTTGAGGGCTATTGCTGTCCCCCTCCTAGTGTGGTCTACATTGCAAATAACAGTGTATCCAGGAAGAGATAGTTGCTGATTTTCAATCTCTTGCAGAAAAATAATGTCTAATTCCATGGTTCTAAGAAAAGTACGCAGCGCGTCAAGTTTTGTCGAGTTTGTGATTGTGTTTATATTAATTGAGGCAATGTTGTAACTACAGAGATCCATTACAAAAGAGTTTCGTCTCCCACCATTCTTTCGACGTCATTAGTACGTAACTTCTTGGTCGATCGTCGTGTACGTCTGCTGCATGATGAGGATGTAGAATCGTCTGTTTCCATGTCGTCTAGTTTGTGGAGGGATGACAAACTTTCGTTTTCTACCAAGGGTTGATTATCGGAAACGTGAAGTTGTTTGGGAACTACTGGTTCGGCTGTTTGCTTGTTTGTAGTACTCCCGAAGCCTGCCTGTGCTGACGTCGAGGGTAGTGGTGTAGGGGTTTTAAAAGTATTCTTGCTTACGGTTTGCCAGGACCACGGGCTCAGGCGAGTGCCTGTATCCGTAGGTATACGGGAATCATTCGCTTGCTTCGGTTCACTCAACTGTTTCGATGTGTTTGTCTGCCTCTTAACTATTTTCGGCCTCGTCGTTTGTCGTGCCACGTTCGCATACGTTTTCGCATTAGGATCTACTGAGAATTTTTGGACCAACAACTTTTTGTTTTGAATGCATGTGATACCAGAATGTACGAATTCGCCACAGTGACGACATGTGAGTTTCTGGTTATAGTAAGATACATTTGTTGTTTCTCCGTCGATCGTGATATATGATGGAATGTTGTGTTTCACTATCATTTTGGCAATTCGAACTCCAGTCGGGTATCCACCGAAGCGATAGTTCTCTCCCCACATCTGTTCGTAAATCGAAAGCACTTCGCCATACTCACGCAGATATTCTTTTATTTGGGTATCAGTGATGTCTATAGGAAGGTCGTAAAGCTTTACCTCTACAGCACCGTCCTCCATCTTCAGCCTTAGTCTATATAACTTGCCATCGGATTCGATGTCGTGTTTGTCGTCGTGTTGTTCTACCATTCTCTGCGCAACCGCAAGATCGCTGGCCGTAATGAATGCACAGCCCATAGTTCTGCTGCATTGAATTCGTTTCACCTCTTCATGAGTCATACCAAGCACTGTTCCGATAAACTCGTGTAGTTCTTCGAAAGACGGTTTTTTTGGTACATTTGCATACTCAATGCGAAAAGTATTTTCGCGACGCCTCATCTTCGAATGTCTATCGCCGTTTCCTGGCCCGGCGGTGCCAAGATATTAAAAGAAACTTTAAGCGAAAAAAATATAAGCTCGTAAACGACTTCCGTGATAAGCGAACACATCCACTCAATTTGGAAGTTGAGCTCCAACTGTTATGGTACCGACTTTTAAAACCTGGTTTCGAGAAAAACGACATTGAAGTTTTTATTCGCTGTGTAATCGCTCCAGACATGCGCGGTACAAATAGCTGTAACTTTGTCAGTTTTTGGAATTCATCGAAATGACTTGAAACACATATGGTCAAAATGTTAATCTTTCGAAATAATCAATAAAAAAAATTTCGATTTTTTTAAATTGAAAAAGTACTATGCCCCCTTAAGCAGAATCTTCTGAAACGTCCTAAAGTAGTCAAAACGGTTGAAGAAATGAAGCATTTGAGATTATGCAAAACATGTCGATTTCGAGGTCGTGCAAAACCTCATGCGGGGTTATGACCAAAGTACAGGTGATCGGATATAAAGGTGAAATAAAATAAAGTAAAATATAGATTAAAGAACTAAGTTTAATAATCGGATAAAAACTCGAATTTTGCCAATTAAATTTGTGTGTTGAATTTTACAGAAGACACCCTTTAATTTAAAAAAAACTGGTTAAATAAATAGTGTAGCAAGCGTTTCATAGCAAAGCTACATGTTTGATTGGATTTATCTGAATTTAGTGGATTTAGTTAAAATTGGAGTGTAAAAACTCAGGTTCTGAGTAGTTTTCCAACATTAAAATTGGTTGGAGAAGCCAAAAATTGGGTTATTTTTCACAGTGAATAATTCAATCATTGATAATAATTAGCCAAAATCAAATTTTCTGCTCAAGTTTATAAACCCGTTCTCGTTTTAATTTGTAAGTTTCTGCAGATGTTTCCTATCCGAGTTTCTATGTTGGGCTCTACATATGTCGTTGATATCGATTTGCCATAGCTTGTTCAGAAAATTTAATATCGTAGCGTAGAATAAACACAATCAAATATAATCTAACATAATCTACTAAATTGATTTCATTTCGCCGTCGATTGTCGTGCAATTTCGGTTCCTCCGGCTTGCTTCGTCGTGGTTCGAAAACCTATCGGTTTATCGTTTGCAGATCTACAGTCAATAAAATAATCTTCAGCATCAATAACTCTGGATTCGAATGACTTTCCTGTTGACATTCCGACGATATTGTTTCACGTTTAGTTGCGATGAAGATAGGATAAACCACTAGTAGACGGGGTCTAGTGAATGAGTTGAGATAGTCGGTTGGTTAGAGGTGATGAAATAGAAAGCTTCGCCAGACAAATTATATGAACCGTCCTTTTATTGTATGCATATTGTCTGCTTTATTCGTTTGGAAATTGCGCATGCGTCGAATTTTTCTCTTCTTGTAAATTTTCACTGACACACAAGAGCTTTGAACGAGGCATGCATTGTGTGTAGAAGACCGAGAGTTAGGGTGCAACATTGATGTTAATCTAGCATCTAATATTAGAGCACTACGTTTAATAGTAAAATTCAACTGAATATTCCTCTAAGTATTTTCTATTAAGTGCATTCGTATCTGCGGAAAAGTCAGGTAATCATGCTTTCAACCTGCGGTAAAAATACATCTTTGACGAAAACCATTCCGAGTATTTGTTCAATCGGAAAGGCCAAAACACACCAATACCATTTTATTTCATTGGTTAGAAGCTGATGACCGTGATCCTGTTTCGGATTCTCCCAGCTCCTTGCACTCCTTTTCACCCATGAAGCTTGCCGTCCATGCCGTGCATGCTGCTGAACTTTTATGCTGGAAAATTGCTCTCGCAGCTTTTCTCTAAGGCCGAAAGAGAGTAACTATCGTATGTCGAAAGATTCGCTGGAGCTTCGAACGCATTGGGAACGCGTTCTGCCAGTTCCTTTTCGGAGAGGGTAGCGTGTGCCAGTGACGAGCAAAGTACTGCTATCTTGTAGAAATTTACGCATTTTTTCATCCGCCCAAAAAGGGAATTTCCTGTACTCATTATAGCTTCCTTCCAATCCATCGTGGTTACTGCTGTAGCAGCCGACACGCTAGATCGAAAGAAGAAGCGTTTCAGTGTGATTCCGTGTGTGTGGCCCTAGTGGAAAAATATTCACGTGATTTCGGGTGCTGCTCCGTGTGGGGTGCAAATTTTTCATCAATCAGCAAGGTCAATATCCATTTTAGAATAGCATAAAATTGGTGTGATTACTTCGACAGTAATGGCAGCCAGCCTTTTCTGGAATTAACAAAGTAACAGAGCATATTTTTTCTCGGTGGCATGCAGTAAAGCTGTGTTTCAGTGCAAAAGATGGTCTTTCTCCATTCTACAGGGGAATTAGTGTGTCTATTGGTGATTAAAGGCCTTCTTTTATAGACAAACAATGACCTTGATTTGCGATGGATGTTTTTCGCGGTCGACAATGAATCAGGATAATATGTATCATTTCATTTAGATTTTTTATCAGCATCAAACACAGGTTGATTACGCTCTTGAAAAATTCAAATATTTAGATATCCTGAACGATATATTTTTCAATTGAACTATCATAATTCGGGGCCCTTAAAAATACACCTGATGACTATTTTATATATTAATCAGTGAGATTCTAAGGTTCGCCTTAGTCTGGTCTGAAGGTTACGAAGTTTAGTTTGATTGGTTTTTAAATAGCAAGTAATAAACGTAAGTCGCACACAATATTTCAAAATAACCTTCAAAATTGCCTTTTCAATCCTATCAAAATATTCCAACTTCTTGATAAAATGTTATATTATTTAGAAGTTCCCGATTAAGAAGTTTAATGACTATTAAGTTATCACGAAATATGTTCAATTGTCTTCCGGAAATAATAATAATTATTAATAGATATTTAATTGATTTATCATTGTCTACAGTACGCCCTTACACTTAGCCTGAGTGAAAGCAATTAGCACAGAGGATGTTGTTTTATCTTCGCAATGAAAATCTTTTCTAAGTTTCCTGATTGCAGTTGATTTTGCTGCAGCACTGGACGTGCTGCTTGCTGCATTCACGGCAGAGCAAATCTTTGACTCGGATCTCTTGTGACTTGAAAAAGTTTGGCGAAAGTTATATGCATTTTAATTAGCAATTTCGCGAAAATGTGTTGAACACTGCCATCATCGTTTGCTGCAACCCAACGCTTGAAGTTTCATTAGAAAAAAATAAACATGGTTGAAAACTTTCACCACTTTTTTTTCAATTAAGTGTCATAAACGATCACAATGTTTTGTGACTTAGAATGAAATTGTGCAGATTAATTTTACTTCGCCCTCTAAAATTAAAATGGAGTAATTTTTCAATTCATATTGTACATAATACTTGAACTTAATAACATTTTTGTAGAATTTAAAAAAATATAATAAAAACATTTTTTTTTCTTTTCATCTTTCTTACATGTCATGTGGCTCTGTTACTATCGATGCTGGTTGGTCTGGATATTATTCTCTGGTTGCGATTTCTTCGCCTCGCTATGGGTTCTACAACTTTTTAGTGTCATCCATCCGGTGCAAGTATATAGTGTGCTGAAGAGAAAGTCGAAAAAAAAGAATAAAGTAAATAGTACCGTGGAATGAAGCAGGCAGTAAAGATCTATTGATTGTGCTGTGATATTGGTAAATGTGCGTCCTCAGAAAAAATAAATAAATAGAAAAATCCCTCTCTACCAGGAGGAAGCGTAAGTGGAACAAGGAATACGTTCAATAATATCAGAAAGTAGTGTTCTTTTGTGAATAGCTCTCGGTGTTTTCGCAACTGCCAGTAACGAGTAGCGCTTGCAACAAACCTATCGTGAACAGCAGTAGCAGCAGCAGCAGCAGCAGGGGAAAAGTTGGAGAACAATCTGCCACACCGTTACAACAGTTGGTGCCAGTGCTAGTGGAGACAACGGTCCGTCAGCAAGTGTAACTGTGTTCGATTTCGTCGGACGGCTGCCGTACAGAAAACAGCTTCAAAATTAGTTCCAGCATGGCGTTCGCTGGTCTGAAAAAGCAGATCAACAAAGCGAATCAGGTGAGAATGTGCACATTATAATTTTTAAGTAAAGCTTTCGATAGCCATGCGTCTCCATAATTTCTCATATTGATGGAGGCGGATGCGGTTTGTTCGAAATATTTGCGAATTATTTCAAACTATGCACTTGCTTCATCTTTTTGAAGTTAGGTGTGTCATTCATTTGATAACTTTTATGTTGATGAATCTTAAACTAAATGACGATGACCGTGACCTAAATTAACTGTAACCTACTAGTGAAGCTGGTAGAAACCATCAAGAATGCATCACTCTCGCATTGTTTCACATATGCATGTTACATACATATGTATGTAGGGAATACACAATGCAGTAGGATTAAAAATCAAAGTTAAACTGCCTGAGCATTTCAATATCGCAAAATTGGCAAATCGTAGAACTGTTTTGCCCATATAGTCTCGTAAAGTTTGAGTGAGGACAGTGCTTCCAGTATCAGAATCTATCATTTTGTAGTTACTCTTGCACACACAGCTGCTGGTTGCATTAGTGTGGAAGTCCCCACTAGTATACTATCAGTTAACTTGTGAGAGAACACCCATTTCCGACGCTACTATATCGTGGAGATGTAGGTCACGAACAGACAGAACCTAGATACTGGTTCCAGTAAAAGGATTTTCCATTCCCAACACTTGACTCGATCTAGTTCAAAGAAATGTGCTTTTATCTCTGCGACGTCAACCTTTGTTCTGCTAACGCTACGGGTAGGTGTTAGCTCAGAATAGACTGGTTTATATATACAGTTTCTCCCAAAATCAAGCGTACATCTAAAATTAGAATATTCTTTTATTTGCTATCATTTTTTTGCATCAAAAATTTTTTGACAGTATGTTTTGAAACTATGCTATGTTGCTAATCGATTCATGTAACTAACATAGTGTCAATAGTCTTTTTATTTGAATGACAATGTGAAGATGACACTTCCGTGGATAACGTCTATTTCTCCTTTCAAGATTAAAGATTTTTTAAATTCGTTCGATATTAAAGATTTTTACCAAATCAAGTATGTTTTTATACCAGTATTATTTAGTCTATGTTTAATCACAACCTGAGTTTATTTCTTTTTTGTTTTAATTCAATTTCGGGATCTTTCAAATTAAAAATGTTTTACTATTCTAAGGCTTAAGGTTTGAACTTCAATTATTTCATAAGAATTAAAATATGATACACGTTACTATTACGACGAAAAGAAACCATGATATTGAAAAATTATTATTGTTAAAAAAAAGAAAACAAATTTGAATTTGTTCCAACAAATCCATAGTAGATTGGATAAAGCAAATCAGACTCAGTTAGTGGCGGTGTCTTAATTCAAGCGTAATGAATCGAAAACAAAGCTCAACGAAAATTCTCTAATCAACTTTCCGCTCGATTGAGTACGTTTACATAAAGCGCTTGCTTTCATTTCAAAAGACAGGAAGAAATCTTTGTTTGCTGGTGCCGTTTTTGTGACTATAGGAAATGTATCTCAGATTCAGTGCTTTTTCTGAGAAAACTTATGACGTTTCCAAATTTATTCATGCTTGTAATTGTTAGCGTGGGAAGCTGCCTGGTTTTCATAGCCTGGTAGAATAATCGTACTGATGTAGATCGTTTCGGTATAGATTATGCATACTGCAAACAATATCTACATCCTTTCTCAAATTTACGGTCATTCTGGTATTTTCTGGGAAAAGAAAATGATTTTATTTCTCACAATAAGCATTCATACGAGTCAATAAACGAAAAGAAAAGGTCGTACAAAATCGGCCCTGACCTGCAACGCGGATAAATTCGTTTTGATCCTAATCACTGATTTTAATTTTATCATTTTTACATACTGTCGGTTTCATTACTGGTATGTATAATACAATTGGTTTTTCCAGCGCCTGTGTGGTTCATAGGTACACGGGTACCAGCGAGCCACATGCCCTGGCGGATGTTGTGGGTTCGAATCCGGTTATAATCCCAGATTATAGCTTGGTTTGACCAATGCACCTTCCAGCATTGGACAAAACGTAGGAGTCACAACGACAACTTGTTAAAGCGTAGTTACCTATTACCCTCCCCTTCCTTTCCACTCTTTCCCCTCTATTCCCAAAAAATCCTTCTTCTTTCCCTTTCTCACCGTCCCTTCATCAATTGTAGAACCATCGTTTCAAAAAGTATTGCTATTAATAAGTTATTTTACATTTTTGTGCTATACCAAATGAATTACTGAATCAGCTATGAAGCTACAAAGAATGACTTGTGCATTGTACACGTGTAGCAAAAACATTTGATATTATGTAGATACAGTGGTATTCCGATTATATCTACACCTGGTTTAATCTACACCCGAATTTAGGTACCCCCGATTTGGTCTACCATTTAGACCCGGTTCTATCTACCTTTTTTTAAATTGTCATTTCAGCATGAAAATTTGGAAGATTTCATGAATTTATGCATTACAGGGAATATTTCTCTGTATTTTATAGTTTATTATATGGCATCTGTGCTATGTAATTATACACAGAATGGGTATAATAATGCTGAAGTCAAATACGCAAAGTAACTTCTATTTATTTTGTAACGCATATTTTTAACATTTCATATTGATCCTTTGTGATATTTTTCTATACCGTAACGTTAACAGGCACACCCCGTCTCCGCTAGAAACTATGGTTATCACCTTTCTTTCCTTAAAAATTCTAATCTTTTGAACTATTGAACCGATTTTAATAGTTTTATTACAAATTTATGAGCTTTTCAGAAAAAAAACTGACGTTCAAAGTTTTTTATGATTGCAAAAACATTTTTTTAGGAGCCTTGATACTCTTAAAATCACTTAAAACATTTAAAATATTCGTTTTTGCCTTTCTACTATATAAATATATAGTATAAAGGTATAGCAATCACTCGAAAATCCGGAATGGAAAGAAGGTTTTATTTTTTTCATTATACTTTCAATGGCAAGCTAGTTTTTTACATACGATATCAAAAAACAGATATCTGACATTTTTAGTTTTTGAGATACTCTTTTTTAAGAAATAAGGATGCGAAAATGCAATGGACTCGCATGGCGTTTTATTTTTGAGACGCATTTCTTTGTCAAAGACCCCCAAAGAGTGTCAAAGAATGTTTATTGTAAGTAAAAACAAAAACCATGCGTCTCCATTGTATTCTCGTTACTTTATGAAAACTTTCTTTGGTCTACACACCATAGAAACATAAAAAGTGAATGTTTTCAATGTTTTTGCGATAAAAAAAAGTTTGGGCATTAGTCCAATATTTTTTTCTGAAAAGCTCATTAAAATACTTTCCATTTGGTAATAACATCATTGAAATCGGTTCAATGGATCAAAAGTTATGAATTTTCAAAGAAAAAAGGTGGAAAAAATGGTAACTTTTGGGAGCACACTGACTCAGAAAAGAGAACCCTAAGTACCAAATAAAAATACGGATCTCAAATTTACTGCAAAGGATAAGTACACAAAATTTGAATAAAATTGGAGTAATTTTGAATTTCGATATGTCTTTTTTCATAATATTGCTGAGTTGACATGCATTATGGCTAATGGTTGATATCAATAAAATGAGCCCTATGCGTAAAATTACGCTAAAATAATACATAATTGAGGAAAATGATTAATATTAACAATATTTTTTGTTCCTTTAAATTATTTTGGAGCAATTCATTTCTCCCCAAATTTATCTACTTACCAAATATATCTACCAAAAAATTTCGGATGGGTAGATAAAATCGGTAAACCACTGTATTGCCATTTGTAATAACAAAACCAGTTATTATTCAAGTGTATGTAGAACATTTTCAGATATTATTCTAGCTATTTTACTTCTGATACCAAGCTCGTCAATACCAAACTCAAATATGCAGTTATTCACCAAAAAAATATCTGGATGAGGTATTCTTCAGTAATGTTCTTCTGCTCGGGTTCTCTTTCAAAACCAATTGCTTGAATTTTCGCCACAGTGCAGGAGTTTCTCAGACAGATCGTTTATAAACCTTTGTCTGTACCTTGGGGTCAATTTGACCCCAGGTCTTTTTGAGAAGCAATATTTTTTTTATTTTTTAAAGAATTAATCTACTTTTTTTGCAACCAGGTGTGTCTACCCGAAATCTTTTATTGTATACGTTATTTGATCAAAAATTTTCGAAAACTTACGTTTTGCGACAATTTTATTGCAAAACTCTGACAACGTCTGTACATTGGGGCCAATTTTACCCAAAAATTTAAATTGCTCTATCTCAGTGAAAACTTGACGGATTCCTGAATTTTTAGATGATTCAGAAAGATAATGTAATGAACTAAATGATTAAATTATGAATGGCGGCTTGGAGGTGGGGATTTTACAAGGAGGGGTTTTAGTAAAAAATAAATCGAAAAAATCGGTTTTTTAAGATCTGTGACGTTTGTATCCTTATCACCTAGAACGATACTTTCTTCTACAGAAACATACGCGAGATCCAGAAAATTCGGAAATCCGTCTAGTTTTCGCTGAGATATAGCAGTTTGAATTTTGGGATCAAATTGACCCCGTAAGTTGTATTTTTTTGTACAGACAGTATTTTTTTTTGTTTTGTAGTATTTTTTTGTACAGACAGAAGGATAATAAGTCTGTACAGACAGTATTTTTTTTTTGTTTTGAAGTATTTTTTTTGTACAGACAGAAGGGTAATAAGTTTAATTTCATGCCGTTATACTCAACGTATTTTGACGTATTCTCAACGTGGTTGTGCTGCAATGTCTGCGATATCCTGACTGGAGAGGACACAATAAACTGTTTTGCACTAAATATTCATTCAGTTGATTAGTAATTATTCCCTCGGAGATTTTAGATACAGCACGCTCGAACACAAAGTGTTTTTTTTTCATCATGTAAAGAAATTTTATTAGTTCCAGAAAAATCGACATGTAGTCAAATTGAATTCTTTAAAATTATTTGAAAAAATAGAACAATAGTACCATTAAAATCATTGCACCAATTCCGTAATTGTTTTGTACTTGAACAGTCGACTGCGAAATTTGTCGATAAAAAAGCGTCAACTGTTCAAAGAAGTTTAAGCCCAAAGCTTTGCTGGCAATGCTCAGAGAAAAGCATTATAAACAAACCTTTGGCCTAAGCATGGGTAGAGCCCAACTACAAAAAGAAAATGCTTTTTTTGCGTCCATACATGTATAGTGCGTCCCAGTTGGCTTCGAGGTATGACGCTGGCCTAATAAGCCAGTCGTTGTATGTTCGAATCTCGGCTGGGAGAGGCTGTTAGAGTCAGTAGGATTGTAGCAATTGGCCCTGCAATTGTCCTGTACTCTAACAGCTGGCTGCGAAGTCTGTCGTTAAAAAAAAACAAGGTCAAGTTTCGATAACGGAATGTAGCACCTAGGATTTGCTTTGCTTTGCTTTACATGATGTATAGTGCGTACACGATGATTTGTCACTCGACTCGACATATGCACTAAAACTGTTGAGTTTTGCGTGATCGACTGTAAAAGTTTCTTGTAAAACGAAGAGTAAATAAGTACTTCCGATATCGGACCCACTGGTAATACTGTAAGGAAAAATGAAAATACTCTAAAGTTCAGCATTCTAAGCCAACGTTGTCATGCTGGCACATTACTTCTGATTACTTTTCAGCATTCGGTAAATATGAAGAGTTTGTAATCAGAACTGTAAATAGTATTTACTAAATACTTATAATTAAACGGCTAAACTAAACTGAACGGGTACCACAAACAGTTTATGGGTAAAATTTTCTGTCTGCCACCAAATGCTAAAGTAATAAACTACATAAGATGGCTCAGACGATTTCCTCGTTGTCAACAAAAGTGATAAAGTGACGACTTCCAATAATCAAAATTACAGGGTTTCATCTAATGAGCGCTCAGCTTTTTATAAAACACATTGCAATGACTACGTTAACGAGAGAGAGAGAGTAAATAAGAAAGTGCACCCGATGCTGGTGCATACTTAAACACCATTTGTGTATACAAGTACATTTAGTTAACATTTAGTTTTATAAGAACTATAAACGTTGTGTTTTGTTTCATAATCACACTTGAAAGGTAACGAATAAATCTACCATAACTTATTTTTTTAATAGAAAAAGTTAACCAATACCTAGTTGTAAATCTTTATGACGAAGCTCATGAGTTTGGGTCAGTTCAGAAACCGAGTCAAAAGCGCAACTTTAATGAATTTGAAATGAAATTAGTTTAATACCAAATGCATTACAAGTTTACATCAATTTGCACCATTGCAACATTTCTCGGTACAATGTACTGAATGATACGCTCAAGACATTCACATTTTTTCCTTGGTTCAAATTTCTAAATAAAAAGAAACACCCACATCGGTTTATCCCTCTGTTGGGAATTACAAGCGTTAAAGGATGCTTGCCTTCTCGCTATTGACGAGTTTACGTTCGTAGCTACTTCTGCGCTCCGCTGTCATTTCTCTACTCCGTTTGACATTGGTTAAAATAATGTTTCCACCAACATTGAATTCCCGCGAGAGTAATAACAGTAATTTGATCATGTTTGTGGATTGCAAAGACGACTAGGATTATGTACTAATGGTTGCTTGTTTCGGGTTGTTATGAAGAAGGTCGTTGAAATACTATCCGTATTAGTTTTACTAAAGATGGTTATTATTGATTGGTTTGGAATCATAAACTATACAAAAATAATTACTTGTAAAATTAGCTATATATAGATAACTAGCTGACCCGACAAACTTCGTATTGCCACAAATTAAACCGTGTTGTACATAAATCGTGAATCTCGGATGACCTTTGTCACAATCTTGAGTTTTGCGAGTTTCTGGGGAGTTCATGGGTGTTTTAATATACAAATTTTCCTCACAGTAAAGTAGAAAACAACTCCTCCCATTGCTTAGCGTGATAAAATAAAGCGGATAGCATTTAAATATTCGCCATCATTACAAATCATTTCGTCGAATACCATTTTGCGGAACACCAATTCTCGGTTGATGATAACGCGGAATATAGAGTTTCGCAGAATACCAATTCGCGAAAAACCTTACGTGGGATGTACCATTTCACGGAAAATCTTTTCATAGAAAGTACCATTTCGCAGGGGTGACCCAATTGAAGGAAAGTAATAGAGGTCAGTAGATCTAGGAACCACAGGGGTGTGGGGTCTCAAACCATCATTAAAAAATTCCTGCTTCCAAAACCCCCCACATGCCAAATTTGGTTCCATTTGCTTGCTTAGTTCTCGAGTTATGACGAAATTTGTATTTCATTTGTATGGGAGTCCCCCCCCCCCTCTTAAAAAGGGACAGGGGTCCTAATTCATCATAGAAAAAAATTCATGCCTCCAAAAACACCCACATGCCAAATATGGCTCCATTTGATTAATTAGTTCTGGAGTTATGAGGAAATTTGTATTTCATTTGTATAGGAGCCTCCCCTCCTAAAGCGGGGAGAGGTTTCAATTTACCATAGAAAAAATTCTTGTCTCCAAAAACACCCACATGTCAAATTTTGTTCCATTTGCTTGATTGGTTCTCGAGTTATGAGGAAATTTGTATTTCATTTGTATGGAAGCCCCCCCCCCTCTTAAAAAGGAGAGGGGTCATAATTCCCCTTCAAAGAGGGCAGGGGTCTCAATTCACCATAGAAAAAAAATTGCCTGCAAAAACACCCACATGCTAAATTTGGTTCCATTTGCTTGATTAGCTCTCGAGTTATGAGGAAATTTGTATTTCATTTGTATGGGAGCCCCCCCCCTCCTAAAGTGGGGAGGAGTCTTAATACACCATAGAAAAAATTCTTGTCTCCAAAAACACCCACATGTAAAATTTTGTACCATTTGTTTGATTAGTTCTCGAGTTATGCAGAAACTTGTGTTTCATTTGTATGGGACCCCCCCTATTAGTGGGGGAAGGGATTTCTAACCATCATAAGAACATTCCCTGGTCCCAAAAACCCCTATAAGCAAATTTTCACGCCGATCGGTTCAGTAGTTTTCGATTCTATAAGGAACATTCGGGCAGACAGACAGAAACTCATTTTTATAGGCATAGATTTGTATGGGAGCCCCCCCTCTTAGTGGGGGGAGGGATCTCTAACCATCATAAGAACCTTCCCTGGTCCCAACAACCCCTATATGCAAATTCGCTCCGATCGGTTCAGTAGTTTTCGATTCTATAAGGAACATAGGGCAGACAGAAATCCATTTTTATAGGCATGGATTTGTATGGGAGCCCCCCCTCTTAGTGGGGGGAGGGGTCTTTTGCCATCGAGAAAACCTTCCCTGGCCCCAAAAACCCCTACATGTAAATTTTCACGCCGATCGGTTCAGTAGTTTTCGATTGTATAAGGAACATACGGACAGACAGACAGAATTCCATTTTTATAGGTGTAGATACAGTTATGACTGTTTCTAATGCGAAATTAATTACTTTCGCATAATTTATCGTTATTATAGTCCCAGCAGTTTTATTATAAGGTACCCCGGAGCAAGTGGGACCTTAAAAATGCATAGTTGGGGTTTATTCGACTGTGTAATCTATACCTATGATTATTTTGTAATTCTTGCAGCACAGAAACTCTTCAGCGGTACCACTTCGAAGATCTAATTACGAAAAAGGCCTATCAATTTACATTAAATGAATCTGGAGGACAATTTTCCAAATCATGGCAATAGGTCCCACTTGCCCCACTTACCGGGGCAATCTGTCAAGAATAAAATATACATAGTAGAATTAAATTGGATAAGTTTTCTTTTTATTTAATTTCCAGTTTTCGTATTCTACTAAGACGCTCTAAAAACTAAAACTCTATAAATAATCTGTAATTTTAATACATGCGTTTGAGTTGTATCTTTCATTTCTAGAAAGGTATGGTTGGAGAATATGAGGTTGAAGAGAGTTATGTGCTCCGTTCCCACTTACCCCGTATTCCCACTTTCCCCGGGGTACCTTATACATTTTTTATTGTAGAGCTCAGTAATTGTTCTTAGGGTATAAATAGTTATACTTATAATTCGTTTATAAGCACAGCAACTTTTCATGATTTAAACTTATTGAACTGTAGTTTTTTCTATTTTTATTTTTTTTAATTAATGGTGAATGGATAATGTAGAATGATGTGCTTGATTGTAATAAATTTTCAGATCTTCGAAATTATTTTGCCGTAAAATCGTAGGCACTGATTACTAACTGCCAACTGCATTGCGAACCTAATCACTTAGTAGAAATAATCACGACTAATTACTAAGTAGAAGATTGAAAACTAATTTTCTTGTTAAATCTTCAAAGGCAAAGTTGAGAATCTCAAAACCTATAGTAAACCTGCCAATAGGTTTCCGAGCGTAACAACGAATGTTATGCTTATCTGGATTATTTAAAAGATAGTTTTCCCGTGCCACATTTGGATTTATTGCCCGGTTCTCAGACAGCTGCAAACCACTAAAAAGCGAAGTGAAACATCAGTGTTGAAATAGAAAATGAAAAATGTTTCAATCAACTTTAATGGAATATTTTCCTGTTCCGTTTTCCTCGTGAACTCGGGAATTAAACTAAGACGCTCGAAAGCTAATTATTTTTATTTTTTGAGAATATTATTAATGAAATGCACCGATTGATGTCCGTTTAATTTTTAATTTTCTTATGAATGTGCTTGAAATTAGTACTCCGTGCCGAAGAAGAGCCTCAATGAGCTATTCTCAATACATTTTAATTTTGTTTTATGCGCTGCTTGTATAAAGAGCTCGTTTCATATCGACGTCACCCCAGCGTAACTATCGTAAAGTAGTAAAATAGAAAGACGGTATCAAAAACCATTTATACACTAGGTATTTATTAATTTTAGTTTATATTTCGAGCATTATTAAAAATTAAAAAGAATTCAAGTATTTTAACCAACTTTCTTTTATTTTATTCCATTTTCTATTGATGTAATTTTCATTTTTAATTTTAACATTATATCTCTAAAACGCCACTAAAGTTCTGAAAATTTGTTCACGCTTTGTGCTTACCAAACGATTTCGTTCTGTCTGCTTTTTTAAATTTCCTGCTCTGCAATCGAATGACATGATCAGTATTAAATAAAATTCAAAAGCTTAAATAATCTACTGATGACAACATCGAGCTTTTGAAACATTCAGCCAGGTAGCTAACGTGCTCATATTTCCAATGTCAGGATATTTTTTGCATAAGCATATCGAGCATCGAGCATATTGTTAAGTGAGAAAAAAGCTCTAGTCGGTCACGTATTATGCATAAATTGTGACTCAGTGGCAAAATTCAATGAACAAAGGTGCAGCTTCGCTCAGCTGCACGTACTATATTAAAAGAAATTCTGCCGTAAATTAATTTCTATTTTCACTTAAGCTTGCGAAATGTAACTTTGCTATCCCAGATAATTTGGGCTAATGATGAAGTTATACCTGTTCTGAAAAAATCTAACTTCCAGTCACATAAATATTCGAAAAGTGACCTAAGATGAAAATGTTGTAAGAACATAAGGATAATAGATGCCGTGAATATTATAACCACTGGCATACCCAAAGTGGCCAACACTGGGGCACGTTTCCACCATTCATTTTCAGTTCACGAGCCGCTATTAATTTCGACGACAGACGACACGGTACGGAGCAACACAAAATTCAGATGCAGCTGAATTGAAATCGATTCGAAACAATATCAAGCAAAATGTCAATAGAGGATAGAGACAAAATGATCGCGACAGGCAAAATTTAAACGGTTACAATGGGACAGGAATTCGACATGAAATCTTTTATAGCTTTGCTGAATTATTTCGAGATTTATGGTGGTCAGTGAATACCGGAGATATTTCGGGCTATCCGGGCGAGAGTATGCCAAAAGGTCATTTTTTATCGCTTGTATCTTTTTCAAATATAGTCCCATATGTCAGGGATTATTTATTTCAAATGACCTTGATAGAAGCGAAAGTCCAATAACGGCATTGCAAGATGAGTAAAATTAGATTGAACGATATGGTTTGACACTTAGTGTAGCTTTAAACTCTAAGAAACCAATAAAAATGTTATACACAGTACAGGCATTTGAAAAATTTAAATTTGACCTCATCTAACTAATGTATATGAATATATCAAGCCATTTATCACCATTACAATTAAAACATTAATTATGGGGCTCTGTAGTTGCAAGGTTACCTACTCTGCTTCGACAAGCGAGTGGTCGTGGGTTCGAATCTTAGTAGAATCAGGCCATTAGATGTCAAGTGACTTTAGCATGGGTTTATTCTCAGGCCCCTCACCACCCTTCCTTCATATCGATTTCTATATTGACAGTGCAAAAGTCACTCTAATACAGCAGTCCCCCGAATAACAACGCGGTGGGTGGTGGTGTACGCCCATGGCGGTTTCTTAGTTGTCCATTAACCAATAAAGTTGAATTTTGGTACATTGTTAGTATGTGGTACAACCTAGTCAACTACCAACAATCAACTTTATTGGTTAGACCTTAGACTTTAGACCGCTGAGATATCTCGATAGGCGTACAGCACCACCCATCGCGTCATTCGGGGGATTCCTGTAGTTTAAAACTGTACTCACCAGGGACAGCTATAATATGGGATAGTTACTGGTTGGTAGTATGGATCGAGTGGGTAAAGTAGAACGAGCTATGAAGGAAGGGTAAACTCAATCCACATGATGAAAAATGATGGATTGAAATTTCCATTATAGCTTGGTTCGATTCGCCAATTCCCTAGCTTAGGTAAAGGAAACGTTATACAAACTTAATAAACGTTGCTTCAATAACATTCCATTACCTTAGGATAAAATATTCTTTTATTCTTAAGGAAAAGATTTATTTTACAGATTACAATCGATTAGAAATTTGATTCATATTTCTCATGCACTAAAAAAATGGCCCGTCAAATTTACGTGAAAACATAGGCAATTCTCATCCACCGCACTTTTCATGTAACGTTTACGTGAATTATTGGTAGCTAATACGAACCAGTTCACGTTGCATCCCAGTAAATTTCTGCAAATTATAAATTTCCTATTAATTAGAAACTGTCCAAGCAAATAGCTGTACAGAGGTTTACATGATTTTTCAAGTGAATGGAACGTGTCGATTTTTTAGAGCGCAGATTAATTGAAATCTGCACAGTGTAGTTTTTATTAGTTTTTTGTTATATTATGAATATTGACTTTATCCTTTTGATTTGTTTTTATTCTTTTCATTTCTTTGTTTAATTTTCAAGGCACATATCTTCCACACGATTGTAAGGAACGTGTTGTTCGAGCTATCGATGCTCAACTTCACGATATATCTAATAGTATAAGTCTAAAACAAAATTTTAAGCTTATTCAATGAGTTTTGCAAAAAAATATGTTGGACACTTTTTGTTATTTTTCCTGAGTTCAGTGGACAAGCAATCCAAATCCTATGCAGTTTATTTTGATGCAGACCCGTGGAAACTTTCGTGGAACAATTATAAATAATTTTTGAGGGTTTTAGTACAATTCCTGAATCTGTAAGGGAGTGAGAAGAATTAATGTTGAAGAATTATTTTATTTAAATTTTTAAACACAATTGCCTGACTTAGTAGTAAAAAGTAAAAATTTTTCAAGCAACACTAATACAGAAAAAAAATTAAAAGAAATTAATGAATTTATTTGTATGTGGAAGGCAAGTATTTATGTTTTAAGTGTTGTTTAATTTTTTCGCAATAATTCCTAACTTTGTGAAATATTGTGGTGCAGTTTTTCATGAAAAAAAAAAAAAGATTTCAGCGATAATGATATAGAATTCTGCTGTAATAAAAATTAAAAAATTGTCTTAGTTTAATAATAAAAATTCTCTAATTTGCAACCTGCAATTCGTAATTTGTTTCAGTTTTGTACTGTAATTAAATATTGTTTTAAAATAAAATATCTAAATGCCTATGGGAATTACGAACCGATAGTAATTACAGACTGTAAAACAATCTATTACAAATGTAGATTATAATGTAGACAGAAATGTGCAAAATTTCATATTCATAACATTTTTTTTCTTTTCCACTCTTTTTACAGTATGTCACAGAGAAAATGGGCGGTGCGGAAGGCACCAAATTGGATCTGGACTTCATGGACATGGAAAGAGTAAGATCTGAATGATGTTTTCGCCCTTTTTTTTAGGAGGGCAATTTATTCGCGAGACATCGATTGATTTGGCCCATTTTTGCAACGTGTAATATGTACTTACTTATCTTTTTTTTACCGTAGAAAACAGACGTCACGGTAGAGCTCGTCGAAGAGTTGCAAGCAAAAACAAAAGAATACTTGCAACCAAATCCGACGGCCAGAGCGAAGATGGCGGCGGTCAAAGGTATTTCTAAATTATCAGGTCAAGCTAAAAGTAATACTTATCCACAACCAGAAGGTATATTGGCCGACTGTATGCTGACCTATGGTAAAAAGCTCGGCGATGATAGTATTTTTGGTGAGTATAGCATTTTCCTTCGCTGGTACGGCCATAGATGTAAGAGCTTTTATATTTACATATAACTTTACCGAAATCAAGTGATTGCCCTTTGGTTTGTGAGTGTTTATCGGTTCTGTTTTTATGATTATTATAATCTCGTGCTAACCGTGGCGATTTTTCTCTTGTACATATGACATATGTATGTATGAGTGTAGCATACACGATATGATTTGTCTCCAAATAGGCAAGCGAAAAGTGTGCGTATGGTGGATGTTCATGACCATGCTGTAAAATCCGGATTAATGAGAGAGAAGTGAATTAGACTGACGGTAAAAGTAGATTTAATCACGTGCCATTTCGTTCATAACTATTTTCACAGTCTTATTCTGTGTCTCGGTTTTAATTATGCTTCTCTCTTATTCGTCAGTTCAACGTTTATACCTGATTATAGAGCTCTATCATATATTAATCCATTTCTTACTATATGCAAGACTGAGACAGGTTATCGGGCTTAACGGAAAAAGTAAAATTTTATCGTTTACTATATAACTTTTTCATTGAACCATTTTTAGATGAATTGTACAAACGATAATGGTCTGCCTTCGTTATCGCAATTTTTCAACCAAGACAAACTTTTTTAATTTGCTTCATTCTACATTCATCAAATTGCTTGCAACGTTTTTTGATGTTGGTTTCTTGGTAGTTTTTATGTTGCGTTAGTAACCGTCTTCATCGTCATTATCGTTGCCAATCAGTGCAGTGGCAAAAAGCAGTTTACCGAAGAAAATATTATCTATACTGTCATAGCTCAATTAGAATTCTTGTTTTTTATGATTAGGGACTAGAAATATGAAATTGTGAAACTGTGCCACTGTGCTTACTGGCTATCCGATAGTCATGATCCAAACAAATGGAATCAGATTATTTTTCTTTATCACCAACCTTTCCGACCATAAGCTTATTATATGGATCACTTTTTTCATCCGCATCCTCACGGGCTTACCGATTCTTGTGTTTTGGCCCTTTCGCACACAAACAAATACACTATCTATATCTTTATGCTAGTTAAGTCGGGATGAACGTTCTCAAAGATAGGGACCAAACACTCCAAAGCGATTTAGTAATTCTCGAATTCGTAATTTCCATGAAAATTGTCGCTTTTGTTATCAAGTTATCGACCATGCATCTCGTACAAAAGATGAGTCACCAACTATCTAGATATATTGTGTAGCTTGTGCTAGCGTGCTTCCTGGTATTGTGATTTGCTTTCTTATACTCATGTCTCTCTGCCATAGTGAACCTTTGGTTTATATTTATGCTTTTTCTTGATTTGCATTTAATCAATTTTGTTTCAAAATTCGATGGATGGTTCTGTTTATTCCGTATTTTTGTGAAATTGTCCCATAATCGTTCAAATACGAATACTTTACAGCTGGTATCGAATCAACTAATGCCATTTTTCGTTTTTCCTTCTTCCCGACCTCCACCAACGGGATACTCCGTTCCGTTCCTGATGCTGCTCCATGGAATTCGAATGCGAACCATTCGTACGCTTGTCGACGATGACCGTTGTCACATTCCGTATTCCAACCTATGCAGCAAATGCACTCGTTGAGATGGGTGACTCGCTCAAGCAGATGGCAGATGTGAAGTACTCGCTGGATGATAACATCAAGCAGAACTTCCTCGAGCCCCTGCACCAGCTACAGACCAAGGATTTGAAGGAAGTGATGGTAAGTGTAGAATGCGTGGTCGCGTAAATAAAAGCCGGAATTCGTGCTGAATAGCGAAAATTGTAACAGGATGAAAAGTGATGAGTGTGGGCCAGAGTGATAATTAATGGAGAATAATGTTTCATAGAGCTATACAAAGATGAGGCTTTGTTGGGATTTCATTCATTAACAGTGCTTGAGTCTTGATTACTATTAGCAGTTGAGATTTTTCAAATTGAGCAGTATTTGAGAAGCACCAGTAAAACCCTGGTAAATAGAACGGAAACTGGCCCGTAAATATATTATTGTGTGCTGTATACAAAAACATACAAGTTAAAATTCAGAAAAATTCAAAATCGTAAACACATAGGTATTTTTGTTTAACAAGTTTTCTTTGTCACATTTTATCTAAGAGCATTTGAGAAATTAAGCGTTTATTTACTGTAAATCTCTAAAGTCTAAAGTTTGGTTTTTGCAGTATTGCGCCAAAATAGTTTTGCTAATCTTAAAAAAAGGTACCGTGAACGTACCATATTCTGCGCAGTTAAGACATTTTTATGATTCTTCCGCTATTCTAAGTATTCTAGATTTAAATTAAAAACGTGGATAGCAGCAACGTGTAGTAAAAAATATGGGAATTATAAGTCGACCAACAATTAAGTATATTTTTCATTTTGTAAACTTGTCCACGGTGCCTAATTCTGCGCACATTTTTGCCCATGTTTCTAATTCTGCGCATGTTTGCTCCTAATTCTGCGCACCCAAAAGGTGAAAATAAATACTCCTGCCATGCTGTTTACGTCTTTATACGCTGAAAGCACACCAAAAAAATCCGGCATTAGCCGTTACCACAATTAAATCCATGATCCGGCCTTCTTGTGCTATCCGGGTAGTAAAAGAATATTGTTATCATTTTGATTGCTTCATTTTAAATATTTTATTCTCGATAACGTAAAGGGCGAATTGATTCGTGTTTTTTGCATACTGAGCATTACACTTAAGACTCATACTAGAAATTGTGTTTTCATATAGAAGCCACTTCCCCACTCTCTGACAGCCCCATGAGGTTGGACACTAAAAAAATAGAAGACATGGTTTCATGAATTGGCGCTCGTAGGTTCATACCCCGAGACACAGCACAGGGTTCCAATCAATGCAAGTTAAAGACTCTACTTGAATTTTCGTGCCTGTATACCTCAGCCATTTGGGTGAGGTTGCGTACTCTTTCGTCATTTCTTCGTAGGATATATTACTGCGCAGAATTTGGAACATGAATTAAAAGTCTGTGCCCAAATCTGCGCATTATTGCATCGCATTTTTCTAAGAAAAGCAATGCATGCAATCACTCTTTTTGTCTGAAACATAACTAAAACTAATTATTCTTTCTAATTATGCTGGGTAATTTGATTATTGCAAAGAATTTCGATCATAAATTTGTTAATTTTCTAGCAGGACAATCTTAGCGTTGGAGCTAACGACGATGTTTTCTGCCATATAAAATACTTTCAGTTTCACGTTAAATTATTTCGCTCTCAAATATTATGGCCCGTTTGTGAATAATGGCGTAATATTCAACGGACATTTATAAAAAAATAACGCAATGATCATAGTAATGCACAATGTTAAAAAATACTTATATAAAGAAAAATGCGCAGAATTAGGAGCTGCGCAGATTACGGTTACGGTAAATTCTATTATTGTTATTATTTCGGAACAAACATCGGAACAAATGTGTTTGATGGATTGGCCGGTTTTTATCGATCGTTTATAACATTCAATTACTTCTCAACTGCTTGTACATTTTTAATTATTTATAGAATAGGTTTATAATCACTAGTTTATCTAGTTTATAGTCTATAGGAATTTCTACGAGTCATCAATCAAACTTCAAAGTCGTTTCATCTATCAATTTTTATGAGTGGATTCCTTTTTTGTAACTGGTGCATTCGGTCGGTTTCGTCGAAGGCTGCAACAGTAATACTGCCATTTTATGAGCATTAAATTTTCCATTCCTTCCTGTTTTTTATTATTTTCATTTCCTGGTGGAATATATCTTCTATCTGCTTGTTGGAATTGCCAAGGTTTTCCACAAAACGTTCCAAGAGGCTGTGCGAATGGAGTATTTTTATGCTTAAGCAGCGAACTTTAATGTACCTATCTACTTTAGAATACAGAGAATAGGATGGTGCTCTAAATTCGTGTGGCGTAACGTTAAACTTTATAAAACTTATTTTTGTGACTTAGTCTCAGTTTCATTTTGGTTCTGGGCACAGTAAATATTGTCCATTTAAGTTTTCGAAGTGGTAGTAAAAGAAATTGTCTTGAAGAGATTTAATGCGTTCTTCATGTAAGCGTTGTAGCGTGCGGTTGGCTGCACTTTTGAGAAAATAAAATAAAATGGATCTGGTTCAGGAATCCAGTGACATTGATTTTTATAGTTGCGGTAAAATGTCTTTCATTCGGTCAAAGAACCAAGAAATAATCATGTACTGTAAACAATCATTCTGGCATCGGATTCCATGGAAAAATTAAACAGCCTTCTTAAAATAGAAAACATAGATTTTTTCTCGACGGAATCCAGAGATATGGTCTTTAATTTTCCTTCACTCCAAGAAAATCAGCATAAAATAGCCTTTTATTCAATTAAAACTACACAAAGTAGACACGGAATCTCTACAAAAAATGCTTTGTTTACATCAAAATATGCAGATGGAAACCGAAATAAATTACTCTGTTCCGTAAAAACTCCCACTGTGCAATGTACGAGTTTCTTACAGTATTGCAATATTTCAGGTTCGATCGGATGTATGTAACATATAATAATTTCATCGTGTACCTGTTTCCTGGAGTTTGTCCTTCACAATCGATCAGAATTCCTCAATCGGCCTTATCTCCGAGGCATCAACCGGAAACCCCATCTTAGGAGTCACAGTGACGCCATTGTCGTTGTACCACTATTTGGTCCAATTTCAACAGTAACATCTTGTCAAGTCGAACCAGAACAGGCAATCTGCTCCAGAAAAAGTAGGAACCTCTTCTGAAAGTACTTCTTTTAATACATTACCTGTTTATTGGTTCTAAAAGTTTCCTGTCCGCAGTGCATACCGAATGAAATTTTTTTCATCAACTTTGAGCTCTTATTTATTCTGCAGCTCAGCGCAGCATTCTGTTCATCGATTGAGGTATACAATTCTTGTCCAGAAATTTGTACGAAAGCGGTACTGCTTTCATTAGATTTATCCCCAGATTTCCCTTCACGTTACGATCCTTTACTGCTTGTATTTTAAAAACTTTCAAGCCAACCATCTTCTTAGCTTTCTGGACATAAATTTGTGAAACTCTTGCTATTTTCACCGCGTTTCTCAATGATGACTCGTGCTCTATGTGTCTATGTTTCTATGTGACGTAGTTTTGGAATTTTTACGAGAACGGGAACGTATTACAAAATTTGCGTGATATCTCGTATTCATCTTGCTGGAACACGAATTCATTTGTATCGGTATTTCCCTTTGAAAGAAATCACCCAAGTAGCAATGCTAAGCCCGCTTGGTTTTATTTGAATTTTATAAACCAATGTGCACGATGACATTTAATGCGCATATGCTGCACAACTATGGAAACTGCTGCAAATTTATTCTTTATTCTTTCGGATATTTCATTATAGTCGCTATATACCAAATCGATCAGGATGATCTGACAGTAAAACTTTAACTTTTCTGCTCACGGATATATATTTTCAAGTTACAAAGCTGGTTGATTGATGTAGCTTTTTATTAGAACAAGTGTTATGCTTTACAGCTTTCTTGAACAATGCAAAGAGCTTCATAAAATTATGGCGATGACGGTCAAGCAGCGATAAGCGAAATTGGTTTTATGACTGCTTTCAACAGAGCGTGGTAATACTACTTGAGGTTATAAAAATCTTCTGGAGAGTGGACCACTTGGTCGGAAGGCAGTTTTACAGCAATCATAAGAAATTTCTAGTGGAGCTCATAGGTTCATTTGCGGTTTTAGGTAAGTGGTCATGAAAACCACTAGAGAAACGCAAAAAAAACTTAAATTACTGCTTGGGCAAGCGGCTGTTCAGTACTTCAGTTCAAGTTATGAAATCATCTTGCAAGATGTGAATGCAAGATTAAGTTTCCCAAACGCACTAAACCTAATCAAACCAAAGATCCTCCAAAAACGCGGGTAGAGAAGTGTCCTGCATTCATTCGTAAATCAATGGCTCACGGATCCGTACAAATTGGCTCGTAAATCCATCAAAATTGATTTTATTTAATCAAAAAAGATAATCTGCAGTGGAAAAACAATTTAAAGAATATTAAAAATTAAATATTAAAAAATGATTGTGATTATTTCTAAAATAAATCTTTTAAAACACAAGATTTGCCGTGCAAGTTCCATTTTTTATAAGAGCTAAATTTTGCGCGTAGTTCATTTTAGATCGAATAACATCGAGGTTGATGTGCAAAATCTTTTGGACTGTTTTTTTTATCTCCGATAGTGAGATGGAGGAATTCGATGCTAATTTCATCGTAAAAGCTTACTGACGTCTCGATTTTTTGGCTTTCATTGCCCAACTATTCTACAAAAATGTTTGTTGGGTGGTTCGCTATCCTGTAAGCAATACCACAATAGATCTAAATGCTGGTCGTAGTGGTCTCGTCTCCTATAAACAAAAAATTCCTTTAAGCAGTTTCATAGAACTTTATTTAATCAATACAATGATTGGCGGACATCATCATAACTCAAAAACGGATTATTTGGAATCAGCAATTTAAGTACATTTGGTAGAATAATTTTGACAGTTCCCAACGCGTTGAACCGCTAAATTTCACCGTAGGATCTTTTCGTTACTAAGTTATGGTTGGAAAACTATCAACTGAAGACAGCAAATGACCATTTGTCAGTTTTTCGACCATAAGTCAGGAACAAAAAAACCTTTAGACTGCATTGTCTAGAATCTTTTCTTTGGTCCATGTGGCATTTTTGAAAAGGTGAAAAATATATTACAAATATGGTACTGGTATAACTCGATTCACTCCATATCTGGACGTATTGCTAGTGATCGGGTTTGGAATCTTTTGATAGGAAGGGTAGGAAGGTTTTTTATTCCATAGCATAATGGCCAAAAGTCGCGATCGGAAGTTGTATGGTATAACGAAGGACTGACGGAGTCGCTTTTGGACAATAAAAAGTATGTAAAGATAGATTTTGGACAGCTTCCCGGGTAAAATACTTATATGGTCACGTCTCGAGGAGATGTCCGCAGCAAGTCCGCAATGCAAGTTGGTTTTGCTGATAAAATTGTTAGAAAACTTCAGATCTTGCAGGCGATCTGTAGCTGCGGCTAGAAAATCAAAGTTTTTGTTATGAATTAGACTATGAACTGGAAGATTTATAAGGAAGTGTGCTTAAAAACGCATTCTACCGTAAACCAAAGCATTGTGGGCAGCCACGTAGCCAGAGGTGGGGGCCAGGAGTCCTATCTTGGCTCCTAATACATTATATGCGTATCTTATTGCTTATAACTATAATACATTATAATACATTTAATGTATTGTAGTTCTAAACTAAAAAATATGCATATAAAACAGTTAAAATCAAAATTGGGCCCCCGGGCTCCCCCTTCTGGGTACATGGCTGATTGTGGGTCCTGAAAAGTTATGGCTAGGTGTGACTAGCTCTCAGTACAACCGAGAGACACTTCAGCGGTACCGTAACGAGGATTTAACCGAAAAAAAACCTTAACATACCTAATTGTCTTAAATACTTCTTTTAGTCTTTCGAACAAGGGTAATTCCCTGATATATGAAAACAATCGTATATGTTTCCGGTATTCCGGTATATAAATCTGTCGATTGTCATAATGTACGGAATTGTCGCGGAATTACCCGTCTCTCTGCAGCATCAAAATTGTTCGAAATAATCGTAGGTGGCGTAATACAGGCCCGCACTAAGTACTACATTTCAACGACTAAATATGGTTTCATGCATGGCTGATCGATCTATACTAATGTGTTGGAGTTCACTTTGATTTCATTTCAGTTCATTTTGCAAATGGAAAACAAGGAAAAAGTTGAAGTCATTTATACAGACTTGAAAGCTGCTTTCGATCTAATTGACTATGTAATATTTTTCCGGAAACTTTCCCGACTTGGTGCTTCCCAACAAAGTCGACCAAGTTAACGACCTCGGTGTTTTACTGGACACTAAACTGACATTTAATTTGCACCGTGAATCAATCATTTCTAAGGGATCTCGGCAACCTGGGTTTATCTCCAAGATTAGGAAAATTTTAAGGATGCCCACTGCCTTAAATCGTTATATTGTGCCCTAATTCGTCCGCTTCTGGACAATTGTAATCTGGTTTGGCTTGCGAAGCAGCTTTCTTGGATCTTACGAATTGAACGCGTACTTACTTTACTTTACTTACTTTTTCGGCGACAATCCGCTTATCGAATCCATGCCGAATTCAGGAGCCGTCTCCACATTACTCGGTCTTGGGCTACCACTCTCCAGTCGCCACTGTTCTAGCATCCTCGTCAACAGGGCTCATCCAACGGGTACGGGGTCTGCCTCGAAGTCATCGGCCTCTGTCGGGTTCTGTGCTAAATATTGTTTTCGCTGGTCTCTCATCCGGCATCCTTGCTACATGGCCAGCCCATTGTAGCCTGCCGTATTTTAGTCGCTTCACAATATCCGCATCTTTGTACACTTGGTATATTTCATGATTCATGCGCCTGCGCCACACTCCTTCGTCTAATATGCCGCCAAGAATTGATCGCAGGATCTTACGCTCGAAAACGCCAGGAGCTCGTCGGTCGCTCTCTTTCAACGTTCACGCTTCGTGACCGTAGAGTACCACCGGGAGAATTAGCATCTTATAGAGCGCGAGTTTTGTACGGAGTTGTAGGCTACGGGACCTCAGCTGGCTACGTATTCCGTAGAAGGCCCCGTTGGCAGCCGCGATCTGCCTTTTTACTTCACGGCTCACATCGTTGTCACATGTTAACGTACCAAAGTAAACAAATTCATCGACCACTTCAAAAGTATCTCCATCTATTACCACCGTAGTTCCAACACCCGAAGGGCTACCAGCCACCATATACTTTGTTTTGGTAGAATTTATGATAAGCCCTATCCTCGCAGCTTCCTCCTTAAGATGCGTGTACGCTTCTTCCACAGCTCTACGGTTAACACCGATGATATCGATGTCATCCGCGAACCCTAGGAGCATATGAGATTTCGTGATTATGGACCGCTTCTCTGCACGCCGGTCCTTCGAATAGCACCTTCCAATGCAATGTTGAACAGCAAGTTTGATATAGTCCGTCACCTTGCTTCAAACCATCTAACGTCACAAACGAGTCCGATGCCTCATCCGCTATCCTGACGCTTGATTTTGAACCATCAAGGGTAGCACGTATCAGCGTGAACGCGTACAAAGAAGGTTTGTTCGGCTTGCTTGCCGTCATCTTCCTTGGCGAAATCCAGAAAATTTGCCACCCTACGGAGATAGATGTCGTCTATTTGATCTCGGCACACTGAAGCATAGACGTAAAATGCAACAGGCGATATCTTTAGCTAAAATCCTTAACGGTGAAATTTATTTGCGTACTGTCTTCAGTTTAATACGGTTCAGACTAGTTTTGGTGAAATTGACTGTCCACAACTGTTATCCATGCTCAATTTCCGGGCATCACCACGAACTTTACACTCAACGGGACTGCTGCAGACACAGTTCCATCTTCCACTGGACGGCATTTGAATTCTGGGAACCAATAACAAAATGTATAAGAACATTTACAAAAGTGGAAGAGTTATTTGACTTCGGGAAGAAGATGATGGGAGATATTTGAGGAAAATTTCGTATCGTATTGACCGAATCGGGCATTACAGATGCTAGAGAATTTATTTCCATTAAAGACACACGCAAGTCAAACTTGTTATAATAAGCACCGCTCGAAACGTCACGGTTGCTATGCACTGCATGGTTGCACTCATGTATGCACCGCACCGAGTACTTTTGATAATTCAACGCATTAATGTCAATACTGTGTACTGGCTCGCTTCCAAAGTAGCACATTTTTGGTACTTCTTGTTGTGGAAACTTATTTATAACTGAATCTAGTCATATATCGGTTATCACAACTGGTTTCTGACAACTGTGCTAGTAGGGTTTGGTTTATGGCTCGGTACTTAGGTTCCGTACTCCAGCACGGTATGTTCCGGTAGGTTTGTCCAGTGCTGCTCGCAAACTTGCTCCTCGGTGCGATACGGTAACAACTTGCATATTTATGAACGGCAGTTGGCTTGACAAATGAGTGCGAACGAACAAGTTTTGCGACCGATGTGCTCTCTAGCACGGCATCGCACGGTGCGCTCCGAACATATATAGGCACTGCACCATATAAAAGAAATTAGCTCCAATATGGGATTACATATTCGTTTCAGTAGCGAGTCTGCAAAATCACCGAGATCGAAAGTAGGTATATTAACTATGAGCGGAGAAAAACGGATAGGAGCGGATAGACAATCGTTTAGCCGCACTCTATTTTTCCTTTATTTTTGTTTGAATAAAATAATCCACAGGCACACCGGCCTAGCGGTATTTAATAGACTACTCACCTGAACGCTAGTGAACTACGCACAATCACGGAGGTCTTCGCCGGACATCGGCCCTAGAAATAGAACAGTTTGCTTTGCTTTTCCCAAGTATAGCTTATGGGAGAAGTAAAGCAAACTCTTTTATTTACACGGCCAATTGTCCCACTCATTTAAAGAGTATTGACAAGATCTTAACTGACATTTGTTGTTTTTGTATCAAGAAATTCTTGCGTCTTCTACATACCGATTTTTTGGAAGCTACCTTGTAAGATGATTATAATAGACCGTTGAATTTTTATTAAAAGATGTGGCTTTTCGGTCTCGGGTTTCTTACGAAAACTTTATTTTACGTTCAGCTAACGTTTCGAAGAACTATGCCTTCATCATCGGAGCAAAACGGTGGCAAATGTTTTCTTAGTCAAGTGTTTAAACATGAAAATGTTAATTTTGTTGACCCTCTATAACTATAACCTTCCACGCACATCGCAACCAGATCGATTATTCCAATATCAAGAGCTACCTTGTAATTCAATTCTCTGTGTCCTAAAAACTTCACTGATTTTAATAATCATTTGGTACCTCATTGGGACACAGTCCTACAACAATCCAACTTAATTTTATCAATGGGTATGAGTAATTCATTAAATGTGAACAGTAATCGGTGCCAGAAATCGGGGAAAGCTAAAAAAACCTAATTGGTGATTTTGAATTTTCCGATTGACTCGATTTTCTATCGCCTAGCTTCATTTGGGTTGAAATTTTTTACATTTCCATCCATAATTAATGCTCTGCACATTACTTTACGTATAGCATATGTTTTGCCACGACATCGTTGAAACCAACCTACCAGTAAAGTTATATTTCCTCCCGGGGCGTAAGCAGTAAAAGTTTATGTTTATGTTTGTATTGCGCTTTTGGCACTTCAGAACTTAAAACTCGCTATAAACTGCTGTTACATTTTCCAACCCTATAAATTGATTGTTTCCGTTTCTTTTGTTTCTTTTTTAACTGTTTTTTTATAACTGCGCCCGTGTGCTGTCTGGGTAAACAGCATCATCGTAAAAAGCTTCAAGGACGGCGTCTCGATTTCGACTGCAAAAAGCGACGACAGGCTAAAGGTAAGAGTTTCATAATATTTACTTGTTGATCTATATTTGATTAAAAAGCTTAGCATTTTCTTGATCTCGCAAACTGTTTTTTTTTTGTTTTTATTTTGTTGGTCCCTCCCGGCTGCTGAGTGTTTTTATTTTACTTTCTTCGTCAAAGAATGTCTATAAGTTATCTGATAAAATAAGCTTTTGCGTTCAGTTTCGCAGCTCCAGTCAATTTTAGATCTGAAATTTAGCAATGGATGTCTGCCTGATTTAATATAAAATACGAATTGATTCTGCATATTGTTAGCAAAGCACACGTTCACATTTTTTTCGTACAAAAAAGTTCTCATCTAAATAGACACTATGTTGTCGTCTGTTAGGTGGATTGACTCAGATTTTCCACCAGAAACTTTATCTCTCTTTTCATTTGTAAGAGTTTGTAAAAATATTTTTGTTCGTTTGCTTCATCCTTTTTATGATTATATTTCTTTTTCACTTTCAAAATATTCAACGTGGCCGCTTTGTGTTTGGCCAATGCTTGGCAAATAAAAACTCGTTTCTAGTTCATCATGATGATTGGCTGAAGTTATTTACTTTGATGAAACATCAACACATGGTCTCCGGTGAATAAGATCTCACCGCTTTACGTGTAGAACATTGGAACCATAATACTAAAACGTAGTTTGGCCGGTATATCTGTTTTATGTTGAGAGTGTTTTTATATTTATTTATTTTTGTTATTATCAAGTTTTTTTTTGAGTGAAGACTCACTTAAATATAATACCTATTATTCCGTGTTTTTGAAATTGAGTGAATTAACGTAAAATATCATCACATCTTTTTTACCAATCATAACTAGAAACGGGTGTGGGCAACAATTAAAGTTTTCAAGCAATATTCCAGCTTTATCTAGATCAAATGTGTATCACGTATACCCCCGCAGTTTTATAACTGCTTTAGCTTTTAGTATTTTTTATTTGAGTAAATTATACTCAATTAAACCTTTCTGACAATTTACTTAGTTATTGTTTTTTGATCTAGTTATTATTCCTCCTTAAAATATGATTGCAGAGATTTTCCGCTGAACACTTGACGAATAATATAATAATATTTCTATGACCAGAGGAGAGATTGCATCTCTTAACAGTGGCTAAAGTATCACTTTTCTGTTGATCCCGTACGAGGATAACGGAAAAACTTTTTTAATTAGCAGTCGGCAAACTGACCATCGATAAACAATCTATTTTGATTGATATTATTTCGCTTCTCGTTCCTTTCAAAGCAACCAATCTCCAATGCATTCACGTATTTGCGCTTCTGATAATTATTTTAAGCACCTATTATATAATTGTAGTATTGATATCTTAATTTAAATTATTTTCCTTATCTTTTCTTTTTTCTTTTCATTTTTCATGTGCACCTCTTGTTTGCGAACTATATTTTTTGCACATCCTTGGTTCGTTATATCCTGTTGATGCCATTTATATCCTGCTGATGCTGACCCGCTTGCCACACTGTGAAACATTCGTTCGATTCAATGGAAAATATTATTGGCGGTCGACAATGTGCAAATCAATATTTCTGCTACATACCATGCTACATACGTGAATCAATTTTTTCCTCATTATCAATGTCCACTGTAACTAACAAACAGGATCTCAAATTACAGATGATGAAATTCGCAGTGCCGAGGAAAAGTTTGCTGAATCCTTACAGCTGGCACAGGTTGGAATGTACAATCTGTTGGAGAATGATGTAAGTTTCTGTCGATTGAAGCTGGCGTTGTTTTTATTTTTTTATAATAAAATAATATATGTGGTTCTCTTTTCGGTGGCAGGTGGAGCAGGTTTCACAACTAGTCACATTTGCGGAGGGGCTTCTGGATTATCATTCACAGTGTGCTGATATTCTACGAGTACTTGTCGAAGTGTTGCATGAGAAGTAAGTATCTAACAAAGTTTTATTTAAGACCAGATTTTTTTCCGGCACATCGTCGTGCTGGCCGGGGTGATTCCCGTTGTTTCAAGAAGTCGTCTCCATTCAACTCGATCTCGGTCCACTCTTCGCCAATTTCCCAGTCATCTCAGAAGTTGCAAACCACTTTCGACCTGGTCGAGCCATCTTGTACGTTGAGTCCCTCTGTTTCTGGTGCCGGTTGAGTTGTCGAAGAGAACTGTTTTCATCGTACTGTCGTCCGGCATTCACGACGTGTCCGGCCCACCCTAGCCTACCGATTTTCGTCAGATATATGATGGGAATCTCTCCAAGCAGTGCCTATGATTCATTACAGTTTGTACTCTACCAAACATCGTCCACAACAGCTTCCACTCGAACACGGCAAGGGCGCGTATGTCATTCGTGAGCAATATCACGGCTTCAAATCCATGAAGAGCTACCGGTCTAATAATGGTTTTGTATATTGTCAGCTTCGTACGGAGGCATATGCTTCTTGATCGTAGCGTTTTGCAAAGGGTAAAGTGCAGTTGGTCGCGGTCACCAGCGATCCCAAATACACAAACTCATTTACCACTTCTCGTTTGTTGCCGTCAACGGTTACCATCCATTGCGCAATGGGCAAAAACGAGCTCGTAATCCCAAGTATTAGAAGCCGTTGGTTTGGAATCTTACAAGATACCTATTCTTATGTAAAAAATACGGGAAATCGATTGGTGATGGTTTCATCCTGCGCAGACTTCGGGAAGTGGTCCATTTTACCCTATTTTCCTCAAAAAATCATGACAAAAGTTAATTAAACAGTATAAAATTTTATATGCCGCCCGTGAAATAACTCAAATAGCTTCCAAATTTTGTTAAAACATTGGAAGAATCAAATCCCATCCATTCCATACTGTGCGAAATGCAAGAATAGTCCATTTTGCCAATTCACCCCCTTATACATAGATAACTTAATTAAAGCAATTAAAACTAACTCAAAGGCAAAAACAACCTCCAAAAGAAATGTGCATTTTATCATACTGAATAACTTCGGAGAACAGTTGAAAGCAATAAATTAATTGGATGCGGAGTTATTGTACAGAATTGATTTTTAAGTGTATTTTTTAAATAAATCATTATATCTCGCAACTAGCAAAAGATAGATAGTTACTATATTCAGCAAAATTGCTCATTTTAGTGTGTTCTATAATTTTTCTGAATAAAAAAATTTTTTTGGACGAATTCAAAATAACAAAAGTTTGTATCACCCTGATAAATGAATATAAGATTATCTAGATAGTTTGAAAAGATGCGCTGTATTATATTGATAAACTTCTCCAAAGACACAATCGTCGAAAAATTACGATTTTTTACGCAACAGCAAAAGAACGTGGTTTTGTAGATCTAGGAGAGAATCAGGCAAAACGGACCGATTGTGAATTCACGCTACTAAATCGATAGCAAACAACTCTCCTGATGTCTTTCGAGTTTATCCCCCTGCCTTTGAATTAGTTTTAATCGCTCTAATTAGGTTTTACTATGTATTTAGGGGTGAATTGGGCAAAATGGACTATACCTGCATTTCGCACAGTATGGAATGGATGGGATTTGATTCTTCTGATGTTTTGACAAAATTTGGAAGCTATGTGAGTTCGTTTCACGGGCGGCAAATAAGTTTTTATACTGTTTAATAGCTTTTATCATGATTTTTAGGGAAAATAAGGCAAAATGGACCACTTTCCGAAGTTTGCGCAAGATGAAACCGTCACCAATCGATTTCCCACATTATTTTACATAAGAATAGGTATCTTGTAAGATTTCAAACTAGCGGCTTCTAATGCTAGGGACTACGAGCTCGTTTTTGCCTATTGTGTGCATTGGAGGCACGCGTTTGTTTCCTTTGAGTCTCTTCCTTTCATGTATTTGGTCTTCGACGCATTTATTTTTAGCCCAATTTTCCTAGACTCCGCTATCAGTCTGGCGTAGATTACCTCCCTCGTGGCAAAGTTTCTGTGTATGATATCAAAGTCATCTGCAAAACCTAGGAGCTGGTTACACTTGGTGAAAATCGTACTTCTCGTTCCGATATCCGCCCGTCGGATCACCCCCTCAAAAGCGATGTTGAACACTATGCAGGATAAGCCGTCACCTTGTTTCAACTTTCGCCATGCCTCGATGCGCTTTAAACACATCACTCGATCCATTGTAGCTCTGATCAGTCGTGTCAGTTCATCCAGAAAACCGTGCTCGTGCATTATCTGCCACCGCTGGTCTCAATCGACTATATCGTATGCTGCTTTGAAATCAATAAAGATGTGATGCGTGGGCACGTTGTAATGCCGACATTTCTGCAAAATCTTTCGGATGGTAAAAATTTAGTCCATAGTTTCGCGAGCCTCCCTGAAGCCCTCCTGGTAATTCCCAAAAATACAAAACATTGTACAATCGGTGACAGCCGGCGTAACAAGATATGCAAAAGTACTTAGTAGGAGACGTTTACCAGCGTTATGCCGCGATAGTGACAGCAGTCACAGCAGTGACAGCCAATCACCCTTTTAGTAAATGAGACAAACCACTCTATTCCGTCCATTCCTCCGATAGCTTATGCTCCTTCCAAATCCTGGTAATAACCCAGTGTAAAGCCGTTGCTAGCGTTTCTCGGCCATGCTTATAAAGCTCTGCCGGTAGGCGGTCCCGCGGCTTTATTGGTCTTCAGCAATCCGAGTTCTCTTTTGGCTTCTTGGAGATCAGGATACTACTATCTTCCATGGGCCCTCCTAGGTTAACTTCCGTTCCGTCCTCTGATGCAACTCCGATATTCAGGTGTTCATTGAAAAACTGCTTCCACCTGTCGACCACCTCGCGCTCGTTTGTGATTAGATTCCATCCGTCGTCCCTACACATGTCAGGTTTCGGTGTGTAACCTTTGCGAGTTTGGTTCACCTTCTCGGAAAGATTGAGCGTGTGATATCATTTTACTCCTCAGGATCGTGGTCGACTGGTTTCTTGTTTGTTGAAATAATTAGCTGGCCAGATCCAATACGTACAAGCAAAGGCTTTGGGTATAAACGACTTTAAGAATTGAGCCTTCTTTAGACCCAACCGAGAATAGAACATACGACGACTGGCTTGTTAAACCATATCGTAGTTCGTAGCAAACTGGGCGGTTATCCAATGATGCCATTAGGAGCAATAATAATTGCAATTATCGACCGATTACGGGTTGTTATGTAGTATAACCATGCTCGTCTTTGAAAATATACGTAGTAATGATTCTAGTGGCCTGTTGGCAGAAAAAATGTTCAAACCGAATTAGCTTTACTACAAACTTTGATTAACGATCATTCTAAATTGTATGCTTTTGTCTGATATATAAAGTAGTACTTGTTAGTATAGCCAAAAATAGTTTGACCAGGAGTTATGTATATGAAACAATTCTTTCAATGACAAACATCAGTTGATTAAAATATCTATAAATTGTTTTCATGCGTCTTATTTAAATTTAAGACAGTCACTTTTATTTTTGTTCACGGTCGTATGCTGCATTCACACGAAAATTCACTAAAAATGTTCTAGTTTATTTATTCTACTCTGGCAGTTTTTTCAGCTGCTTACTAAATGCACCTAATAGTGTATCGTATTCTAATTATTCTATTCTTTTTTTCCAGACGAGAGGAAGCCTCCAATCGTCCCAAGTCGGAATTTGTTCCGAAGACGCTTGCCGACCTGAATATCGAAACACTTGGCTCCCAAGATGGAATGAACGGTGGGCCACATTTCCTTAATTCCAATAGAGTAAAAAATTCCCATCATCACATGTATAGTTCCCAACAAAATTTGTCCACCAATCAAGCCAACAACAACTACAGCCACTACCAGAACCACAACCACAGCAACAACAACAACAATACTAGTAATTTTAACCGAAACAAGCTGTACGGCTCCCAGCAAAGCCTTTCGTCCCTATCGGTTCGGAGCGCTGGTGGGGGCGGAAGTCGGGGTGGAGGTAGCACTGGTGGCAGTGGCGGTGGCGGCGACAATGGAAATGGCAACGCAAATTCGTTTATGCGGCCGCCTTCATATGGAACGGTCAGTGCACAGCATGTATCCTCTACGTCTACCGTAGACAACTGGCTGAACGCGTGGGATCAGCCCAGCCAGGCGTCGGTTGTTTCTGCTCCCACCGCGACTGCCACCAGGACTGCCACGAACAATAACCATGGCAAACTTAATTCTTTCGGCAGTAACAGTGTGTATAAAAGTACTACTAGCTCTACTACTACCACTAGCAAGACTGGTACAAAATTCGCTAACAACAACTTCAATGATCCCTGGTCAGGTGATTTATGTTATATTTTCCTTTATTTTACGTTCTGTGTCTCTGTTTTGTGTGCTGCAGTATAATATTTCCAGTTAGGGTAGGAACGAGCGAGCATTGCGAAAGTCGTCGAAATGATTTGTACTTTCTCAAGTAATAAATAGTACTTTCGCAATGCTGCCTGTCGTTGGTTTCGTTTGGATCCGTTTGTGAATTGGTGAAGGAAGCAAAGGATTTTCACTGGAAATATATACATAATTTTTTTGGTTAAGACTGATAAAGTATTTAAAGTTTTAGGGACGGTAAAAACAATAGAATAATTATTTAAAGATGGTTAACCAAATCGCATATATAGAGTAAACATATTTTGGAATACGTGAAAATAGGACCAATGTATTACCGAAACATAATTCACACTGGTAGCAAACTCTAATTTCAAAAAGCTTCTTACTTCACTAGAGTAGGTGGTAGTCCTTAGTACGCTGACTAACAATTATAAATACATTTCATCTTGATTCGCCTATTGCAGTTTGGAACGAAGGTATAACTGTTTCATCCAATTTGGTCTTTCTACACATATGGTGATGGGAATTTCTACAGCATATAACTACTACTGCGTGTCATTACCCTAAATAGTAATTTTCTACTCCATAATACGTAATGAGTTTCTTTTTGTAATTGATTTGCATTTTGGTTTTTCGATAATATTAAGTCATGTTATTTCATTTCCAATCATCTCGTTGTCGGTCGCTCAGAAGGCGCAAATCAATCCTAGCGTTTTTCTGACCACTTACAATCTTTCATCGTTCTTATTCTCAGTAAAGAGAGTAGTGAATGTTTTTCCAAAACAAAGATTCGTGTGCTTATTGTATACAATGTTTCTATAATTTTCCTGATTGTTATCACATCTGTGTTCAACATAGGAACAATGTTTCTTCAAACTTTGTACTTTCGAAAACGATCTATCCAAATCTACTCCATTCTTTCGATTCTTTCGTTAAACGGGCATTAGCCTGATAGCAAAACTATACTCGCTCTACTACTATTCTTCCGTTTCATATTACCTTACCCTTTTCTCGCCTAGGCGGTTCATCATCACGTCTCAATTCACCGGTCAATAAACCGACACATCTGGAACTTTTGGGTAACGGTCAAGCGCAGGCGCGTTCCACCAATGGTAATCAAAATTATCCACTCATTTCTCTATACTTCTTTCAATTCGGTTTTAACAGAAGTTACTAAATGAGTTTCTGTAAGACAATAGTTTTTGGAGTGTTCTTTTTTTCATATTCGTTTGGATTTACACAAAATTTTACTTCAGTTGGATGACATTCTAACAATGACGTTTATGTTCTGATTATTTCGTGAGCTTTGTTGTGTTTAAATGTTGTATCTAATCTAATGTGACGTAACCGCTGGTCAAATAATTTTGCGGGTACTTTTCTCTATTTTTTCCAACAACAACGTTTTTTTTCTGTCTGGAATATCAATCATTGATACTGCATGGTTATTGTTTTAGTGGTTTAATTTCATTTTGGTTTATTTTTCACCAAAAAGTGTAGTATGAAGCCCACTTACTGAATGGTTCCAGTCGCCATATAGTAATTATCAAGTTCACATTTTCTTTTCATCAGACCTAATTGTTAACCTTAGCATGTTCGCATTAGTTCACAAAAGCTTCGTTTCGTTAATCTGTGGTTCATTTTTATCATCCCGGTGATTATTTGAGTTTTCTTAAATACAGTAGTATTTGATTTTTTTTTCTTTATATGGAAAGTTGTTTTATTTGGTTTAATCATTACATCGAAACTTTGTTTGAATAGTTGCCTAATTAGTTGAAAAGTTAATGCGGTTTAGACAGCATAGTGTAGAAAAAGTAAACGAACCCGTTTCACAGTTGTGATTTTGAAAATAAAATTAATTTAAAAATGTTTCTTTCCTCAGCATCACCATTGCCATCGCCGATGCGTTCGCCTGCGAGAACTCCGATGCCAGCAGCGGCAGCAGCCAAACCAACGCAACCGTGCTGTACGGCGCTGTACGACTTTGAACCAGAGAACCCAGGCGAATTGGGCTTTAAGGTGAGTGTTGACGAGTTCGGAACCAGATTCGGTGGAATGTGATACCCTGGCATTTCGACACGTTAATAATTAATTTATATTTTTGACTTTGTGGAAAGTGAGAAAGTATTTGGTGCGAAGAATGATATATTAGATGAACTAGAAAATTTCGGCTTATAGACTAAAAGTATATTGAGTCGTTCAATGGCATGTGTGTCTCACACCCACGCTTACTGACTAAACTACTGTTACACCCTTATTTCTTCTTTTGACAAATGTGACAACTTTTTTAGTTTTATCTGCATACGTCTTTTGTATCTTGATTTCGATATCATTTGCTGTTTTATTGTATAATTTTTTAACCTATCTTTGATTAAGTTATAGGAAGTTTGTACACTGTGACTATTTTTTAACGCCGCACACACATTTCAGGCTTAACATGTGAATCAAATACAAGATTGTAGAAATTGACCCTAACAGTTGAAGTGATTTGAGGAACTCTAAATTTTGATAAATAAGGAATATTATTGCTTGTACTGTTCATGTACGAAATGCTCAGTGAATCTAGAGTGCAAAATTATCACATATTACGGAAATCATATTGTTATTATTCTCTTATCTTTCTTCGCAGGAAAACGACGTTATCACGCTCATTCAGCGCGTGGATGAGAACTGGTTCGAGGGCAGCGTAAACGGCAGAACCGGCTACTTTCCGCAGTCGTACGTGCAAGTCACCGTTCCCCTACCTTAGGCGCGCACCGTACGGGTTTATTTTAAACTACGCGTAAAAATACTGTAATTGTAATCGCCTCCCACCCTTGTTCCCCATCCCCTCCGGTTCTCAATTAATTACTGTTGCTGAGCTACTATTAACTGTAACAAGCCAGATCTACTAGCTACACAACTACTACTATTACCGTTAATAACGTCGACGGTCAGGAGGAAATAGATTGACGGACGCATGATGAAATCAACCACTTTCGTTTCCGTTCACTGTGTTCTGATGACGGATTAACAATTTTTATTTGACAGCCTAGCTGGGCAGATCGAGCATTGGTTATCAGTAGTATCAACGAATGAATGTGTGAATGATGAATAAACAGAAGAGAGCATTATCCTTATTTAGATCACAAATCATGTATAGTTTTTTTTTAATTTTTGGGTTAAAGCTCTGCTTTCTTCTAACAGCACGATGCTGACTAATAAATGCCGAAACAGGAATGAAGCGAAAGATTTTACTAGTTATAACAAAGCAACGTATCGCAACTAAGGAAGTATTTACATGAGATTTATTGCTGTTCAGTCAAATTGTAATAAATTAGATATTATGTTTTTTCCGGGCGGTGACATGGTGAAGCACACACGAATGGGCGGGAATAATCGCAGTGCAAACTAGGTAACCTACTTAGCCCCATAGGAATGCTGTTAGCTGCTGGAAAATCGTCGGTTCAGTTTGCTATGTTAGTCTGTAACGCCTAAGCAAGGTAGAATGTAGAGAATATCATGCATACGTGCCGACTATTTGCAGCAGGAACTACCCAAACGCAGCTCTAGTGGTACGAATACTGAATAACATTGAGTAGTTCTAGCGAAGCTTAAATTGTTTGATTCTAGAAACAGATTTTATTCATATTGAAGTAAAACATTAAAGTGAGTATAGTTGTACGATGATGATGCCGTAAAGATTTAGCCACAAGGCATCGTTGCGTTTTTATGTTGTCTCAAGATTATATACGATATTTTAAGGTGAAACTGTGTTATGTGTTCCGATTACACTTGATCAGCAAGAGCTTCCCTCAATGATGCACTTTATTGACTGTGTTAGACTAACGATGAACGTTTAAGTTTGGCACTTCTGCACTTGGTTAACTGTTGTTTTATCGCCGATTTCGTTTCAGCTGGGACACGTTAAGCCCCAAAGGTACATACCTACCTAAGGTTGTTGCTTGGGGTTGTTCGTTTTGTTCCAATAACTCATTTAGTTTTGCGAATCACATTCTCGCAGAAAGCTTTTCTTTTTGTGTTAGTACACATTGATATAGATAGGTTTGATAGAGGTAGGTTAAACAAGTATTACAAACAGTGTATATAATTTTTACTATTTGCTTTAATAAACTATAACAGCAGTCATTGGCTATATGTTAGTTGTCTTTAAGTTATTTGTCAATTTTTGATTAAGTTTTTTTTGCTAGGAAAGAAATCCCTTTATTAAACTTTTCAGTTTTTTATGTTTCTTGACAAATTAAGCTCTTTTGAATGTAGGTTATCAGGAATAGATGCGCCGATTCATTTTGAAAACATAGATAGGGATTACTAACAAATTTCATTCACTGGGTTTCCGCTTTCAATATTGCAGGACATTATTTTTGCAAAAAAACGAATTAAGATGTTAATTTGCGTATAACGTACTGAAGTACATTCAAGTCTTTTTGAATTAGTTAATATCAAAATGCCATGTTTTACAATCTGATGCAAAATCAATCAGATTGAAAATTATCTGAGTCCCCTGGCATATTTAAAAGTATGTTTTACTAACTCAATCAAAAATTGAGCATCCTTCAGAAAGTTCATACTCATTTTTCATTACTGTTAGAATTAAACGACAAGCCTTTCGCAATACTTGTGAGAAAGAAAAATTACCATAGTTATTAGATGTTTCGAGAGATACAGAACTTCATCTATATACAATGTTTGAACCAAACTTATCATACATAAGAACACCGAAACCAGAGTCTATACAGAACAGATCACGTCATATATATATGAATGAAATATTTACCTTACACTACTAGTTGTATGAGAAATTAAAATGAATCGTAAAAGTGTATTTCCAACTTGTCTGTTTGAATGTTGTTTTCCTTTTCTCAAACGAAGTAAAATCAAATACCAATCTAACTGTTCCTGTTTAATATTTGTCATTTTTTCTCATCTACTACGTGCCACTGTTTAAGGTCAATCCTACTAAAAAATCGCTATTGTTTCCAATTTTTGCCATTCGAATAATTATGATACGAATTTAAACAAAGAGCATAACTAGAAGCAGAATACCCGCCACGTGTATTGTTAACTTTTACGACAATTGATTCAGCAGTGATCGAAACATTTAAATATGGTTTGCATTTAAGTCAGAACTCAATCAGCCAGTAAGAAAAGGGCAAAACATTACATAGTTGTTACATTCGATTTCAAGCTAAAACGTAATTAAGAAAACGGCAAACAAACAAGTTAATGTCACAGAAAAATCAACATTTATAATAGGAATCGCGTACACACACAAAACAAGTCTTTTAATACCATTAGTTGTAATAGCAAGTAAGAAACAAAAGCACAGCCGTTCGCAATCGATTCGAAAGCAAAATTAATACAACCGGAAACTGAAGTTTATTCTGTCTTAAATTATAATAATTAGAGTTTTATTTTGTTTAAAACCAGTTTGTCACACGCGAACTACAGCCATAATCAAATATGACACTTAAAAACAGCTTGCACACCGTCACTGAGTTCAAACATCATTAAAACAGTCGTAAAATGTATGAAGAATGGTAGTAATGAGCAACCAACGATAGAAGTAAGTTTAGACACACGAGGCAAAGAGTATATCATACAATTGCATGCAATATCCTCCGCATTGTTGGTTAAGTTTTACAATCGACTTTAACTTTTAGTTTTGAAATGGGCAAATTGAATCGTGTAAAATATAAAGAAAAAAAAACAAGTAAACATAAACATCTAACCACTGGCAAACGAATGATTAAGGGACGTAGCAATTATACAATATTAAAATAAATTGAAAATATCCTAAAGGACAATACGTAGTATTAAAGAATATGAAACTTTAAACCCGAAAGAGAACACTGAACATACATGCAACGGCCGGCAAAAGCTGATGTGTACGACATAATCAAAAGCAAAAACCAAAAACAAAAAGTCAATGTAAACAACGCAAACTTAAGACTTCTTCTTAGCTGTTCGGGATTCAGTTAAGTAGTCGGAAGGATGAGTTTCTGACAAAATACAACAACAAAAAAATCACTCTAACACAAATTTTCCACGACCGGACAAACGACTCGAAACGAAGGGGTCCGACTCACATACACACACACAGTCCGATTCCTCCGCTGCTAAAATTCATTACACAACAATGGTTATCGAAGTGCAACTGTTATGTTACTAAGGCAGACCCCACACGTGGCAGAACCGCACATTGACGTACTAATAATAATAATTATAATAATAAAGGAATCTAACATTAAATCATAAATCGAAGAATGAGTAACAGACACCTAAGATAAGATCGTTAATTGTGATTCATTGAAAGTAATATAAATACAGATTAAAATAAAGCTAACAATGAAGCAGATACTGAACTGGATGCGGCTGGAAGCGTTGATGCTATATGGTCGTATGTATACTCCAGTTGAGATAATTGAATCTATTTCAATTTCAAGGGGGATCCTCTACATACTCGAAGAGTAGTTTTGATTTATTGTTCCCGACTAAAAACTACACTAAACTACACTAAACTACAAAAAAAGTTACATTTTTCTCTCGTTTGCTATAATCGCGATAAAACATAAGTACTATGATTTACGTTAAAGGTTAAAAAATAAATGCGGGACTTGACTTTGTCAGCTTTCTCGATCTTCCATTTCTTGTCAGAAAGCTCGAGGTTTGGCACGAAAAACTAATTCGAAGCAACCGCTCTAAGTAGACTCCAGCAATCGGCTATAGCCGCGTTTCCAATTTCCACCTGTAAAGCAAGGATAAAAAGTGATGCAACAATTAATTGGGTTCGGTTAGTAACAAGTATATACAAGTATACGGTTAGTAACAAGTATAAGTATATAGGAATCGATTACTCGGGACGCGATTTCCGGAGTTTTTGAATCGACTGTCCAACCGTCAGTTAATTGTGGATTTTTGAAAAATGTATAATGTACCTACTATTATAGTAAAGAATCTAGCTTCATTCAACCTCCCAGTTTCATTTATTAACATAACTTATTAAAAGTAGAATTACCGTGAAACATAGATGACTAAATCACAAAACGACCACGTTTTGATAAACGGTCGGCACTTCTCGACTACTATCGACGTCAGAGCCTATCGGGGTACAACGGGTACTAACATTGATTCGGATAACTCCTCAGTGATGGTTAGGATAGGTCAGAAACTAACTATTGTAAAAAATTCTCACAGTCACCTCGCTTCATTCATGGGCCCTATTCTTACAGTCCTCCTCATCTCACCTTACAGTCCTCGTTTGGTTTGTACAGTATGCCCAGTATGCCCTTCAGTACCTGCTGCAGGCGCTTCTCCATCAGGTTTCTAGGTGCTGCTGATCTAGCTTTACACAGGTGCTCTCCAGGGCTTCAAAATAGTTATTTTTATTGTTAGCGCCAGCCTTTTGTCAACCCTGGTACCGAGAATTGCCCATAAATTCACTATGGGTCCGGGTTTTGTGGTGGCCATTCCAGCGGTTTGATCTGAAAAGACCGTATACTTCCTCTGGAAGCATATCTGTCCCATGTTACAACGTGAGGAACGTGCTACTCGAGCCAAAGATGCTGATACCCATGTTTCAAAACGCGAAAATGAGAAAATCACACTTAAAGTTGAAAAACGGGTTTTTCTAAAATTATTTAGTTTTGATGTTATTGTCCCTCATGGAGAAAATGTTGAAAAACTTCAATCAATTTTTTATACAACTTGAAAACATTTAATATATGCAGTGAAATGGTATATGCAGTGAGACAAATATGCGTCCACTTTTCCAGTTGGACAAATTGTCTTCAAATTTTTTCGTGTTTTTCTAGTATAAACACCATGTTTTCGATTTATATTTTAAAAATACATATAGAATTATAACGTTAGACAACAAAATGTCGAAAATGATAAAATGTAACATGGGACAAATATGCTTCCACCGGCAGTATAGGTAAAACTTGATCTTCTTGGCAGTATGCTTCGGGTCGTTGACTTACTGAAATTCGAATTTCCATTCCAAGAGTCGTCTGGATCAGGGAAACCTCCAAATTTTTCCGCGGCAGAATGTTAATGTACAAGAATCTACCGCCATTATCCCGCCGATTTACATGGCCTGTCCCACTGGTCTACGGTAGATTCCTATGACATCGACGTCATCCGCAAAACCTAGAAGCATGTGAGGTTTCGTGATGATAGATCCGTTCCTTTTCACGTTTGCTCTTCGTATTGCACCTTTCAAAGCAATGTTGAATAGCAGTAAGTCGCCTTCAACCTGGTCGAGCCATCTAGCACGTTGGACCCCTCTATTCCTGATGCCGGTGGGGTTCTTGAAGAGAACGGATTTCACTGGCACAGTGGCCGGCCCATCGTAGTCTTCCAACTTTTGCCAGTTGTACGATGGGAATCTCTCCAAGCAGTGCCTGTAGCTCGTAATTCATACGTTTTCGCCACTCCGTTTTCCGCAACACCTTTCGTTCAAATACGACAAGCGCACGTATGCCTTCCGTCAGCTTTGTGCGGTGGCGTATGTCCCTTGATCGAAGCGTCTTGCGGAGGGAAAAGTTGGCTTGATTTCCAGCTTGAATGCGTCATTGAATCTCCTTACTCGTATTATTGTTGGCTGTGACCAGAGCTCCCAAATATACAACTCATCAACCACTCTTCATCGCTCTCACTTCATCGCTGTTAATAGTGTCCGCGGGAGGCAATCGGTCCTTTCTCTGGAGCCTCTTCCTATCATATATTTGGTTTTCGACGAATCGATTTGTAACTTAGTCTGACGTAGATTGCCTCCGCCGTCCCAAGGATTGTAGTAATGATGCCGAGGTCGTCTACGAAGGCTAAGAGTTGGCTAGTTTTGCTGAAAATCGTTCCTCGTTCGATCTGTAGTAGCACAGGTCCCCATAAAGCCTGCCTGATACTGCCCTACGAATTCTCTTGCCATTGGAATACACGACGCAACAAAATCTGAAACCTTGTATCTTGTAGACGGTGTTGAGCAAGTTGATGCCGCGGTAATTACAGCAACCTAGCGGGTCGCCCTTTTTGTAGATGGGACAGACTACACCTTCCATCCATTCCTCCGGTTGTTTCTCCTCCTTCCAAATTATTGAAATTATCCAATGAAGTGCCGTTGCTAACGGTTCTTGGCCATTTTTGTAGAGCTCTGCCGACAGTCGGTCCTTTCCGGCGGCTCTATTATTCTTCAGCTGACGAATTTCTCACCGGATCTCTTCGTGATCAGAAGCCGGCACGCTGTTGTCATTTGTAGGCACTCCGAGGTTTACTTCCGTTGCGTCTCCTTTTGCTATATCGTCGTTGAGGTGCTCATCAAAGAACTGCTTCCACCTGTCGACCACCTCGCGCTCGTTTGTAATTAGATCCCCTCCTTCATCCGTACACATGTCACTGTCAGGATTAAATGTGTAGCCCTTACGAGTTTGGTTCACTTTCTCGTAAAACTTGCGCGTCATTAAGTTGTTCCAGCTCCTCACGATCTCTGTCCTCCTTCTGGAGCTTTTTTCTCCTCAGAATCGTGGTCAACTTATTCCGCGCTCGGCGATACATAGACATACATAGATAGTTTTTCCAATCTTTTTTCTTCCTCTCTATCGCTTGTTGGCATTCACCGTCAAACCAATGCACTTGAGATTTCCACTCCTAGCCAGGGTTGCCACATGCACAGATTATTCTGTGTTTAACAGATATTTGAAAGAAATCGCCTATACAGAATCCGTATGCATAGAATACAGATTTTCGCCAAATTACACAGATTGAACAGATTTTTGAGCTTTTATATGAGAGTGAAAGAGACGGAAATAGTCAGCAAAATGACCCTCTATCTCTTTCACTCTCATTGTTTTGCATTGGACAGATTTTTGCACAGATATTTTTCCACGCCGTACAGATTGTCACATTTTTTCAACCCAAAACACAGAATTATATGTGGCATCCTTGCTCCTAGCACCGCGGTTGCGGCCTCGGGGCCGAGCGTATCATACTCCATCCGTTTTCGAGGGTTGAAGCATCTAGCTCTACAGAGGAGGGCAGAACTTCATCCTGTACGCGCGCGTAGTTTTCGGCGTTTAACTGCCGCATGTTTAACCGAAGAGGGCGGCTTCTAGGACTGCTACTAGGTAATGGTTCGATATAATCTCCGCCTCGCCGCCGAAGGGAGCGTACGTTGGTGATGTTGGAGAAAAATCGGCCCTCGAGAATATGGTCGATTTGGTTCGAAGTTCGTTGGTCAGGTGGCTTTGTGGATATCTTTGTGGGGAAAGAACGTGCTTCTGATCACTAATCCTCGGGAAGCTGCAAAGTTGATGCATCGCTGGTTGTTATTGTTCGTATTGGTGTGCAAGCTATGGGGCTCGCTCACCAGTCTATACATTGCTTCTCGTTCATATTCCCGATGACGATCTTGATGTCCCGTCGTGAGCAGCTGTCGTACGTTGCCTCCAGCTGCGCATAGAACGCTTCCTTCTCGTCGTCGCGTCTACCTTCGTGTGGATAATGTACGTTTATGATGGTGTAGTTAAAGAAACGAACTTTTATCCTTAACACGCAAATCCTCTCGTTGGTCGCTTTCCAGTTCATTACGCAATTCTGCCTTTGTCCAATACTACGAAGCCCTTTCCCTGCTCGTTGGTCGGTCCACCGCTCTAGAAAAATTGGGCTTTGCCGCCTCGGATCCTCCACACCTTCTCGCCTTTGCGACAGATCTCCTGCAGTGCCACGATTCCAAACTTTCGGGGTTCTAACTGATCGAACAGCATCCTGCCGCCACCAACGAAATTTAGCGATCTGCTATGCAATGCCTTAAGAGTCGATGTTTTTTTAAATAGGGCAAATGTGGCCACCCAACCACTCCCCCGCTACTTGTTCTTTCGCCCAGATCCTTACAATGATCCGGTACATTGCGTTATACAGCTGCTCGCTTCTAGAAGATCAGTCGGGATACCGTCCATACCAGCAGCCTTACCGTCTTTTAGCTCACTAACTACTTTCTTAACCACCTCTTACGTTGGTGGCTCCACAGCTTGACCATCACACACAGTGCTTATCCTGTTTCTGCTGATCACCATGTTTACATCTCTACTCAATAGTGCCTGGAAGTGCTCCTTCCACCTATCATTGTACATCATGGCCTGGTTCTTCTCATCTGTAGGCAGTTAAAATGTGCAATTTGCGTCTCCTTCCTTGCGCTTATTACGGCGGCATAAATGCATTTTAACACAATTTTTCTTAAGGATTGCTAGCCAATAGAATAGACGCATTCAAGTCCATTTATGCGGCCGTGACAAGCGTAAGAGAGGAAACGCAAAGAGAATCTCTCATTTGCACATTGGATCTTTTGAAATGTTGCTCGTCACATATAGATTTCTTATAATCGCTAAGTAGTGGACCCCTGCCAGGGGCCAGTTCTTTGGCATAGAGGTAACACACAAACACTGTGGGCTATAAAAAATATTAAAATGCTCCAAATTGTTTGAGCGTTTTAATTCATTTGGGAAAACGATTTTCCATACTAGTAATAGTAATACTAGTAATCTAGTGAAAATTAGCTTAACAGTAGCATGCAACTGTGTATTACGTATTTTGAATTACTCATTTCAACGTGAAATTTGAAAGTTTTATAGTAATATGTTCTTGCCTCAGTTATTTATAACTGAAGATTCCATAAAATATTTGAATATTCAGTAGTGTTCTTATTTATTTGTTTGTTAGATATTCATTTATGCGCGCTAAATTACCTGGGTCGGAATCACTGTCTGTTTCCTCAGCTCTGTCCCGGATCAGTGGCTCCTTTACGTTTTGCTTTTCCGCAGATGTTGGCTCCATCTGTTCGACTAGCCGAGACACATTTTTTTTCATGTTTTTGAGCTCAAAGCAACGTCGTTGCACGTGACCTAGTTTGCCACAAAAAAAGCAGATTCTAAAATACTTTCTTCCTCGTATTTTCGGGTGATATTCCTGAGGCCCTTTCGGTTCAACATCGACGGAATCTCTCTGCTCAAAGCAATATTTGTTATATGGTTGAAAACCAAGCCTCTCCTTTATCGGTATCTTCTTTTGTTGATTACCTTGTTGACGAAGAGCATTGTTAATCGACAACGACAACAGCCTTTCGACAGGTTGAACCAACGACGAGATTTGTTCCAATAGCGAACACTTTATTATACTTTGAAAAGTTCTCTTTGCTACCAGCCACATTCGTACAATCTTTTCAGATGACTTTAATGTTTGATCAGTCTCGTTCAAAACGGTCAACAGATGATCACGAACTATTGGATTCGTAAACAGTCCGCATTCGCAAAGTTCTCCATGGAACTTCAGCGCCAGCAGAAAATCCTCAACCGATTGCTCAGCTGTTTGCAATCCTTCCCGGTGACGAGTGTCCGAGGTCGCTTTGACGTCGATACGCTCTTTCAATTTCGCAATCATTGTGGCCAAAGCAATGTCGATTAAACTATCCATCGGGAATAAAAGCTTAAGCTCCGCGTATAGATACGGTCCACAAAGGGCCAAAAAATATGCCTTATGTTCGTTCTCTGGCACTTTATTCGCCATGAATGAAATGTGCAACCTCTCTGCCCAATGGGTAAACGGAGTGCCTTTCTGGTATGGCTCAATCATTCTGGAGAGTGTAATGTTCTGCAAAAATAACTGACTTCAATATACTTTTGCGATTAAAAGTGAGAGAAGAAAATGGAACGAAAAAGTGGTTGAAAGTAATACATAAGACGTTTTTATTATCTACTCTCCAACACTGTTACCCTGCATGTATACGAAAGCTGAATAGATAAAATCTATTGTTCAGTATTTAAAACAAAAGATCAAAAATCAATCCTCGTTTTACTTTTCCCTAGAACAAAATGGCACCTTTACACGTGTTACTGTAGCTCTTATCAACCAGGTTTTCATCTCAAAAAGTAAAACCAACAGCATATCACAACTTACCTATTATACCCGTTGTAACTAAATTTTAAGTCTGACGATTCACTTGTTGAACAGTTTGAAATCCGTAAAATGGTGCAACCATCAAACTTCTGCCTATCAACTCGGTATGCCCCGCACGAATGGCTTTGCAAACTTACTAAACCGTAATTTGGCAGAATGCAAAACCCGAAAGCAGCGGATGAACAATCGAGTAAAAATACTTCATCGGAAAATGAACAGTACGATTTATTATTTCTTAACAATAAACTAAATCCGGGGACAAAAACAAAGTCGTCATTTCTATTCACGGGAATGACACTTCCAATACCAACCTATACAAAAAAAACGTAGCCAACATAGAGCGGGCCCAAGCTGACAGCTTCATAGATGGGCTCAAGCTGACAACCGAGTCGGATGTATAAATTGTTAAATTTTGTTAGTTTTAGTTCGATTTTAGTCAAGGTTTTAGCATCACATAGCCAATTTCAGGCAGACAATTAATGTGAAATACATGAAACTGTGAAAATGGTTAGATAAATTCGTTTTGTGAAATCGCTATGCGTTTGCCGCCTTTTTCATGTGAGCAACGAAAATGTGACGTCATATCAGCCCCCTGTTTCTATTGCCTTTGTGTAAGTTTTCTTTTGTGTTGAACGGTTTCAAACAATAACCGTTTCTATTTTTATCTATTTTCAAGGAACAAGGAACAATTCATCGAAACTGTTGGACTTGGACTGTTGTATTAGTTTAAGTTTCGGCTCACATAAAAGTCAGGTAAGATGATTATTCAAAACCGATCAGTCTATTGATATCAGGAGTAACAAAACATAACTCGAGGTATAATCTCGTTTAACGTTATTAAATTAATTCGATTATCGGTAGAGCATCGCAATTTTTCGTAGGCCTAGCAACGCAACATCAGCTTCCATTACAGATAGTATGAAATACAGAGGCGAACCAGGTATTCTGAATCTAAATTGTGAGTTCCATTATTATAAATAATGCGAATTTACCGTTTAGAATTAGCACATAAAGTGCCTCAACTCGGTTGTAATTTATAGAGTCTGCTGAACAATAAACATGCCCATAATCTACATACAATATCATGATGTGACAATCAAATTGTTTTCTTATATCTAATAAAATGTTGCGTTGCACGCATCGTGGCGTCGCTCCTGCCTACGATGGCACTATAATAGTGTCAGGTGTCGGCTGTTGTTGCGACACATTGTATTTTGTATGTAACATGATAAATTAACACATAGTAAGCATAAGCATTATGTTGCTAGCTCGGTGGCATCGCAGCATAGTGGATGCTTAAATGTTAAAATATATTCGTTTTATTTAATTCACGCTTAACGAACTTTAGCGTTTAATTGTTAAGGCTCTTAGAATTGAAACCGCAAATTAATTCGTTTAATGATGAGGTATAAAGATTGTTTTCTACCAAGTAAATTTGCATAAGACATACATAATTCAATTTAATTTAAGTTTAAAATACTAAATGTGGCGATTGGCGAACCTATTACAAATTCGCGTGGTTCCAGTTATTGAGAGCATCCCCATTCGGCAAAGCAGATAAATTGACTGGATTTATGAAAATTGTGGCTCACATACGAAATATTATCTTCTTGTTGAAGTCCCCTGCGAGATACGAATGAGTCCGACAATCCACACGAGATGCTCACACAGCAGTGGATCGTAGCAATGATAAGTCTAGTAAGCTTACTCGGAAAGCCGTTTTCGTTTAGAATTTTTTATACTTAATGTCGCTTTACGCTATCGTATGCGACTTTGAAATCAATGAACAAGTCATGCACTGGAGGATCCACCGTAGGGTGAAGATTTTTTTTTCTCTTTATTATCGAGATTTTCAGCCGTGGGCTGGTTCATCTCGTAAAGGGTGAAGATTTGGTCCGTTGTAGACCGACCCTCCATGAAGTCGGCCTGATAACTTCCCACGAATCTATTGGCTATTCGTGACAGTCGATGGAAGATGACATGGAAAACCACTTTGTAGGCGGCATTCAGGATAGTGATCGCTCGGAAGTTCACACAATTCAGCTAATCGCCTTTCTTGTAGATAGCAAATAACATCGTCTTTCCACTCCGTATCACAAATCTTGACAATCAATTGATGCAAACGTGGCCGGGCCCCTTTAAATAAGTTCCGGTCCAATCCTTTCCATTTATTTGTTGTTCTTCAGGCACTGGATGGCTTCTCTTCGCTTATCGGCTCATCTTCGCTGCTTGCTGCACCAATGAGGTCACTTTTTTTAAATGATTTATGCAGGGAGAAAATCTTCATAGACAGCACCTCCACGGTGTCAAATAGGATTCGCAAGGTGCCAACATAAGCCTACCTCCTCCTGCTCTCCATTTCCTGATCCCTTTCCGGAACTACCGTTGGGTTTTACTTCAGGAGGGAGGACGTACATAAACACTCCGTCTTATCCGCTGCTTGTGTGGGTTCACACAACACCCTTGTCACTTCATACCGCCACTACCCTTCACCTAGGGTCTGGGCTGCCCACTCAGCCCATTACTGACCCTAGCTAAGCTATGTCAGGCCCTGTCGTTGCAAACATTCTAGCCGTTGCAACTCCGTTATCACGTCCCTATCGCCCTATCGACGGCACCCCATGCGCGCTGCTCAGCGCACATTCTCTGCACGATGTTGTCGGCGTTGGTGTCTTCTCCAACGACCACAAGCATCACCCGCTGGGTGACCATGAAACGCGGGCAGTGAAACATCACATGTTGCGCCGTTTCCTCGGCTACCGTGCAAACGGGGCAAAAGGATGAGCCTACCCGCCCACGCGTGTGTAGATACTTCTTAAAGCATCCATGTCCCGATAGAGACTGGGTAAGGAAAAAGTTTATTTCACCATGCCTTCTACCGATCCAGGACGAGATGTTCTGGATCAGCCTATGGGTCCACCTGCCGTGATCAGCGTGATTCCATTCTGCCTGCCAACGCCTAATAGAGTCCAGCCTAACTCTATCCCTAGCGCCCCTGATGTTCCTCGATATTCTCATCTAGAAGTATGCATATGGGAATCATGGCTGCAATAACCCCGATCGCATCCAACGATATGGTACGGTAGCCGCATGCAACACGCAATGCCAACAGCCTGAACACCCTGTTCAGACATGCCTGATTACGCTTATCATCCAAAGCCGGGGCCCATGCCGGTGCACCATACCGTAGCACCGACGTGGTAACGCTGGCCTTCAGGCTTCTCTTACTGCTGCTAGGAAAA